>NC_088979.1:165277199-165593543 GCF_963932015.1 Anas acuta | reverse complement strand
ACAGTAAAATGTTGGTCAGAGATGACAACATGTCCTACCCCGCACCAGCTATGACTGAAAGGATTTCTTGTCTTGGGTCTGTCGCGGGTTTTTGTGCAGGATCCTGTATCCTGTGGCTGAAAGTACCAGATGCTTCAGAAACAGGGATAAATGTAGTATGGAAAGTAATATAGAAAGTTATAAACAAAGGTCCTCTAAAAGGTCCTCCTAAATAGGTCCTCCTAAAGGAATCCGTGTGACTTGGGCTGCTTTGTCTCTCACCTAAACTTTAATCTTTAGTGTTGCCTTCTCAATTACTGGTAACATCTCCTGTCGGTGTCAATGCTTTTCATACATTGTGGGAAATATGTTCTAACAGATAACCTACTGCTTTGCACACTGAGGAAAGCTAAGTTCTTTAATGCAAACACAGCTGTGTCCTTCACTGGTTCTGAAATCATTAAGAGGCTTTGGATACATTAGGATATTCAGGATACATTAGGAATTTCAGGATGTACCCTTCCCTATTCAGCACATTGATTTAGCACACTGGGAGGGAAGATGTATCTCATGTGCCTTGAGAAGTTCTCAGGGTCAGTGCTCATACCTAGGGTTGCTTTAATTGACAGACTGAAAGAGGCATTCACACCATGTGATTCATCTCACCTATCTCCAATGCCTACTTTAGCATAAGATAAATTGTGCCCTAAAAGTTCCAATTTTTCTCCACTGACTGTAATGGAGACGAATAACCTAGGGAACACTGAGATATTAGCTCAATTGCAGGTGTCAATGTCTGGTCAAGGATGAATTCCAGTCACTGTGACTGCCACTTAATGAAGAAATATCCAATCTAGCTTTCAAACCATCAGTAGCTAACCTTCATTCCAACATGTTACTCAGCACAAGTAGCAAAATAAGCCTGAGAAGCTGGCCCAACCTGCCACACACCGCCCAGTGTGAGTTCTGTGCATGACAATGCATGAATCTCCTTGCCTGAGCTAACTGGTTTATCCCAAACCCAGCCCTGTACAGCAGGATGCCACAGAGGGCACAAATACCTTATGTATTAAGAGTCTATGCACAGCTAAAAGTGATGAACTACTGAGACACAGCTAATGTTAGCTGTCTTTCAGCATAGGCAGACTTTATGCATTTGGTTTTCAAAAGACTATTAGGACAGCCTGAGTCTTAAAGAAGGTAAATTCTTTGCATTGACATCAGATGAGTTGTTTATTCTACAATGGAAAGAATATTTTGTGATCTTTGTTTCCAGGGGTTTTCAAAGTCTCCATAGAGATTAGCTTGACAACTTCTAGCACACTTTATAAAAACAAACAAACAAACAAACAAATTAACCATTTGATCTAATTTGAAATCAGGTCTATATATTTACTTAATTGCCCTCCTATTGTGACAATTTTCTTTATTTAGTGACAGACTCCTTGCAATTTCAGCTAAATTTCATTTATAGTATTCTACTCGCTGTCAAATTGACATATTTATATGATGTATCCTGTGTTTATTTGCAGACTTTGATATACATGCAGATGCAAAATAATCTATTCAAACTTTTTCCATAAGTATTTCCTTGAACTATTTACATAGTCACATTAATTTCAGTGTTTCTTTACCATGATTGCCCTTTAGAGAGTTTTATTTTATATCATGGTGGAAAAGGCCTGAAGACTTGTGACTTTTTATATGTCGGTGTTATGTTTTACTAATATGAAATTACAGACCAGAGATAAACCCATAATTTTCCTGACTGGAATTAATTATTCACTCCTCAATGAAATATACTTGTTATAAACACCAGAGAGGCTGTCAAATCAGAAACTAATGGTTCTGCTGCTCAGAGAGCAGAAGTTCTGATTGCTTGGGAGAAAGTACATAGAATTAGCAAATAAAAAACTTGAAAATGAGGCAGAGACAGACTGAATATCAAATTACAATCACTATTCAGATTTCTTGCTATTTTTATGATTTTTTTTTAAAGACTAGGTGTAATTTATTTGCATGTATTAAAATTCAATTAATTAGTATTAGGTTGTTCATTGTTATCAATAAAAGGTTTATAGTTCCTAAAAAAAATAATCCTGTAGCTTGCTAAATACACTTTGAACAGCCCTAAACTATAGTCTAAAAACCCTATAAAGTCTTCTGCTTACACTTACTGCAAGGAACACAAAAAGGTTTACTCAATATTTAAAATTAAGTAGATTCACAATCCATAGTAAGACTGATAAGAAATTTATGGGACAAAAGTTAGTGCATTTTGTCATTTCCCTCTTCCACCTACTTTTTTTTTTTTTTTTTTTTCCCTAGAATATACCAAATTGAGGTCTGGGTTGAAATGTATCACTTCCCATATTGTAATTTTTTGACAAAAAAAAAAAAAGTCGACTTTTTTTTTTTTTTCTGCTCACTAGACAGCTATGCTGTTAAATTAAATATTGTGTTTTCAATGGTATGGTTGTCTTAGGAAAGGAATTGTATTTTAACACTAATTAAAACTTTGCTTTATTACAGCCTGCAAAAACAAACAAGAATATGCAATGAAAAGAGATGGAGCTGAAGAATCTGGTAAACTAGAGCTTCAAGAAACTTGGGTAGTTAGAAAGCCAAAGACAGGTGGATGGGTAGGCACAAAGTCATGCAGAGTTGCACCAGCAGAATCTGGTTAAAATCCAGTCATTCTTAATAATATTTCAACTATGAATTCTTCACAAATAGTGTATGTTTGCAGCTATCCTTCTAGCTACAAATTTTGTATCATAAACATACTTTATGAATAAAAACTGGATTTATGTCTCTATCAGTTGAGACGTGTATCATGGTTACACATAATGATAGGGTAATTTTCTTTGTAGAGGCTCACACAATGTTGTGTTGTAGATTTTTGATGAAAAGTAGTGCTAATGACACACTAATGTTTTAAGCTGTTTCAGAGCAGAGCTTTCACGGAGGCAAAGACTTTCCTACTTCTCCTACTGCCCTGCCAGCAAGGAGGCTGGGAGTGCACCAGGAGCTGGGAGGGGACACAGCCAGGACAGCTGTCCCAAACTGGCCAAATGGACGTATCATACTGTGTCGTGTCATGCTCAGCAATAAACGCTGGCATAAAGAAGGAGGAAAGCGGGAACATCCACAGTGATGGCATTTTTCTTCCCAATAAACTGTTATATAAAACAGGAAAATGTTACTGTTACAAGACGTGACACAAGGAACTCTGTTTTCCTGGAAGTGGTTCAACATCTGCCTACCAATGAGAATTAGCAAATGAATTCCTATCAGTTGAGGTGTGTTAGCTCATTATGTTTGCACTACCTCATCTTAATTTCAAAAATAAGCTAGTAATGAATTAAGTGAACAACTGCATTGATATGTTTGCTTAGCACATAGGCATGAACTCCTACTGAAATACCTCACCCTTACCGTCAGAGAGTAGAACATATCCAAGCTCCATAGGGTTCAAAGAAAGCTTGCTCCAAATAGCTTTTATTATCACAAACCAAATATACTATAAGAACAATATGTGACAGACTTAATGAAAACATCTCATTATACAGTGGTCATTAATATTCATTGGTCTTACTGCAGCATAACTGAGCTCTATGAATAGACCCAAGAGCAATGAAGTGCCATGCCCATTTGTTGTGGACTGATTTGGCTGTCATCTCAGTGGGTATCAATGAACTAGGAAGTAAAGTATTACCTCTCCACTACTACTGGAAGTAATGTAGTGGTAATTCATTTTGTTTTACAGACTACAGCAGTCCCTCATGCTTGCTCTGCCAGCAGTGAATTCTGGAACCCCTAAAGATTTATGAACTCAATATACAGTTCACAGTACTCTGCACTTCAGAATGAGGTTGAGCAGGAAAAGGTTAGGTCAAGTAGAGGAAAGTCAACAGTTCTTGATCTACCTGATAAAAATAAATAAATAAATAAAAATAAATAAAAATAAAAATCTAGTAGGCTTCATTTCCATCCTCATTTTTTACCAGACTTGCAGGATTTTTATCTGTAGTTACCTGAGCAGAAGTTTCTCCTGTTCTCCCCACTCACCAGTAATGACAGAGAAAGCCTTAATTTTCCATATATCTGTACGAGGACAAGGTAGTTTTACTCATCCATGTCTCCTGTCTGGTTGAAAGTTATTAGTTGTCCCTGGAAAGAACTTCTCCACTTCAGGGAGCAGTGCAGTAGAAGTATCTCTAAGATTATAACCAAATCAAACAGCTAGTACATAAATGTTTTCCTGCCTGCTTACAGATGGATGAATTTCCTTCTTACACCTCTGAACACATGAAATGGGAGAATGATAGTCACTTTGTTTTCATAAAGGTTTGTACTTTCTGTGTGAAGGCAAGCACAGAATTTCTCCTGCATAGCCCTATTTCTCAATTGCTTTTGCTCCTAGGAAGATTGTTAGGTGGGCTCCTATGACTGACTTCCCTTTCTTTGAAAAGGAAAAAATGGTCTTGCATCTTCAGAATAAAATTCTAAACTAAAAAGATTCTATGGAAGGCCCCTGCATTACTAACTTTTCTCTAGTGATTACTCAGAGAGAGTCCTGTCCATAAACAGGACTGCCCTGTAGATACGTGTTGGTTGTGCATTGTTTTTTGTTTGTTTTCCTATTTCACTCTACGGTACTGATTTCTTCAAAATATCTATTATCTCTCTTGCTCATGAAGCTTATCTCCAATCTGATATTACTCAAGTGTAGAAGAATTTACATTTTCACAAGTTGCAATGACAGCAGAAATCTTTATGTACAAGAAACTTTAATTCCAACTCTATGACATATAACATATAATATATAACTCCATACTCTAAATTTAACTCATGCTTATGGCTTATGGCTGCTGAAATTGCAAAAGTAATATATAGTAATTAGAAAAAAAAATGCTCTACTATCAAAAGGAATAATTAGTTTGCTTTTTTAATTCTAACACACTTTTTATTTTATTTATTTATTACATTTATCTTTGAAGCAAAACCATTCAATTTTCTGATCCTACAGGAAAGGAATAGAATCTCCTGCAAAACATCTGACATCAGTGGATTCTATGTGGCCCAAGTGTCACTCCATATAGTGATAAAAATTTTAACAGATTTTTTATGGACATTTGAGTTGTATAGGTACACATGTCTATGTCTTTTAAGACCTACAGTTTTTCTACTGTGTTATAGTTCTGTACTAAATGCCACTAGTTTCTAAAAGCCAATACTGTTCTTTAACTAAGTCAAAATTTAAATCAAGAAAAGATTTCTTTCTCCTTCACTACCCATACCCACCCCATCTCTGGAGGGAACAGAAAAACAAAATAATGGAATTTCCTTAAAAGGCAATATTTATAGAAAACTTCCTTTGTGACATGAAAAAAAAAAAAAAAAAAAAAAAAAAAAAAAAAAAAACCTTCCTCAACCATGTATAAGAGTCCAGTGACTTGATCCACTGGCAAAAGAGAACATGTGAGTCATAGAACCATTCAGGTTGAAAAAGACCTCTGAGATCATCTAGATCAACCTTTAACCTGTTACTAAAGTCCACCACTAAACCACGCTACAAAGTTCTAAATCTACATTTCTTGAAGATCTCCAAGAATTCAAAAAGATCTCCAAGAATTCAAAATGCAACATAAATTGGAGATGGACTGATTAACTAGCTTATTTTCTCTGTCATTGTGCCATCTATTGCTTTTCAACAAGTCCATAATAGTTCTATTACTCCTCAGGCTGGCAGTCAGTAACTTATTTATGTTTCTGTGGCATCATTCTTCCTGTGAGCAACTAAACAGATTTGTATTGATGTGATGTTTTTCAGCACCCTAGAGAGTCAACCAGTAGAGCTAAATGTTACTTTAATCATTCCCAGCAGAGAAGTCTAAGTCAATGACCTGTATCTTTGAGCTGTATTACTTTTAGATGCTATCATTTATTTCATAATAAGCAGTCAAACAGAGCTACCATCTACAGCATCTGCGTATCCGCACACTCTTCCAGGGAGTGTAAGTTATATTAATTTGGTGCTATATGACAGTTTAAATATTTTTTAGCCATCTTTTAAGGTTTACTTTTGGTATTAGATAATCGAGAAGCACACAGTTCACCCTGTTAACCACACAGAATATGTGAATATGTGAATATAGAATATGTGAAACCATATTGTCAGCTGTCAGTCTTTATGAAAGTGTATTATATATTATTATTATTAATAATAATTATTTATTTACTTTGCTAAATAAGTTTAAATTGCTCTTAAAAAAATGTAGAATTTACTGAGGTCAGTAAGAATCTGCCCAGATATTTCAGCAGATTTCTGAAGACTGTTGTAGGCCTTCCTTAAACAAGGAAGAGATGCTTCTATTTCAGCTATCTCAGCCTGTGAATTACCAGCTGAAAGCTTAGAGATGCTGCTGCTTTGGTCATGATAGTCTAAAGAGAGAGATAAGATTACATTTGTAGGATAAAAATTACTCTTACTAGAAGACTGAAATAGTTATAGAGGAATTAAACACTTGAAGGAACCCATGTCTTTTGAGTCTCTAACAGGGAAGCAGCCTGAAAAGCCAGCCCAGAGAATAATGGGTTTGAATCTGACTTGTTGAAATGCACAGTGATCACTTAGCCTGTCAGAGTCAGTCTCAAATTCCATTAAACTCAGCAATTTCTTCATATGCAGATAAGTTGCTTGCGAGATCTTCTCTTGCAACATCTGTCAAAACTAAGATTATTTATTTATTTATTCTGCTTATGACACCAATATTAACAAATCTACTTTATATGTTCTATGAATTCTACCTGTGAAAACAGAAGTATTAGTAAAGAGGAATAAAATGAAAGATGTGATATTTCCAAGTAGTCTGCAGAAGAGCATTACGACTCACTCACACAGTATTGAGAGGGCAACACAAATTCATATTCTGGGAATAACAGGGAAATTGCCAGGAGAGCAGGCACAGGGATGTTCATCCAAGGCCAATCTAGGTGTGGGGACAACCTTCATGCAGTCTAGCAGCCTGGGCATGCAGAGCATGAGCAGAGCCATGGTGGTGGCCATCCAGGGAGCCCTGTAAGGCTCAGCAAATTGTTTTCCTGCCTCTATGACGTATTGGGATATTTCAGCCTTAGCTTTCCTGTGGTCTGGGATGTAGTATGAGACTCTTCATGAGACTAAAAGGGTGGTGAATATTGTAGATATTCAGATGCAAGGTAGCATCAAGTGGCAGATCCATGACATTTTTTCTGACTGTCAGGACAAAAAATATACGGGTTTCTTCTCAAGCTGGACCTACCATTCTGTAACACGTATGTCAAATATTAAGCAACCATGGTGATCAGGAAAATTGATGTTCAGGCCTTTCAAAACTGAAAGAGTAAAGGCCATATCTTTTAGTTTCTTGTTTTGTGTTTCTTGTTTTTGGGTGCATTCTGCCTTAGTGACTGAGCATACAAATGATGGCAGATGTCTCATCACAGTGCTTTTGAGAAAGCAACAGACATTAACAAAATAGCCAACATTTTTTATTAATTGTTAAATGCTACCTTTTTTTTTTTTTTTCACCCATGAGAATCAACTCACCTACACACAATTTCCCACTGAATATCTTTCATGTTCTCTGCTTTTGAAATATTCACACTCAATTTATAGTTAACTTGCTCTTCTATACACATTTTCCACCACTGTACTCAGTGATTCACCTATTATTCATAGATGTAGTGCTTCCCTAGGACTGTTCATTCCTTTTATTCACAGTGGAATGCACCTTTATCAACTCTCCTACACCCTTCAGTACCTGTGTGTTATGAAACCACTGAATATAGCACATTCATTACAAAAAGAAATACAGTGGCTTTCTTCCTAGCCTTCTTTTACACTATGAGAAGAAACAAAAAGAATGGATAGAATATACACAGCTAAATGTTTTGTTTAGTCCCTAACATCAAAGGTTGTTAAAAAACAAAAGCAAAACAAAACAAAACAAAACAAAAAACAGCTGATCTAATTTATCTTTTACTGTTTTTATTATTCTGTACTATTTTCCTTGGGTGTCAATAGGGTTGCACACGAGTAGACATGTTCAGAAAAAGTCTCCAGATCCATAAAAGTTATATTAAAAATAAAAACAATAATGAAATATCAAATCTGGGAGACCTTTATCTGTCAAGGAGGATTAATCAGTGAAATAGGTCCAATCTGGTTTAAACCAGGAATTAACATATCTCCTGTAGTTTCAGAATGGTCCTTCATTGAGTTATTTTTATCCTCTTCAGACATCAAATTAATTTTTCACTTAATTTCAACTCTTCATTTTTATATCCCCTCCCTCCCAGCTATAATTAAAAGTATATTAAACAAAGCACAGATTTACTAAATCTGTGCTACAGGTCCATTCCACCCTACTTCCAAGGTGCAGTTTCACTGCAGTCTCTCTCCCCAGGTCCACCTTTTCTCCTCCTGCTCAAACTCTGGGAAAGCCTGATTTCTAATGATGTGGAGCCATCTGGTGTTTTTCACTTATGTCACACATTCCTCTAACCTGCTTACAAATGGCAGGTTGCTTTATTATTATAATCCTCTGAAAGGATCAAATAAGTTTAGATCTCCTCCCCCTCAGTTATTTGAAATATTTTAAATATTTTTTTCATATTTTACTCATGTTCTTCATAGGTGGAATTCAACACAGCACTTCAGGCTGATTAAATATTGAGTCAAATTTACACAAGCAAGGATAAACTGGAGAGGGTAAAATAGGAAAACCTCACCTTGTCTTGTTAAATGCTTGAGGAACCTTAACTTAAAGTTTTCTTCAAGATCCTTAAAATGTTAGTTCTTGGCTTCTAAGGCATCCATAGGTAGAACAGGTCCCCGCCATGGCACTGCCTGCTTCACTAACCAGATTCCTGTCACTGTTTATCACACCTACTTTGAAATTTGACACTTGTTTGCTGAGAACATGGGACACTGATTAGTTCAGATTTTGAAAGTATACACTGAATTTAGAGGTAATCCAACTGCACTGGTAAGTGTATCAGTCCAGGCTTCACCAAAGGACCTACTATTGTCAGTGGAGAGCTCTGCTGCCTGCCCTCTGAATATGAAGTTAGACACAGGACTGTGGCACTGAAACTCAAGACCAAGACCAAGCTCTCATTGTCTAAACAGGAATTAGGAACTTAAAAATTGGCTGACTGGATCTTGAGTAGTTCTGAGAATGATGGGAGCTACCAGACAGTTAACTGCATTGCAAATCTGGCCCTAGTGCTATTGCAGTCGTACCCAAAATCCCCTCCAGGAATCAGAGATTTATTATTCATCAGTCTGCTCCACAAAAGAATAGCAACCTTTCCTGTGGACAGAAAAAGCCTGTCAAAACACTTTAGGCCCTCAGAATATTAAATGGACTGGTCTTCATGGCAAAGCACTGAATGTAAAAACAGTGGTGTTCTTCCTAGTCTGGTGGCCAGGATGAACATGGGTGCATGTGGAATTTCATATTCAATGAAAGAAATAGGGTGCAGAGCCAATGTGCCATACGTTTGAGATAGGGCTTGATTTAGTGTGCTTTGATAAAAGAATTCTTGGTCACATTCAGGAACAGAATTTAAGCAGCCAGGAGAATGTGATTACAGAGTAAGTTAAAATGTCCCATGAGTCACCACAGCAACATTTTAAGGCATGCTGTTTCATCATGACCATGTATAATCTAAATTGTGAGACACTTTTTCTGAACTGTAAACCTAAAATGAAAAAAGCATTTACATTCTTTTATTTATGTATTAGAATAAGAACCACAAGCCACCTGAGCAAGTGACTGAAATAAAAGCATTAAAACTAAGTAGAATTATTTGCATCAAAAATTCAAACTTCATAATGACAAATAAAAACAAATTGCAGTTTAGTAATTAAAATGACAAAATAAAAATAATTATCTTCTCAGAGGGGCAGTTCTGTAACATTTTATTTATTTATTTATTTATTTATTTATTTATTTATTTGTATTTTTGTATTCTTATAATGCATTTTTAAGTTTCTTTGGCAGGTAATTAATTTTAAATTCTCAGGGGGAGTCTACTTTCTTAATTTTGGTCTTAAATAGAAGTCTTGTCTCACTGAATCAACAACTTTATTTAAGTTATTTTCTGTTGTACTTTAGTGCAAAGTCCAGTGACTACAGCTGTAATCTTTTCATAGCCCATAAGGTACTCTGGACATTAAATAAATTAAGAGTTGTGTAAGAAAGGGAAGTCTAAGCAATTTTATCACTCACATTATGCATATTGTATAGCCACTACCTTATTGCTTTTTCTTTACTGTATCTCTCAGCCAAGTAACAGGTTTAAGACATCTACAAAGGCATATGACAATTATCTTGCTTAAAATATTGATTTACTTTTTTTTTTTTTTAATAAAACACAGTTAAATAAATTGGAATGTCCCTTATGTCCCTATTTCATCCAAACATAAGATATTTTTCGGCATTTTACTGATATTTCTGAAGAATAACTAATTTAGTTATACATTCAGGGTCCACATGGTGTTTGGTGCTTTATAAATCAATAATGCAATCTAAAAAACAAATGGAGTTTTCAGCTGCAAACCAGCATCCTTTTCTCCAAACTGACCTGGCACAGTAAATTAATTTGGTATGAATTCAGTTTCTGGCCACTGGCTTTTACTGAACCAGTCTATAAAAAATTCTGTTCAATTTCCTTTCCTAAAGGCTTTCTCAAATGAGCCATCACATTTGGGTACTCAACTGTTGTCCTCAGTCTATAGGTGGCAAAGACATGAGCAGGGTATATATGAGGCATGCAAGGTGCACGTAAGACTCGGGCTGCTCAAAACTCAACATGACAATTGAAAGAGACACTTTCCCAAGATTTCTTTTATACCATGTGTGTATCACTGTTCTGCCTACAGCAAGGTGAAGAAATACTCCACTAGCTTTCATTTAACTAGCATGGATGGTAGCAGCAGTCCAACCAAAGGTCATGTCACACCACAGCTCACTCCTTTGTCCAGTTTTAGTTCAGATTGCTGTCCAGACTGCACTGGCTTATTGCTGTAGCTGCTTTAATCATGTGTCCTGCAACTAGCATGAATAGACTCTGGGAACAGCTGCCCATCTTCAAGCAGCAGTGATGCTGGTACACGATTTTGCTAGGCAGCCACAACCAAGTAGAAGGATGCATATCTCTTTCCCAGACTGTAGGAGGAGTGGGGACAGGTATTACTGAGGTGACACTAACAGAATGTCTGTGTTGGGGCTGGGACAAGAAGGAGAAGGATTCATCTGGGACATGAAGACAGGACTGCAGGTCTGGGGATCTCAAAGATCTCCACTGACCCTCAGCATGTCACCACAGCACCTCTGCTCCCAAATTCACCCCATCCCTTTATCTTTGATCCCTGTATTGCCTATCTGTGGCCACAGCCTTTTCCCAGTCCGTCCTCCATTCCCATCTGATCCACAGCAACTTCCTCACAGATGCCTTTCCCTTATATTACCTTCTTCACATCCTATGCCCAAAGGGCCAGACATACACATGGGCTATAGATGGAGTAAACAGCCTGGTGCCAGCTGTTACAGATGTCTATGGGCTTAGTGATTTTCACCATTTGTAATGTTTGTGCATGAGACTATGAGTAAACTCCAATTATGCTTTTCTTAGCAGGGGAGCACTACAGAATATAAATTATTTAATGGCTCTTTTACATATAGATGCTTTAATCAATACTTTATCAATTATTATTACCAGCGTGAATAATGCCTGTGATCTTTCATAAGCAAAGTGCTTAAATGCATGCCTAAACTCAATGCTTTATGTTCAATTTAATCCTTGACACAAGCAATTTCTTATAAACATCAAGAAAATTGGGGCCATAGGGCCTGTGCTGTGAGATATTACATTCTACAAGGATACAGTCCAAAGCTGGCCAAGATCATTGTTAATGAAATGACTGTTCTTTTCGGAGTGGAGTGTGCCCTACTGGAAATTGAGGAATAAGTGTTTATTTTGTATTCATTAATAATGGACAAAAACTAAATTATATAAATATATATATATATATTCTAAATCCTTGTCAAAATATTAGTTTCTTCAACAGCTTAAAAAAAGTAAACTTTTATAATATAATGCAAATATTGTCTTAAGGAAAAGTGCAATCAAAAAGCTCTTTATCAGTTTTTAAACTGCAAACTAGTATTTTCATACAGATATATTCACTGCTTTTCAGCTAACCCCAAAATACACAATACAGAAAGTTTCTTGAAATGCACCTCTTTACATAAAATCAACAGCTACTTCCTATGCTTGTGGGGTACTTTTTTGTTTTTGTCATTGTTATTCATAAATTTGTTTACTTAAAACAAGATTTCCAAGTTATTTAGGTTAAAGCTGACTATCTTTTTAATAATTTGCCACAACAATATTTTAGAACATCAAGTATTTGAAGATTGGTTTTACTTCTGTTAATCTTCTGACTCCTCTTTTTCTTAAAATAGCTTAGAGGTTGGTTACATGTGGGCTGTATTTGTCATGACAGAACTGAAAATATTTTTACTGACCAGCTGCTCCAAGAAGTAGAAGGTCTACAGGTGATCAAGGAGAAAACATTAAGGAAAAACAAACAAAAACAAAAACAAAAACAGGCAGGAAAAGCAATAGCATACATACATTACCTTTGCAAAAGGAATTTGGTTGGCCCCAACTTATGCCGGTTGGCTGTAGGTAGGATGGGAAGAGTAGGGCATGATGTAAAGGACTGAAAATCACCCAACTGCAGGAGCCATTTGGCGACATGACTTCTTTCACAGAGTCCAATGATTCTGTAGACACAATATTTTCCACTGTTGCTGTGGACCATTTTAGAAATGTCATATATGTAATTCACTTTATGTCATACATATGAGGTTGGGAATTTTTGGTCAGTTCCTGTGTACTCTTTGTTTAACGGCCTCTAAAAATAAGAGCACAGAAAGTTAGTATGGTTATTATTTAATATTATTTATTATTATTTTTGTTATTGCTATTATTATTATTATTACTACTTGGAGTCACTTGTTGTATAATATTTACTTGAAATGTTAAATAGAAATAAAATGAATTCTTTTGCCAGTTTTGTGCAGTAAGAGTGAGAATCCTTGCTGTCATTAGGAGTCTACCTGAACATACTCTTTTCAGAGTCTAGTTGGACTTCATGCAGAGCATCCCGTTAAAAGATTTCGTTTCACATCATTATAACATTATTTTGGAACATAAACTATAACAAGATCTTTTCCCTTAACTAGGTACCTTCTTGGGAACTTTCTTTTGCTTAATTGCTTCTGTAACAAGCAATTTAACTGCTAATGAAACACTTTTATTTTGCTCTTTTGACCTTCAGGGAAATAATCTAAACAATAGAAAATATGGTTACTCATCAAAATAGTAGCAGGAAAAATCTGTGTCTTTAGAGCACAGAAGTGGAAACAATGGCTGGAATCCGTCCAGTGGAAACACTGGAGTGGTTGTGCCTTTTCTTTTCCTTTTCCTTTTTCTTTTTCATTTTTCCTTTTTTCTTTTCCTTTCATTTTTCCCTTTCCCTTTCCCTTTCCCTTTCCTTTTCTGTTTTCCAGCTATTTTACACATCTTTCAGCTGATTCGGTTAAGTACTGAATGAAATTCCTGTCTGTTTTCTGCTAACACTCTTTATCCTTTATCCTTTCTAGGACTAAGTTTTATGACTCCAGTTAGTCAACTGTTTTTTACTCCAGCTGTATTAATGTACCCAGCTGAGCTTTTATCCCAGCAGAACGGCCAGTCTTATTGCACAGAAGAGATACTGTAGAATATGCAGCCCAACAGTGCAGACATAGTCTGTGAGACTATCCTAAAATAATCACCACAGCAGTGATTCCCAAGGAGCAGCTGGCTGTGCTGCTCATTACATTCTCTTCAGCTATTTTAACAATAATGTTTGACAGAGATTTTATCTGAAGTCACAGAAATGCAGGACAGCTTCACAAAAGACCTTTCAAGAGATCAAAATATGCTTGATTGTTCCTGAATAGGAGATGAACAGAAGCTCCTTCTTTCTCTTGTTTCAGCTATAATTAAGACTCTTGCTGTTGTCTCCAGTATCTCCTTCCAAATCACAAAGAGCCTAATTATATGACAGCCTATTTGTTCTTGGTTCCTTTGGCCAAATTATAGATGTATGGTAAATTACAAGTAGTGTTTCTTTTTCAATTTTCATAGCTGATACTGACCAAAGAAAGAGCTGGTATCCTTGACCAGCAGGTACATAAACCCATTTCCCTAATACTGAAGCTGGGGATTAAGTAAACACTCTATCTGTGATTTATCCTTCCTAAGTAAGGAAGAGTGACAACACACATCCAAAGAGTAATTCATCCTTCTGTGGTATTCAGGATCCAGGGCTGTGGCAAAATTGCTAAATGAACAAGCTGCTCCCCTACTTTGGGCAACACAGACTTCTAGGAAGGAAGGAAGGAAGGAAGGAAGGAAAAGAAAAATCTTGGGATTTAACCCTATCCAATTTAGACATGGACTGGACTGCCACACTAACAAATTTATTTGTTTAGAGACATTCTCAAATTCAACCAGAAGGCAAATAGGAGTGTTTTCAGAGATATTTCTGCCTGAATGTCATAGCCAAATGTGACCAATGAACACAGAAATATTTAGCTCTGGGGAAATATATATATATTATTTTTTTTTTTCCTTTATTTAATATTTTGAACATAACATTTATTATGGAATAAATAAAACAGATTTTAAATTTTAATGTTTTTATAAGTAAAGAAAGAAACCAGAGCACAGATGACTACTACTGCCAGTCAGAAGCTAACATTGCTTCATAGGCCACGCTTTCAGCAGGACATTCAACTTAGACTCATGCAAAATTCTTATTTGGCATTCATCATCATCTCTAGCCAGATAGACTATAACTATGAGATTATTTGTTTTGTTTCTGTATTTGAGCAGCTACTGGAGCAGGTTCAACCTTCTGTTAAAGCATACTCTAATAGAGAAACTTATTAGAGAGGATGAAAACAAAGTACGATGCTTCTGCAATGTTTCTTTCTTCTCTGATTGAGAAAATTTTCCCATAAATATTTCAGTGCACCACATTTAAGAGTAGACATCTCCAGTCTTGATTAATGATAAGGTCATTCTCTTGCATACAATCTATTGTGTTATCTGAGAAACAGTACATGGTCCTTGTTATCAAAGATTGTTGTACAGTAGTGAATTCAGCACACACAGTTGTACTTTTACACCTATGACTGACAAAAATCAATAATCACACCAAAAAAGAAGGTACAAGTCCTAAAAGCAGATAACACTGGTACGGTTTTCTAGTAAAGGTTCTTCATAACCTCTGACAGTGTGAAGGTAGGATCTCCTGAAGCACTCTGGGGCAGAACAAAGGTTATTGTGACACCTCAACTTTGGTCTGTAACAAATTTTTAAATGTTTGGGCCATTTATACCCTCTTATTGTGATTTTCCATAATGAGATATATCCTTTTTAACTTGAAAATAAACCTTACCATCATGTGCAAATTTCTTTGGATCCTCCTTACTAAATTTTAACCTTATGATCTTCTGGGGACTCCATAGTGGTTGCCGCTGTCCACAGTGGTTGCCACTTGGTAAAGGATTCTATAACCCAAAAACAGAGAACACCCTCAAATACGCATTACACAGGACTTGGGGCAAACTGAGGAGGAACTAAGGAGGAAAACTTAACATAGAGCAGCTAGCATACCTCAGCCTCACTTGCCCTCTCTGGCAAGTGAGTTGCCATCCCTCTCTGGCAGGGATGGTTTCCAAATAGCCTTTTCTATCATCTTGTCCTTCAGGTGTCCTGAGCCTGAATTTCAAGGCAAAGCTTTGTGTTTTTTTGTTTGTTTGTTTGTTTGTTTGTTTGTTTTTGTTTTTGACTTTGGTCCATGACACAAAACTCTCTCTGGTAGATTTGGCCTCCTCTTCTAGAGCGTGTTGCTTCTAGGCTCCTTTCCAGGATCTCAAAGCGCCCAAAGGTGTGATGCTCTGCATGGAAAGGTCAGCCCCGACAGCTTTGTACTGTGGACACAGTTCAAGAATATACAGAGCTGGACAGCTGCCAGATCTCAGCATTTCTAATACAGGAGTAAAGCAGTAGTAAGACTTCATCTAAATCAGAGGGCCGTCTAGCTATTTATCTGTATATAATGCAGCTTGCATATTTTTTGTTAGTAGCTTTAAAGATAGCCAAAGTATCATTGATTGGTTGTACACATCCCCCAAAATAACACTAAAAATAGACAGCTTACCTAACAGTGTCTCAAATCAATTACTGGCATCCTTTCAGGATGCATTTAATTATGCAATCCTAAAATCTCGAATGGAAAAAGACTCACAGTGTCACAGCTAGTGAAGGGCAGATGTTTAGCATCACTGAGACTCATTAAATCCTCAGCATTAAGCTCTTTCTTTAACAGAGGGTGTCCAAGCAGGGTTGCTTTTGATCTCTAGCTCTGAAAGACAACCTGGACCTTCTTTAATATGTATCTTTGGTCCTCCTTGTACAGGGAGAACAAGCAGAATTCCTTCAGAGAGCCCATCTGGCTCTTCTGCTACCTACCTTAATGTTTATAGCCCTGAAATCCTCTCTGATCAAATTTTACACATTATTTCTTGCAAAGCAACTATTTTAAGCATGCTCAGACCTTTATTTGCAAAATTACATGACCCTTTTTTGACTTTGCAGTGTTAAGATTATTTAAAATGTTTGATCTGTGTCCTACTAAACTTACATAAATTAATTAATTAATTGTGACCACATGAACAGAGGGAAACATCCCTGTGTAATTCTTGGATAAGTCTGGAGCACATTTTCCACAAACAGTTGACGCAACTAGAGTAACTAATTCTGCCACCTTTACTCAAAATCAGCTAGGGGTTAGGAAAAAGTGAGGAGGGACAACAGGCTGCAGCCTTTAATGAACAAGTTTGTGGGTGAATTTCAGCTGTAAAGAGTTCAGAGATGATGTTTTATTTTTAGAACATCAAAGATTTCTGTGGAAGCTTGACTCAAAACTCATTTTCCTTCCCTTGGACATACACTTCTTAGCTTTTGAGAATTTTAGGTTAGCTCAGCACAAAAATAAATAAATAAATAATGAAAAATATATCAGCTTTCTTTACCTGGTTAGTCTTCAACCTCAATTGGACTTCCATCCTTTGTGATTTAATTTTATGTAATCCTACTGTACTATCAACAAAACTGACACTACCTCTTAGGAAAAACTAAGCTCTGCTTTTATTTGTGTGGAAATTGTACAAAACTCTTCACAATCACACAGAAGGTAAGAACATACTAATATAAAATCAAAGACATAGGCAAAAGGGAAGAAGAGCAGCAATGATGTTTTGGTAACTAGTAAATGTCAATAGTTCTGTTAGCATGAGGTCATTAAAAGCATTCTGTAGTCTTTCTTCCTCCTCCAGAAATGTTTTTTTTTTTGGAGAAAAGGTGAAAAACTCTAACATTCAAGAATTTAAAAGACCAAGGGAAATAGCATAGGGCAGAAAATAGCTGACAATTGGAAAATAAATAAATAAAAATCCAGATTTGCAGGTATCGGCTGATTGGCTATAGCATTGATTTTCCAAGGAAAGGGACTTATATATATATTTATTTATTCAGATGAACTCCACCTCTACTTATGCAAAATTATAATGCACAGTGAATTCAAATGGTTGACAATACCTTTCTTTAGTGCTAGCTAAGGCATTGTAGTTGCTGTGGGATTTAAGACAGATATCTCAGTGTATCCTTTGTTTCACTGACTTTGTTCAACTGTGTGATTTTGATAGGTTTCATACATGTATATCTTCCTATGCACCATCTGTAGGTTACCCACATAAATATTTTAGCTGAAAACAGAAGTACACTTCTACAGTAAGTATCATTATGGGGAAATATATAGAATGCATGAATTGGGTTATTTTTGGATAAATTTAAACAGGAAGAAAACCTTCAGGAGATCATACAGTATACTCCAGCTGGAAGCATGCATTTAGACTACAGGACCAGAATAGAAAAAATCCAGAATAAAAATACTTGGAACGGGAGTAGGCATCAGATTATTATTACCAGCTCTTTTTCTCTATAAATCTACTCTTATGAAAGGTAGTGTATGTATATCTTCCAGATACCTGATTCCAGATAATGGATATCATCCTCATGGTCCTTTTCTATGGATTTTGGTTTAGGATTGGCCCTGAAAACTGTTGCTGGTAGTTATAAAACTTCATTTGCTAAGTAAAACTTTTTCCAAGGAAACTGGAAGCTGCTAGGTTAACTCTGTACAGTGATTTTAATATACTTTCCTCCTTATCAGGACTGGTATTACACAGGACCATAAAAGGAGAACAGAGGCAATGTGAAAACAAGGTCAATGCCTCATATGACCCATACAAAATATGTAATGTTTATAAAGTGTTTCTCCTTTTTTTTTTTTTTCTGCACATTTGAAATGTCTCTCATGAAGCTGATAAAAATCTCTCTCTCTGCAAGAAAAGCTCTCATTTCACACAGACACCTCCTAAGTGACAAATACTGTGACTATGTGTCCAAGGCTATTCTATCTTTGATTGCCTCTCAGGTAGCCAAAATTAAGGTAGAGTAGCACCTAGGCAAACAGCATGCAAAACTCTGTAGCCAGTATCATCATTTTAGTTCCTTACAGGTTAATCACAACTGGACTGTGATGAACAAAATGAGTCCACAGAAAAGATGAGTCAATTGAAATGATTAAAAAGTACTGAAGCTCTGTGTTATTTGTCTTTTATATGTTATTGATGAGGTTAGGTTTAGATATCAATTTCACATTTATGAAAGTATGAGGGCATCTGTCAAAAAAATAGATTTTGGAGAAGAACTCTTCCCTCTCATCAACTTTTATTTCCCTTTGTTCTTTTCTTTCATTTTTAATAAAAGTAAAAAATCTTGCTTCTGTTATGTAGCCAAAATGACTGGTCATTCATCTTACTATATTCCTCTAATTTTCTTTTGAGAAGGATGTTTTTTGTGAAGTTCCTATTTCTGACTCAGACTTCACTTAACAGCAGCTGATGTGAACCATATTATGTAGCAACCTAATTTAGACTTGCAGGCTAGTCTTACCTTCTGTCCTGTATTCACTTCTGCTTCACAAACTTATAAAAATACCTCTGTCACTGTCTTTGCAATGTTTCCAAGAACATAACCCAACTTTTTCTAGCCTATTAATATGTTTTTAGAATCTGTCATTTCTTCCAGTGCTGCCTTTTAAAAATTTATGATGATTAGATTGTGCTTAACTCCTTGGTTTCAGCTTCAGGTTCTTTAGATTCAGTCATTGCAATGAAAACAACCATCCAGTGTATAAGCAGTGGTTAGCTATATTTGAATGTATGTAAATTAACCTTTTTGCAGTTTAAATCATGCTTTTGCAGTCTGTCTTTCACATAACTTGGAACTCGCATTCCTATATACTGCTGTATGGGTGTAGGCCAATACCTGCTGATGTGTATTTCCTCACTGTGGCCCTTAAGAACAAATCACAGTCACAGGTCCAAGATAGAAAGGGAAACAGTTTCTACCACACTGCAAGATAACAGCACAATTGGTAAGCATGGCTGGAGAACCAGAGTGACAAGTGAACTCTTCTCCTTTATAGCAAACTAGTAATTCACTTGTAAACAGATGCTCTGTGGAAACATCCAAGGCCAATTCCACTTTTTTCAGTAACTCTTTATAAAGACCACTCAGCACTATGTTGAAGCAAATTATCTCAGAAGCAATGAAGGCTTGTAATCCTTTCTTTGAGAAAGGATTTCAAGATATATGCTCTCTTTGTACCATACAAATCCTGATTTCCTCATTATTAAGACCTTTATCTTACTGGTAGACAGCCCCAGGGTCAAAATCTCTACTCTACTGGTTTGAAACTCTACTGGAGATAAGGATTTTTCATAACCAGGGTGAATGACATCTCTCACCAAAAACTAAGTCTTGCACCTCGGTCAGAAATTACACCCTGGATCTGTGGAAATTCTTGTCAAAAACAAGACTTTCCCACCTTTTTTTTTTTTTTTTTTTTTTTTTTTTTTTTTTTTTTTTTTTTTTTTTTTTTTTATTATTGGTTGGGTACTGCTTCCATTCCACGGTGAGATAATGCAAGACCCCCAAGACTCCCAGAGAAATCTGTGCCGTATCGGTCATATTGGAACCGATTGCCCAGGAATGTTGTGGAGTCACGGTCCCTGGGAGTGTTTAAAGAAAGGTTCGACGTGGTGCTCAGGGTTTAGTGGGTGATATTGGTGGTAGGGGATGGTTGGACCAGATGATCTTGGAGGACTTTTCCAACCTTAATGATTCTATGATTCTACACTCTTCCTGAGAAATATAAACTGGCATCTCGATAGTAATGATATCATACAGTGGGGAAACAATAATGTGTTATTTGAGGAGAGAATTAAAAAAATAAATAAATTAAAATAGAAGAAGAGAAGAGAAAAAAATGAAAACTTTTTTCTGATATTTTCTGATGAAAATCACAGAATCACAGAATTTCTAGGTTGGAAGAGACCTCAAGATCATCGAGTCCAACCTCTGACCTAACACTAACTGTCCCCACTAAACCATATCCCTAAGCTCTACATATAAATGTCTTTTAAAGACCTCCAGGGATGGTGACTCCACCACTTCCCTGGGCAGCCTGTTCCAATGTCTAACAACCCTTTCAGTAAAGAAGTTCTTCCTAACATCCAGCCTAAAACTCCCCTGGCGCAACTTAAGCCCATTCCCCCTCGTCGTGTCACCAGGCACGTGGGAGAATAGACCAACCCCCACCTCGCTACAGCCTCTTTTAAGGTATCTGTAAAGAGCAATGAGGTCACCCCTGAGCCTCCTTTTCTCCAGGCTGAACAAGCCCAGCTCCTTCAGCCGCTCCTCGTAGGACTTGTTCTCCAGGCCCCTCAGCAGCTTCGTCGCCCTTCTCTGGACCCGCTCAAGCACCTCGATGTCCTTGTAGCAAGAAAATGTTATAATTCACCCAAAAGAAAATAAATAGAATAATATATACTTTAATATATGCTTTGAATTGAAGCATTGAATATAGAATATTCTATATTCATATAGAATATATATAGAATATATATAGAATATATATAGAATATAGAATATAGAATATTCTATATTCAATGCTTCAATTCAAAGCATATATTAAAGTATATATTATTCTCTTTATTTTCTTAGAATTTTCTTAGAATTTCTTATATAGAATATTCAATGCTTCATATATAATATAATATACGAAACACTGAATATGCTTTCCTCTGGACTTTAGCAATTTTAAGGTGATTTAAACTTTAGTCTTCAGCAGCTTCAGGGTTTTAATTTCATTTTCTAATTATTAATTTAGAGAAAAGGAAATAGATCATGTTTGACTGAATATATCAAATTCATTCTAGCATTCAGGTTTGTCTCCTTTGTTCTTATTGTCCTCACACTAGTAATTATTAGTCAATTTTGTAAAGTCTTGCCAGTACTCTAAATGCATCATACACACTAGGGAGAACAATTCCATGATTAGGGAAACTGAAGCATAAAATAAAAATAAAAACCTAAAATAAAATTTAGATTCATGTAGTACATCTGCAGAGACAAGGTCATGGAGACAGAATGATGCTTCATTGAAGGAGCTGATGGTGAAAACACTGCAACTTTCTGCTTTTTTCTGTGTGGTTTGCATATGCAGTTCTAAGTTATCTAAGAGATGTGCTTGTTACAGCCCAAACATTAAGCCACGAATTTATTATTTGATTTAAATATTTTTGACGTATTAGAATGTGACATCTATAATAAAATATATTCAGGCATCTGTAAGGCTATAATAAACAAACAAAAAACCCTTTGACTTCAAAATTCATTATTGTTCACTCCTCGACATAACTTCAATAAGACTGCACCTTCATGTATCATGAGTATATATGACAGTACATAAAAAGGCAAATATTCTTGGAAAGAAAGAAAAATAGGACAACACAAATGATGTTAAAGCATTGTATAAAATGCTTGAGAAATAAGTTAAATGTAACACATGGGTATGAGTACAAGAAAATGTGAATTCCTCACACAAAAATTGTTTCATTTTGGAAGCTGCAAACATGTGAAAGAGGGAACAAAATGTACAAGGAATTAGACAAAAATAAGTGAATCAATAAGACAAAATCTTCAGGATCAGACCTAAAACATGTCACTTTTTTAATGGGTTTGAATTTGTCTGTGTTAATTTATTGCATTTTATATCTATGTCATCTGTAGAGGAGTTTCCTCTCCAAGCTGTTTCTTCTCCACGTGGATGAACACCACCCAGTTCTGCTTAGCTGGAGCTGCGCTGTCTCTTTCTCAAATTTCTAATGTCAGCTCCAAAGCAGCTGCAATCAGAGCCTACTCATTGCCCCATGGCTGGAAGCAGAGGTAGAGTGACTACAAGACAGGGCAAAAGCTTCACATACTATACAATATTCTTGCTGGAGGAATCGCTAGTCTTTGAAAGGCAAGGCAATCCTTCCAATCTGTGATGGACGATGTGGTAAAAATACTACTGTATTTTCTGTAGAAAGCAAGATTATTTCTTGAAGTATTATACATAAAAAATAAATAAATCTCAGTTCTGTATCAAAAGCTATGTTTGGGCCCCTTTACTGTGCTTGGGGGAAAAAAAAAAAAAAAAAGTTTCTACCTTCTACCATCACTACTTTTTTGAGGATCTCCAGATGAAATTTCTGATACTGATAACTGTTATTGTCTTACAAGATATTATAAAACTTCATAATAGAGTATTTTTAATGAGGAAGGTGGTTCTAATTCAGTATTTATTGCATCATAGAACAGATCTAATTTATTTCAAATCTAAATTAACAACAATCAATTTTCTTGCACATTTTTGTGTATTGATGATAGAATTTAGCTAGAGATGTGTAAATCACATTTTAAGAAACACTGTTCATACAGTACCAGAATATCACCATATGCAGGGGATGACAGACAAGATTCTCATCTTTTGTTATCATGTTAGGCCTTCATGTGCTTCATTCAAAGCCAATAAAGTCACTTGCTGGTATCAACAGGCTTGACTCAAGCTCTCTACAGAGAAGCTACATAAATAGGCACAGGATAGCCAACATGTTCCAGATATTCATTTTGAATGAGTCATTTCTCATGCAAAATGGAAGTCTGTTGGGTTTGCTTTGAAACAGCTGGGAGTCCTGTTTCCAACAAGGCACACAGAGCTTCTCTACATGCTAGTGCCTCCAAATATCAGGGCTGCTTGCAAGTCTTTACTGTGATGAATCTTGCAGAGAGTGAAGTGACAATCAGTCTGAAGCTATGAATGCTTCAGGAAATTACCACCCCTGCCCTCTGCATCTCCTGCACGTTTACTGGCAAGTTCTTGCTATATACATCTGTGCAAGGAGCAATGTTTCTTTTTGTTTGTTTGTTTGTTTCTGGTCAGGGCTGAAAGATGATCACTTGGGGTTTAACACAGTTTCAGTCAGTCATATGAACTCAGTGAGAAGCAAATGTAAGGGATGCAATTCTTTTTCACCTTCCTCCTTCAACAACTTTGATGACAACCTCTCATTAAGCTTCTTGCTCTCCCTATTCAAATGTTGTGTTTTATCCTCTTTTGATTCAGACAGCAGCTAGCTCAATTAAAAAACACTGTCTTATTTGTAATACACCTCCAATGAATTAGCAACAAACCAGACAGGAGAGTATTTATACAGTTCTTAGTAGTAAGGCCCACTAGTTTATCATAATTACTGAGATTAGCTTTTGAAAAATTAAAAGCATGTTTTTATAGGAAGAAGAATTATCACAGGAGTTATCACAGAAAAAGAAAGGAATGACAGAGAGAAGAAAAGACAGAGAAGGGGAAGAGATAACATTTGCTGAGTTACAAACATTGCAGATATATAAAAGAAAAATGAATTAATCAAAGATTCTAGAAAAATACAAAAAAAAAAAAAAGGGGGTGGGGGAGGAAGACAATAATAACAGAACTTACAGCATTTGTAATACTCAAGTATGAATCAATATTTTGTCTGAGAGCTTTCCAAGAAGATAGGGTTTTTAACCTTGCAGACCTCACCAGCAACAGCAGATTTCCAAAATGGCAAGTGCATCCTCTTAGCATAGCTCCTCTGGCCACAGTAGATCCTTAAAACTTTAAAAGCCCAGTTGCTTCTACTAACACCTGGACTGAAAATGCATTGACTTGAAAGTAGTTCTATTAAATATGATATTGCATGACACATCTGGGTGACTTGTTTGCCAGGTACACAGCCATAGACTTATGCCCTGTTGTTTCTGCACCGCAAAACCCAAGGTTCATTTACAGCTCTCACAGGTGATGCATGCTTATCAAAGGGAGTGGGGGGGGGAGGAGGGAGGAGGGAACAATTGTACAAATTAAATTGTTAAGCCAAATGAGGGTGCACATAGATACACACTACCAAAATATTTGTTGGAGCCATGTGTTTGTCTATTTCTATCTTATTCCTCTGGAATTAAAATAACCATCTGCTATATGGAAAAATAAAAATGCATACAGCTGGAGCTCTATTCAGAAAACAGAAAATAAAATAACTATTAAGTTTTTTTACTTTATATGGTAGATACTAAAAACAAAACATCAACAAAAAAAATCAACATAGTTCATCCCCAAAATTAATGCAGTTTAGTACCCCACATATGCTCGTCCCTTCCCATAAACTATTTTATTAGTCATATTTTAGAAGCCACAGCTACCCTTCTCAGACCTACCTATAACAGGAAACTGTAGTATTTTTTATTCTTTTCTGCTCTTCATCTTCCTGTCCATAGCTCAGGATCTCCCTTCAGTATATGAAAAAGGGTTATGGACTGAATCATATAACACTTGCATTTGGTAAACTCAGATAATATGAAGAATTAGGGGTGTATGCGTGCATGCAAGTGAGTGCGTGAGTGATGCTTGGATTATCTCATTTTTTCTGGCTGCAAAATCATAGCTATGATATATATGCAACTGACAGCCTGGGGAATGTTCTGAATGTCTGACCAAAAGCCTGGGGCAAAGATCTTCACCTCACACCCAGAGATGGATAAATAGTCCATCTGCACGTAGGCTCGTGGACATCTACTGGCATGTTTATGGAGATAAGTAAATCATTTTTAGTGTAAGACTGACTGCTGGGCACTTTCCACCCACTGAGCAAAACGTCCAGAGTCAGATGTCCCAGAGTTTTTAACCTCGTACTACTTGTGCTATTTTACAGTCCTCCCTCCTTTTATTAAATGCACAATGTTGAGTTGCCACATTGAGACTGTCTAGACAGAGGGTAAAAAAAAATAAAAAAAAAAATTTAAAAAGTATAAAATCTTAAAGGTTTTAAAATCAGGAGGAGAAGATACAGCTTTCCTCCCCTTAAGATGTTCAGCTGTCATAGCTATTCAGTCAACCTCATAAATCTGAAGTGCTTGAACATGATATCCTAGCAGGTGTGAGGATGGTAGGGCAGATGCCCACCACTACCTGTGAGTGTGTAGGTTAGTGATTCCCTAATCATGGATCATCTCAGTGTTTACGGAAATCAGCAAGAACAGTAAGGCTCAGAGGGAAATGGTGAAAATGAACACTGAGGAGCAAAAGGAAGGAAGAAGGAGAATTTTAGAAATGAATACCAGTGCTCAGGAGTTCACCATACACCCAAAAGGTTAGACTGGTTAGGAAATTCCAGATTTGGGTTCTTTTTTTTCAGCTGTAGCTGAGCTACAGCTGTAGGGTTGAGCATGGATATAGAGGCTGCAGGAGGAGCAAATGGGCTGAAGTAGCAAAAGCAACGAAGGCAACTTACTGACTGCACTTCCCCAGAAACATAGGGGAGGCAGCCAAAAGCAGTGCTGCAGGCTCCTGGTGCAGCCCTTTTCTGCCTCAATCCCCGCCAAGGAGTTGAGGGAAAGGAGAGGTAGTGGGAGGAGGCAACGCATACACTTAAGAGAGAAGAGGAACAGAGTATAAATTCCAACACAGCTTTGCTCTCTCCCCCTGCTTCTCTCTAGTGAAAATGTCCCTGCTCCTTTCTCCTCCCTTGTTGTCCTCTTCACTCCTGTAATCCCACTGGATTGTACTACCAGCATCCATAGAAGATTATTTGGACTGAACACTATTGTTGTGAATCACTTGTATCCCAGGAAAATCAGTTCTGCCAAACAAGAGCAACAACTAACAGAGTCTTCTAGCTACTGCTAGCAAAATTGTCTGAGAATGATTTATGATTTATGATTTAGTCAATCAGCACCATAACAGGGAAAGAAATATTAATGTCATTCGCTGACCTTTATTCAAACCAGTAGATATCTTGGTGCTTGCCTGTTTGAGTGTACACACTTTTCTCTGTTAATTAAACTTCTGTTGAGAAAAAAATAAGAGCAAAACTGTGATCTTATGGATGATTTGCCCTGAAGTATTCAGTGCAAACAGTTTAGCCAGAAAAAGCTTTGTAACCTCTGCTTTGATTTCCTCAGAAGCTTTCCTACACTCCAACTTAGCTGTACACAGTTGTTGCATTTTCCTTGAAGGCTCTCAGCACCGCTACAGCTCAGCCCACCTCTGCTGGCCAGGCAGGGAGGAAGGCTCCGTGAGGAGGTAGCTGTGACCCCCACAACCCCTCATCCAGGCACTGCAGCTTTCACGTTCAAAACTGTGCTAGTGCTAAGGTGAAACACCCAGAGAGGTGATAAACCCTTAATCATTAGAAACAGTCCCAGGATTGATTTGCTTATAGGTTCTGTATAAATTAAACACAGCTCATAACAGAAGAGAATTAAAAACAAACAAACAAACAAACAAACAAAAAAGGTTTGAAGAGAAATTTAAAAAAAAAAAAAAAAAAAAAGGACAAAAAAAAGAAAAGACAAATATTTTAGCATAGGATGCTAAATCTAAAAAATAAGACAGGGTAAATTCCCATTCCATGGGAAGCTTTGGTTCCTCTCTGGAAACTTAGGCACCACCCTAGAAGTTACTTTTTTGTCTAGTTTAAAAAATAATTTTAAAAAATATAGTGAGGTAAGCTAACCATGTGAACTGTTCTGCATCTGGGAAGGTTCCTGCCAATATCAAGAGAGACGACTGTTCAGTGTTTGTCTTGCTGATGGCACAAGGGGTCGAGTTACAAAAATAGGCTGTCTCTAACTTCTTTAGAGGGAGTGTGCTGGTTCAGGCGAGAGTTTCTTGCCTTCCATCTGCCTGCAGGCTCAGAATGGAAGCTGGAATTCCGGAAGGTTTCTGTCCCCACTGCATCAGCTCAGGCAGGAGCGATGCCAGAGCAGGGAGAGAAGCAGAGTGCGAGGCCGAGGTTTATTGCCAAATCAGCACGAGGTGGCAGCATTTTAGCACAATTCTGCTGAGCCTGAGCAGGACGTGACTTGGTAGCTTCAAACTCTGCGGTAAACTTTGGATGAAGGGGGTCTGGCAGAGATATGATCTGGAATGAATAGTAAAGAGCTATAAAAAAGTGCTGCTAGCATCATAGTCCTCACACACTTTGGGGAGCTTGTGGCAAGGTGACCACAAAGTGTGCTCAACCATTGCATCAAAACAGACCACAAAAATCCATGTTTGTCTTAATATGCCAACACTGTGGACCTAAGAAGAAAGTTGTTCTTTGGTTGAAACTCAGGTTATGCTGCTCTGGAAGCCATGTCCCATTGTAGTGTGGCTGGCAAAAATCAGTGGTGTGCAGATTGCCTCTGCTTTGTGTGAGGTGGTGCAGAGCAGGGCTCCTGTGCAGATTCCTTGTTGTGCAGGGGGAGTGCTTAAAGTCTGAGCCAACCACAGGAGTGGACTGCTAGTGGGGAACTTAGTGGGGAAGTGTTGGGTCTGTGGCATACTTATGGAAGAATATCCTTTATTGGTTGGAAAACACCAAGGAGCGGTAAATACAGCATCTCACCTGATAACCTTTGGCAGTAGCTAAAACTTTGTCATTATTAAAAATCACGTATTGCTTTCTATATGAGCTTTTCTAATTATAAATAATTCCAGCCACTGATCCCTACTGTATGTTTCATCATCAGATCAAAAAGCTATTTGTGATGCATTATAGGTACTTTCACAGGGGTGAAGCCATTAATTCATTTTTCAAATTAAATGAAGCAGACTGACCACCTTAAACCTATCAGGAAATAAATAAATAAATAAGTTCAAAAAATTATGTTCTTCGTTACTTTGCAGCTGTTTTCTGTGTGCTTTTCAGTTTCTCGACATGTTGTTAGGTTGGTGGCCACCCAGAGTGAACATGTTGTTCCGTTATTGATCTCAGCAGTAACACGGATAAAATGTCACCTCCCTGCTGCTCCTCATTACTCCCAGCTTTGTAAAGTCAAGGAACTCTGCCCCAATAGTCCCTGACACAGACATCTCAAACCTCAGCACAATGTAACATTAAGCTGAGTGCCTGTCCTATGTTCCTGCATGAGAAAAGTAGCATTTTTCTTTCTAGGATTTTTTTTTTTAATTAATTATTCTGGTAGCATAAAAAAGCTGTTTGCTGAGGGGAGCTGTCATCAGAGCCTTGCATGGTGATACTTTGACAGTCTTGTGGGATTTGAAAGGAAAATAATGTGAGAATGAAAACTAGCTCTACAGCTCAATATTTTTGGCATTAAGTTAGGCTTCCATAGTAATAATATTAGCTGTCTGTGTTTTCTCTTCAACAGCAGAGAGCTTTTAGGGAAGAATACACTACTTCTGAGCCTTTTACATCATATTAAAGATAACAATAACTTTCTGAATTTAAGGAGAAACAATGGTAGTCCATTTGCTCCTGTCAAAGTCCAGTTCTTTTCCCTTGGGTACAATATGTAAACCCACAATGGAATGAGACAACAGTGAACAGGGTTACAAAAGTGTCAGTTTTTTCCTGACCTGTTTTTGCTATTGCTGTACTGAAGGCAACATCCTCTTTCACCCACTCTTAGACCTAGCCCTGGGCTGAGAAGCGAACTTCTCATCTGCCTCACTTAGAAGCTCAAAAAGGAGTTACAGGGGGAAAGATATTGAGTAGCCTCTCTAACCCTGAGTATCTTTAAGCAGAAAGCAAAAGGAAAAATAATAGCAAAGAGATGAGTAAGTGAGACAGGAGGAAGAAGGGCAAGAGGGGGAAAAATCCTCCTATCCCAGATAGTCAGAATTTAGGTAGAAAGAAGGGAAGTAAGAGTGACCTAATCCCTCTCCCTGAGCTAGCCTGGTTTGCACTAAATGGATATGAATGTCCTGGTAGATCTAGGATTCAGTCAAATGATGATGACACTACCTATAATCATAATCTCACAATGCTCATCATGAATAACTTTTGAGGTAAGAGTCTCCTGAAGGCAGTGGTAGACTTGTTCTGTGAGTACTAACCAACTGAAAAGCAATAGTAGATAGCAGTAACTGTTAACAGCTGATTTTCTCTTTTAGTTCATTGCAGTGGATCTGAACCATGAGCAGTCTATAACGATGCTGTTACTTAAATGCCCCATTCAGGGTAATGTATCACCTTCAGTTCTGGCTGAGGCTTTTACATCTTATAAGAAGGGCTGACTTGCACTCTCTTTCTTCTGTAGATCTTTCAGGACTAGTTCATGAGAAATAAAAAGGCCAAATTTCTCAAGATCATACCAAAAGTTTGCTGAGAAAGTTAACAATATAAGTTATTATTTTGCTAACATCCCACTGCTGATTTATACTACCATTCTCAGGTAGTCAATAGGAAGGCTGGAACATTTTAAGATGTATTTTCCCCCTGAGGAAGGAGTAATTGAAATTTGTATTAAAGTTGATTAGATGTTTCAGCTAATACTAGATTCCCATCCAGTGTCCAGGAAGAGATTATCTGTTTTGAAATAAATTATTTGTTTTAAAGAGGTTACACCCTAAAGAAGAAAAGAGAAGACAGAAAAGTGACTTGTCCAAGACCACACAGAAAGTCCATGCTAGATCCAAGACTATGCCATATGACTAGGGTGCTCTACAGTTTTACCATGCTTCATTGTCCTTAGAGAGCTGCTCAGCTTTTAGAAATTCTGTCCTGTTGTGGAAACTTCTATTTTCCCAGATCAGTGGCAGAAATAGAGCTAGAAGTGCTGAGCTCTGTGATGTCCCAGTGACCACAGCAGCAAGAGAACAGTGACCAGATGGAAAATAAGAAAGAGCTGTTACTTCTGCTTCATCCCAGCTCCACAATTTGCTCTTATTTCACCCAAAGATCTCTGATGTGGCTTTCATTAGTTTTTATTAGACATATGTGATCTCTGTAGAATTTCCAATATTAGTCATTCACTTTGCTTTCTTGAAATATGTTATCACAATTACTTTGTTTTGCCTTTTCATTCATCTGCAACCCATGCTGCAACCACATTTACACGTGAAGACTGACCAGTCCCATGCTCATGTCACTGCCTCACACTTCTACTTTAATGAATGAAGTGTCTCAGCTGCAGTTGCCCTTCACAATCTTGTGACATTTTCTATTTATACCAAAAAGTTTTCTTCTGACTCCAATCAGGCACTGTTGTAAAATTTAAATATCTTTCCAGACAAACTCTGTTCTTTTTCCTGTGACCACCCTCAAGATTTGGAATGAAATCTGATATGGGGTGCTAGATTCTTACCTTTAGGATTCCCTTTAAAGCTCTGTTATACTCTTTTATCTCAAAAAAGGATCTTGATTTTCTGAGACAATCAGCTAACAGTTCAGTTTATGTTATTGGTTAACTATCACCTTGGTCTGTCTTGAAGATGTGATTGCGAGATATGTGTGTCTGTGACTGCCTCAGCCCATGAACGTACAGCACCTTGAACAGCTCAGCCTTCTGCTGTAATTATATTTCTCCTACAACAATGGTATGTGAGGAAAAAAATAAAGTAGTTCTCCAGAAATTCCTTGCTGTAACTTCCTATGCAACTTTAGGCATTCAGAATACTACTTTAGTGCCTGAATCTCAAGAGAGTCCCCATACCCCCAAAACCTCCATCCTTCGCAACAACTAAGAACACCCTGCCCCAGGTTACCATAGTTCCATGACAAGAAATTTCATAAGTAGTCTCCAACATGAGAGATAGATAAATAATCTAAATTTCTCCATCCAAGCTAATCACTGAGAGTGGCTCTCCCAGTATCTGTGACATCTTGCCATTAGCACGTGAGGCAAGCAGCCAGCTCCTGAACATGGTTGATGGCTGTGATGAATTCTAGCTGGAAGGAGGAATTCCTCCTGCAGTCCCAGTAATTGCCTGTGTATCTGAGAAGGTGGTAGGGTACAATTCTTTTTCAGGTTGTGATGTGTTATTCCCAAATGAAATTGTTAATAATCCCAAATAGTCTTGTCATATACCCTGAAGCTCAACATGGGTTTTAAAACCTGTCTGTGTAAACACTGGGGCAGTTTGCAATGCAACTCTTACAATAGACCCTGAATGTCTAGCCTAAGGTTATGAGCACTGAAAGGTGACATATTGCTGAACAGCTGAGCTGTAACAAAGTTTTTTTGAGGATATTGCCTGTAAGGAACATAACTGGTCAAGGCAGAGCAACAGTATAGACCTAGGCAAAATTACAGGAACATTTCAGCTTTCAGCAGAGCTATCTTAGCAGTGCATTTGTGCAGTTCTGCTAGTTCCTGTACATTTCTGAGCTTATTCAGAGCTAGCTGTGCGTGACATAGTTTTACAGGAATAACTTGAATATATCTGTGCTTCCATTCTGTGTCCATAAAATGGGCTATCTGTGCTTCCCAGCCTTTTGCAGATAGCAAGGACTGATAATAGCAGAGGATGTATTTTGATGCAGGAGTGCTGTCTGGCCTGACAGCAAGAGAGGCCCTGCATGTACCTTGACAGGGAACTAAATTGGAGAAAAGTAAAATTCAGCCTCCCTCCAGAGAGATAAAGTGCTTAGAAATGGCATTTGTGCTCACTGATCTCCTTAAAAGAACTTGCATACCACATGTGATGGAGAAGCTGACTCCCTTCCAGGCCCTGGAAACTAGTTGCAGCCATTAATTCTTTACATGCTGCATAATTTAGACCTGATTAAATCAGCCTGGGAGTTTACTCCAACACTGCTTTATTTTTTATTTTTTTTCCAAATAGGTGCATCAATAGTGTGGGTTTAAAAGCATGACTTAACAGTGATAGTGACACAGTTATATATATATATATATATGTATATATTAAAAAAAAAAAAAAAGAGAGAGAGAGAGAGAGAGAGAGAGAAGACAAAGTATTCTGCAAAGACTTCTCCTTTATTCCCATGAGTGAGGATGGGGAAGATGTGAGACAGAGAAAATGAATATCAGTGAGAGGAAATTTAATTGGCAATGGCAGATGTTTTTGTGTATCAAAGTGTGAACACCTTCATTTTCAAAGACAGTTTTGGCCATCTCCCCCTCTGGAAATGAATAAATAAAGAAGAAGAAGGTGAAAAGAAAAATGTTGACACCTTTCCCACTCTTCCTTCTCAGGACAAATGCCCTAACATAATTTTTTGAAGATGAGCTTCAGGTGTACCAGTGGGTATTGCTCTCTGTTTTGGGGTACTTTTTAGAAAAACTCAGTTTATACTTTCAGTTGATACAGAATTATGCTCTCTGCTGAACATTTATAGTACTTGGCAATCCCCTGATTCTTTATCAATACTGTACCCACCTGAGTGTCCATCTGTCCAGCTCTCAATGGCGTAAATGGATTTGTCACAGTGGTTGGAAGAAACAACATTCATTGACACTGATAGTAATATTTTTTTGCCTCACTAAATATGAAAAGGTAGTCCATATCCAAGGAGATAACTGTTTTTGTTGTTTGTTTTTGTTTTTGTTGTTTGTTTTTGTTTTTGTATTTTTTTTTTTTACTTCCTGTGAATGTTGAGATAAAGTTAATTACAGACAGTAGAAATGGAAAGAGACACATTTACCCTCTGGGAAGGACCTTTTTAAAAGTACCTTTTACTTCCATAGGTAAATCAAGATTTCTATCATACATTCTCTCTTTATGTGTAACTCACCAGTTCATGCAAATTGAGACATCAGTCCTGCTTTGTAGTGACCAGCATGGACCTAATGAAGGAGTAAGAGAAAGCCCACACCAAGGGCATCTTCAGAGTAACTTCAGTGCCTAAGAAATATGCCCTCAGAGAAAAAAGAATATTGTACATTAGATAACGACATACTTGTCAATTCAGGTGTTGTCACCTCACACTTGAAATCACTAACTGTCCCAGGCTACCTTCTTCCATGTAAGGAGCAATTTCACTTGTAAAATATAGTATGAAAACAAAAAGAACATCTGTCTCATCTCATTTTTTGATTTGTTCTGTTTTCATTACAAGAACGGTGGCATAAAAATGGCAATTCCTGCTATTTGTCTATGTTTAAGCCAAACTAATCCGCACAGTTTATATATACAGTTTACTAACATTCCTGTGAGTAATAGTCTTGATTTCTCAAAGATCAGCTAGAAAGTGATAATTGAAAAGCAATAACTTTTTATGGATCCTTGCCAGAACGAGCATGTACACTAATAATACAGTATTTTGTTTTCTTAGGTTGCTGTTCCTTCGTACAGCAATTTCCCTAATAAAAGCACAATGTACATTAAACACTTCAGAATTTGCTTAGTAAAAAGATACAGCATTTTGGAGAGCTCCATCACAAAAACATTTTTGATCTTCCCTTTAATCATAAACAGCTTGAATGCGGCAGGAAACCTGCAGCTCTGTTTCTTGTTTAAAAATGTATGAACAGTTTGATTAATGGTTTCATCTACCAGATGAGTGGAAGAGAGGATTTTCCTGGGATTGTAGTAAGTGCAGACAATTGCTGGAATTCTTCAGGAGAGGACTGAGTTCCTCTACATATATTTTCTTAATTAAATAATCACTGCAATCACTGCCACTAAAACAATTTGTGTTGTATTTCTGTGTTGTTTCAGAGGATAGATAGACAGATTTTACTTCTGCTGTCTCACAGTTTCAGATTTTCCCGGGGCATTCTAATGGCTCCAGTGGGCATTCCTAAACGTCCCTTTGAGGCATTTCTCAAGATCAGCTTTTTTTTTTTTTTTTTTTTTTTTTTTTTCTGAACAGACAGCAAGTCTGGAAGCATGTCCCAGTTGAAGCACTCCAGGGCATCATCTGGAAGAGAAGGGTCCCTGGGTGCCTAAGTGTTTAATGGGGTGTTGATATGCCACCAGACATATCTGGACCAGCCTTGGACTCCCGAGACTCTCCTTGGGCTGCCTGCAGCAGCTCTCTGAGCCTTAGCCCTGATCTAGATAAAGCGTTGGTGGTTGATAGAGCAAGTTGTGCTCCCAGAGGTTCCTGACATCATTTCATGGAGGCAGTCAACAGAGGTAAGACTTGCCCATCTGTGGAAGTCACCTCCAACTGGGCTGGATTCAGGACTTTCCTAAACTCTGGGCAGAGACAGATGTCCTAGCAGTGATGTCTGCCCAGGTATATCCCAGCTGGTGTGAAGGGTGCTTGTTTAGAGCTGGCATGAAACTGTAAGAAAGAACCAGGTAGCTGGAGCAAAGGACAAACTTTGGGTTGTGTAAGGTGGAGCAAAGGTCCTCCATAACCACCACATCTTGGGCTACAGTTAAACAAGAGGCTTTAGCTCAAAGCGGGCAACAACTGGACAGTTTTCACTTTTCTAGGAGGTAAACTAGGAACTCATTAATTCAGCAGTATAGGACAGACTGGTATCTGTATGATATTCCTCGTTAATTGTTTTATATATTGATCAAGAGTGTGTGGGATTCATTGCACTGTAAATACATTCCTTAGCATTCTTGTGCTGCAGAATATACAATGTAATTGTATTCCTGACTAGATCATAAAAGTAGATCATCATAACTTATCTAAAAAAAAAAAATAATCATATTTGTCTGTATTTTACTCATATCTCTCCTTCACCTTATTCCTGAATAAAGAAATAGGGTGGACTTTTTTTGTTTTTCTTTTGTAAACACTGGAGTTGAGCCTCTATGCAAAAATACCTGGGAATTCTCAGAGCAATAAGGAACTACAAGAGCTAGAATTGCTAACTCAAATATTCTGAGTGCAAATATTAAACTATAATTCTCCAGTGAATTCTCTGATTTTGTTAACTTCAGAAAACAGATGTCTGAACAGATACAGTACCTAGATAATCCTTTTATTAGGATGTAGAAAATGTTTTAATTTTTATTTCACATTTTTTCTGTCTTATTACTATGAGCTGTGCCCCATAAGAACCCTGTTTAGCATTCCCAAATCCAATTTGCCTTTTTTTCTATATCCAATTCCATAATACATATTTTGCATAGGATTTAATTAATTTGCTAACAAATAATCAATTTTACTTAAAAATCTGAAACACTTAGCATGTCTCTCTGTGATATATTTGTTTGGAGCCCTTTCAAATATTCAAGTCACTGAACTTTTAAAAAGAGTCTTGGAGAATTAAACATTTCTCAAGTATTATTTTTCTCCATTTTGTTCACACACACACACAGGTATACACATTCACATAATGCACATTCTTACTCTTTTTCTTTACAGATACATTTTATATGTCCTATTCTTCTATTACTTATGATTACTAGTGAATTAATTGAAATGAAAGTCTATCATACTATGCAAATCAGCCAGTTCATTCATATCCATAGACTTGTGTTGGAGAGCAGAAACCTTCACACCAGAACTCTACAACAAAAAAATTGTGACATTTTCAACAATTAAACATATGAGGAAATATGCAGAAGAGTGGCCCCACCATCAAATTGGAAAGAGATTAAGGCACAGTCTGCCTCCATGTTTCCCTTACACTCAGCATGCTATGGTATAGCACATATATCCCAGGTCTCATCCAACACTGTAGACAAAACTTATGCCTTGAATGAATGGATTACTTCAATTCCAGGCCCTCTGAACAAAGGACAGGGTGTCTGTCCTAGAATTTTTCTTTTAGACAATTGCTCATGGGTTGGTAATATAGCAATGCCCTTCATGGAACTTAGAACCTCTTTCTCAGGTTTTCCTTAGGAAAAATAAAGGACTCACTCTGTTGTCTTTAGCAAAATTGTCTACCTGTGCACAACTCTATGTGTCTGAGACTGCTGTTCTGGAAGAGACAACTTTAGATATATAATTTATGAAGCACATTTGGCACAGAGATTATAAATATTTAGTGATTTGGGTGCACACAGTATGTTATGTGACCTGCATCTACATGAGGCAAAGCAGCCCAACCTTTGGACCACAGAGGCTGAACATCTCACCATCTTCTGGGCTGAACTACTCTTGGAAAGACTTTATACAATTTGCACTATTTTCTCAACTTGACTCCCTATCCTATTGGGTGTTTAATATATCTTATTATTATTATTAAGCACTTTGAGAACCAGGATTGAAAATAGTCACTTACCAGTAGATATTATCATCCTTATGGGATAAATAATCTATAATTGCAGAGTACTCTTATGTGTCATTTCATTTTTTCATTTATACTCTGTAAAGCTGAATCTGTCTGATGTAGTTAATTACTGCACCCTCCACTGTGACAACTTCCTTGTCTGTATTTTGCTGCTCTGATGCAGATGAGCTCAGATACCCAAGCAATGAGCTGAAACACCCTGATTCACAAGCTGATGATGTTAAAATATGGAAATGTATTTTGGCGCACATTCAGGTTATTGCAACAAACAAGACAATGGCCACTGCTGCAGGAAAGAGAGCAGGAAACTAGTTTTCCAATGGATATAATATTTTAAAATCACCCTTTTATAATGCAGTTTCAAGCACCTTGAGGAACATCATATGCTGCAGCAAGAATGAATGCACTGCTACTTATCAGGGTGCCTTGCTACAGAAACACCCTGCATCTTCCTTCCCCACATCAGCATGTGGCAAAGCAGAAAGAGGCCAGCTGGTTCTTTATGATGGCAATGCTTTAAGATGACTGGCTGACGTAGAAGAAAAACAAATGTTGCAAAGGTTATCCAGTGGAAGAGCAATCAAAGCATTGTAGGGTTTTGATCAGCTTCCTGCTGCCAACCTCTGAATATCAGCTTGAACCTCTCACACTTCCACCTTCCCAAAAGGACTCAGTAAATACATTAGTTACAATTTTATGCAGCTCACATGAGGATCATCCAAGTTCTACACATGCATGAATTTTATATACCCTGATAGCTCTGCAAATAACTTATTATTCCCAGTGGAAAAGTCTGGCATTTGGTAGCACTGTTAGGTAAAAAATAATCCATTTGTTGACAAAATACGAACACACACTTTGCAGTATTTTGTGCTCTTGAGGGAATTCAGTCTTCAGGAGAAAGTCGCTGATGGTTTTTGAGGCTGAGAATGCCAAAGCTATGTTGTTGTATTTTAAACATAACGCAGGTGTAGTGCTGCATTCATAATTCACATTCCCACTGTTGTAGCCTTACTACAACAATAGCATCCTTCTTTCACCATCAGCACAAGTGACAGAAGTTTGACAACTTGTTTCAAAAACCTTTGGATAATGGGGCTGCTCAGAATTAGTGAGTGGCCAGAGTAACTTATTTCTGTGCTTTTCCAATTTGCTTTTTATTCAAAAGACAATGAAAACAATAAAAACAAACTACTGTGAATAAACATTTTCTTGTGGTGCTTTGTTAAAAAGATTATTTTCTAGAAATCTTTTCCACTCCCCAAGAAATATTCTGTCTCCTCTCTGCAAGTAAGGCAGATGTCTCATGAAGAATATCAGGACCAAAATTTCACTGCAGTCATTCATTTACATATTTGTCCCTGAAATATTAATACAAGAGCTTTTCAGCTGAATTGTTCCCATGTAGCACCATGAAACTTCACTCATTAAGACCACATTCTTTGTCACAGTGAGATGTTATAATCACAGTGGTTTACAAACATGTAATCACTTGTTTTCCATCTTAAACCTGAGCATCAGCTGAGAGTACTGACCAGCAGTACTATAAAATGTGATTGGAAATTATTCTCATTTTTCTATGAATTTTATTACAAAGATGTCATCTGTAGATATTGTCTCCCACACTGGAATACATTTCAGTTCTTACTAGCATCAGGGAGGACTGAAGACAAAGGCTCAACCTTGAGGAGGATCCTTGTGACAGAATATAATGATCTGATTTAGGTTTCTTCTTGGATGATTTCAACACCTAGTTTTTCCTGCAAATGATTCTTGCATACTTCTAGGACATTTAGATTTGAAAGCCATTTTCAGCTGCATTTTAAATTCAGATCTATCTCCCATGAAAATCAAATGAAACTCTTCCTATCAAAGTACTGTTTTAAGGTTCATTAAATACTAAAGGTGGGATACATAATCTTTTTAGAGACTTTGTACCATTTTTGTAAAAAATGTAAATATTGCTTTGAAATAATGCCTTTAAAAATAGTACTTTATATGAACTTTATTTTTTTACTACTTTTTTTTTAACATAAATGCCATTTCTAATAACTGAAATTCATAATATTTTATCTATAAAGATATGGTTATCTATCTGATCTTATAGGTTATCTTGAATGAAATTTGAGTTATGACAATCCAATTATATAACAATAACATACAGGTTTTCATTCATGTGGTTATTCTAATAATAAATCAAAATGGTGAAACAATATATAGTGGAGGGCAGAGAAGTATGCATTTTTTATAAATTAATTTGAAAAATAATAGAAAAAATAGAAAAAAAATGAAATCACCAAAATGACAACAGTATATAAAATACTGCATACTAATTTGATAAAAAAAAATGATTAGTCTACACAACTAATTCTTATTAATTTTGAATAATTTTGGCAGCCTGAATATTTATACCTTAAATGTTTGCAGGACAATATTCTTGGACTGGAGCTCGCAGTAGTTTTCTTTCCACATAGATTATCCTCAAGATCTTAAATGACTTTGTGGATTCAAACCAACATGACACAATGATAAATCCAAGTTAGGCTGTGTATCAACGCACATTTCTTATTTGACCCAGTAGTCGGAAGCATTTCCATCATTTTTCTGATGTCAGTGACATCATCTTATGAAAAAATAAGGCATATGGAACTGGCCTGCCTAGAAGTAACTGACAGCACATGACCTTGGCATGGAACTCAGTTTATGTTGTTGATTTACTTAACAAATTCCCATCGGGTTTCTAAGAGATATGTTTGGCAATTAATACCTCCCAGGCTAAGTGTCTCAAGTCACTGCAGTAATAAATCTCATCCTAAGAAGACGTTGAATTTTCTGAGGTGCTACTGAATACATATGTACAAAAAACAATACTTTGTTGTTCTATTTCTGGAAGTTAAGTCATTCAGAGACATATTCTGCCTTTTCTGAGGTTTATGTGATATCTCTCTTTCAATTGCCGGATTATGTGTTAATTCCACTTGTCCAAATCTTGTATGCTATCATGGCAATATATTTATTCTATCACTTAAATCCAAATGTGAAATGCTTTCCAGACATTGCAAGCATTTGGACTTTTAGTGTCAGTCCATTTTCAATAATTACCTGACAATAAATTACCTGAGAATATACAGACAGCTTCTGCTTCTGGTATACATAATAACCAGAAATTAGCAAGCAATTTCTAAAGGGAAACTGTTAATTTTGCCCTCTCACTCCAGGTAACCTCCATGGCTGTAGAATTATATTGTTACCATTGATTACTGCATCCACAACACAATTTGCAGCAGATAAATGGCTGCCAAAAATAGCATCCTGCTGTTCTCTATGGGAAGTACTTGGAAATTCTGCAATAGCGTTGCTATTGCTCCAGCAACATGAGGACAAGAATGAGGAGAAAGATGAGGACAATGATGACTACCTCCTCTGCTCTCTTCTTTCCCACAAGTGGTTTCCTACCCTGCTTCTTTAGCTCAATGAATTTTTCAGGGAGATGAAGTAGCAGTGGTATAAAACACCACATGTTTGGATTACTCCAAAAAATCTTATTTGGAGGATGATAACCTAAAGTTGGAGAATAACCTAAAGCTTTCTGTGACAGTCAGAAGTTTTCACAAATAGACTTAAAATCAGATTTTTTTCATCCTTTCTTCTCTTTTCCTGCATATGTTCATCAGTTTTTTACTGAAATACATATATATTTTTTTATTTATTCATTTATGGATGATATATATTTTGTTATTTATTTTCTGCTATTTGATATCCTATCCTTTGAGTATTTAAAAAGTTGTCCAGTAAATATCCACTATTTCTTTATGGCAAAATAATCAAACAAAGCAAAGGGATATGTTTGAGTCAAAAAAAATAAAAAAAAATAATAAAAAAAAATCATTAACCTCCTTTAAAAAAAAAAAAAATCTTTTCCATTAAAAAATATTTGACCAGATATAGCTGCTATAAAATGTTGAAAAGTAACTGGATTGCCATATAGAATTTCAATTAAAAACAGGAGAGCCTGAAAGTCTTTTTCTGCCAGTGTTAAAATGCCCTCGATACATCTAAAAATCTTTTTGACAATTTTATGCTCTAACTTCAGGGAGTAATATGTTACACCTCATCTCACTAGCTAAAGAGGACTTGATAACAAAAGAAATCTCTTCTCAGCTAAGTGATCGTGTCTATTATATTTGTCATCTACAAGCAGAATGAACCCCTGGCAGTAAAGTTTTACCAAACGGAAAGTAATGAAAAGCTAAGTGAGCAATTTTAATAAGAAAACAAAAAGAGTGATAATTGGAGTTAGGTTATAAATGCTTTGATAAATGTCTAAAACCTCATACTGAGAGAAGGCTACAACATTTAAAAATTCAGACTCATCTAGCAGGAAAGTAAGAACAGCAAAGGTTAAGAAGCACATAGGAATCTAAATTAACAAATACAAGTTATACAGAATCAGATAAAGAAGGAAAGAGCAGGTTTTGTAGAACCAAGCAGGAGTACAAGATCCAGGAAAAAGAGGAATCCTACCACCAATTCTCGTCAGTTGTTGGACAAAAAATGGTAAAAGGTCTATAAAGTAGAAAAGACTGTGCTCAGGAAATGTTGTTGATCTGCAGATGAGGGAAATTGTTATGTGATATAGCCCCCAGCAACAGTCAAGGACATAAAACAGAAGACAATAAGGTTAAACATTTTAAAATTAAGCAAGCCTGAATAATTTGTGTTTATGCGTCTTTAAAGAGTAAGCCAAAGTGGTGTGTGAACATCATTGCTGAGTTTTAATGCTCTTGGATAACAGGAAATTTCTGAGTAACACACACACACACACACACACACACACGCACACGCACACGCACACAAAAAAAAAAAAAAAAAAAGCACTACTAATATTTTTAAAGTATTTATAGGTTTCTCATATTTATATAATCACAGACAATAATGCACAGCTGATATAGTATTCTGTTAATACAGACGTATGGAGAGGAACAAATGAAATTAGCTGTGATTTAAGGAAAAAAAAAAAAAAGTCTCACTATACCGACTTTTTTTTTGCCCTGAGGTTCTAAGGTTTAGGTGAGAATGGTATAGTTGTAAAATTAATATACTTAGTGACTTATTAATGCTTTTGAAAAAGGTTTTTTGTTTTGCTCTGTAAAGTGTTTTCACTAAAATAAAAAGATAAAAAATCAACATTGATACATTAGAAGGATTAACTAATTAACTGATTGGTGTCAGAATAATTGTAAACAGTAAAAGCAGATCTGTTTCTAGTAAGGACCCTTGGGGTCATCTGTATTGATTTTTTTTTTTTTTTTCCCCAAGAGATCTTGAAGGAAATGTGAAAGGTAAAAGGTAAATAGCTAGAAGTTGAAACCAGATGAATTTGTATGGATTCCACTGGCCTAACAAATGATCCCATACCCAAGCTTTAATGAGTCAAACTGGAAACATAAACTGATTTAGTAAATGATCAAAGCCCTTTGGTATAAGGAGTGCATGCTAATTTTAATTAGTTTATCCTGACTTAAATCATATAAAGAAATTATATACATGCTGTCTTTGATAAAATTGATTAGAACTACTTCAGTTAGTACAGTGCAGACTCTAGGTTAGACCAGCTTCAGCTTAGCTCTGCCTCTTATGAGTCCTCTTCACGGTGTCTAAACAAGAGCAGCTATTAAAATGAGTTGATCGTTTATGTACATAAGAAATTAGAATGATTCTGCACTGATGTTTGCACTTTACACTGATTGTTCTCCTTTCTGAGCAAGGTTTAATGTTGCCACACTCTAGAGAGCTGAATGAAGTTGTCTATACTCCTGTACCCCAACAATAACTGTGGAAGACATCAAATTTGCCCCCTTGAACATAATCTAATGTTTATATAAACATGAAGATTTTTTTAAAAAGAAATCATATCTGTTTTATACTAGATTTCTGATAGCCATACTAAAGAAATATTAGATAAGCTATGAAAATTGTCACAATTTTCTTTCTCTGCATTAGGCGGTATACATCTATTAAATTAGAGAGACCTCAAAATGTCATTATGGTTCATGGATATTAACAAAAGCAGAATAGTTAATCAAAGTAGCATGGGCATTAATTCCTGTTTTGCAATGAAAAGCAGTCAGCTCTCAGCTTACCAGGAAAAAATCTAGGTGACTTTATTTTGTCTCTTAAATCTATCTGCTTCCCTCCTGAATGTCATTTCTTTTTCTGCTCTAGCCTTTGGCCTACAACCATCTGCAGGGTGTACAGTAATGCTATTAGACAGCTCAGCAGGAATTGGTCACACCTTCTGTGGGGGTATCTCCTGTGAAGTATCAATTTGTTCCACCAAGAAAATGGTTCATTTGTTGCTGTGTCCTATTTTACCTTGTTTTGTCTTTCTCTATTGTCATTTATTTCCTGAACAGTTTAGTCACTGAGGTTTTAGAAAGCCACTGGCTCTCACTAAAGTGTAATATATAATATACATATGCGAGGGATGTTTGTAACACCGCAGTATATCTCCAGATGTATTTGATGTATTTACCCCTTTCAGATGAGGCTGGAAGTTTGAATAGTCATTGTTATGCCTCTGGGAAGTTCAGTATGTCTGCTTCTTCTAATGACAATAGCTTATTCAGGTGCAATGCATACATATTACTCATTTAGCAGTCATCTATAATTCTATGTGAGACCAGTCAGGTTTTGGATAAATAGGCCAGTCATAAAAGTAAACAGCTGAGATTTTCTTGTCTCCCACTTATTGTCAGCAATAACAAATTTACAACAACAATATCTGTGCTGTGCCATGCAGGATATTCATTTGGAACATTTTAACACTGAGTGCTGTCGTACTCCCCTGTCTTCCTATTCCTCAATAAAAAACAACTTCATAAAAGCCCTGGATCAGATCCAGGTCATCTCAAACCTGGCTTTCAGAGTGCTTCAGTTTGAGGCTCTTACATTTGGGAAGAGAACTGAGTGAACCTTTCTAAACTGTTTTCTATTGCCCTTTAAGGGGGAAGAAGTGGGTACTTCTAAAGGACTCTGGGAAGTCCAATCTACTTATGGGGCCTGCTGCTACCCTACAACTTTGTAAACTACTACATCAGTACTCAAACAAACAATCAAACAAACAAAAAAAAAGTAGAAGTAATGCTGTCTTCACAGCATCCAAGTAGTCAGTACTGGTGTTTTGAAGCTCTTTGATTTTATACAATATTTAACCACTTCTGTCAAGGTTGCATTGGTCAGTGAGAAAGTAAAGGCAGAGACAAACAGTGCCTGCCACAGAAGAGTGAGTGCAGGTCTAACTATTTTTCTTTTTTATTATTATTATTTTTTATTATTGGTCTTTATTTTTTATTTATATATATATATAAATACAACATTTTATATATAAATTAAATATTAATGTATTTATATTAATAATATATAATATAGTATAGTATAGTATAGTATAGTATAGTATAGTATAGTATAGTATAGTATAGTATAGTATAATATAATATAATATAATATAATATAATATAATATAATATAATACATAAATTAAAAATTAAATATTTTATATATAAATTAAATATTTTATATATTTTTTATAATATATGTAAAAATATTTTTTTTTTCCAGAAAGCACCCTTTCTAAGAGGTTTGGCACTAAACACAAAGTCTAGGAGAGAACACAAATCATAAGTCCCGGCATCCCACATACAGTTTTAAAATATTTTATCCGAAGTTAAAGACATGTCCACAGGTCAAAACAAAACAAGTAACTTGAAGTAACAAGTAACAGGGAAAAGGAAGAGGTTTAATGTGAAATTACAAACATAAGGTATTCTCCCAGTAAGCTGTTCATTGCCTCTGAAGAATGTGAACCTATCCTCCTGTTATTTATATATTATATGATCCCAGAAACTCTATCTGATTCAGATCAAGTCATCTCATCTTTTCTTTAACCACCAGGACAATAATTTCTAAGTTAGTTAAAAGCTGTGTTGCTGGAGATTTTTATGACTGTTAGCAATTAGTCAGTACAATCAAAATTCTCACCAAGCTCTGTGATTCTTACAGAAGACCAGCCAAGATGAGTCAGACTATATGCTTTTCCATCAGTAGCCATAAATAAATGCTTACAGAAGAGTCAAAGAACAGGGCAAGCATATACATTTCTTCTTCCTAGCACTCTTCCAGACTGACCTTTTTTTTTTTCTTTTTAATATATATACTTAGTACTTCAGAATGGATTTTTCTGCTAGAAACTTCTCTCTTCTCAAACTCACATCCTCTTTTGGCAGCCACAGCATCCTTCTTCTTCTGAGGACTGTGCCATTAAAATCATACCTATCCCTAACCACTTTCAAGCAAACAAATACAGAAAGTAAAAATCCATGCTCGGCAGCACTGTATTTGGACAGCTATTTGTTTCTGTTCATTCTGTTTATATTTATCATTTTAATATGTATCAGTATTGTCCACCACACATTTTTTAAGTTAAGGTGTTGTTTGTAAAGTCATCAGCATGACCTCAATAAAGAGGCATTTAGCATATGGTTGTGTCTGACAGCAATTACTGTTAGCTGGAGGCACTCTATTCTGAAAGAGTGAATGCACACTTTTTGCAAAGGAAATTTTTAAAGCTCTCTCCAACGTAATGGTATGAGACAAGGAATACTTTGACTTGTGAAAACAGTGAGGAATTGAATGTGGGGAATTCTGTATGGAGAAGAAACAAAAATGATGAAAAGCTCTATGAGCCCTAACAGCTTGCCTATAATTCAATCATGTCATGCAGTTTGAGAAGTCCAGTCCCATGTATAATAGTTGAAGGGGAGACCCTTGAGAGAAAACCAGTGCAATACAAAAACTGTCTTTGATCCAGTCCCATATCCGGGTGTCTCAATAAATGGCTGCTGCTGGTCATTGGGCAGGTACTTAATGACAGTCAGGACACAGGCAAATTATTTAGTATCTAAAGACTTGGTAAACAGTATGAGACAGAAGAATTCCATAGTAGGTTAAGACATTTACATTAAAAAAAATTATGCAGGAACTAAATTCAAAACATGTAGACTCAGGTATCATACCTACATGCCCTATGTCCCAGGAAAGTACCCTAACCCCACTCTCCTTATAATGGAGAGCTGGCAGTTTAATGGAGTCTTCTGTGTAACTGCTGATCAGAGCATGAAAGGAAATATGTCTCCTGTGCACAGTTTTCAGGGTATTCCCCTCGGAAAGATTAGGCCTGAAGTGTGGTCTCTGCTCCCAGGACCTAGGACTGCAGATTAGGACTGTCTCATGTGAAACACATAAGTAGACTGTGGAAGAGTGCTGAGAGACTGTCTTTGCCTGTCCCCAGGGAGTACTCTATCTGCATAACCATGCTCACAGGTAAACTCTTTACAGAATTTTCATGCTTTTGTGCACAAAACAGTAAGCACCATGGGGAGCATCCCTAAGGAGCCAGATGTTTTATCAGAACAGGTAGAAATCTCTGACAGATAAAGATGATCTTTATTTTGTTATATCATGAATAAACAGCTAAAAATTTGCATACTGTAAAGACAGAAATGCTACTAGCAATATTCTGGTTATGTTAATTAAAAGGAGAAAAAACAATGAAAAAAAAAAAAAAAGGAACAAGAGAAAAGGAAAAAAAAAAAGAGAGGGAGAGAGAGAGGGAGAGAGAGAAGAAAGAAGTATGATCCAGACTTAACTTTAAAAGTATGTTGTGGAGACTCACTGGGGATGAAGTGCAGTAGAGCTGCCCCCTGCCTCGGCAGTCTGAAGACAAGGTCAGTCTGGGGACACCACTGGTCACAAAACCTTTCTTACAAGTGAGAAATTGCAGGCAGATGAAACACTTTGTTTTGGGGAGGTGGGAGCAATATCTCTGGATCTCAAGGAATTCAACCTGCAATTCAACCAAGGACTCCTGGATGGGCTTCTAGATGTTGCTGAGGCAGCCAGGGAAATGGGCTCCAAATTGCAGGCTGATTTACAATGCTACTCTGAATAGCATGTCTCCAAAGTGTGTCAGTTGCTGAGTTTGGTTGGACTTTTACCCACAGAGGTTACTCCCTTTAATGCAGGTCGTTTCTGATGTTATGGTTGAATGTCCCATGAGAGTCTGGTATGCAGTATTACAAAATACAACTTGTTATAAAAGTAACTTGTCTTTTTTTTTTTTTTTCCTACAAAATAAAAGTAATTCTAACTGCAAAGGGACAATATCTATCTGTTTATCTGTTCTTAAGAGTTGTGAGACTTCTGGGATTTGATTCATGGTGGTGGAATTTATAAAGGCATGTGGGAAATGAAAGGATCCCCATATTAAACTAATAAGTTCTTGGTGTTCTTAAAACTGATCAGGATGACAGGACTATTAAATAATACTTAATGTACACCACTTACAACTGGCATCTTTTGAAAAACACCACTACGTGTTTGAATTGATTTCATCTTTTAAGGGAAATGACAGGCAACAGTTACAGTTCTAATGTTATAAGAAAGAAAAATAAGACATATTTATAAAAAATAAAATAAAATAAATAAAATACTGGAGATCAGGCCCAGTCAGCATGGGTTCATGAAAGGCAAGTCCCACCTGACCAACTTCATCTCCTTCTATGACCAGATGACCCATCTGGTGGGTGAGGGAAAGGCTGTTGACGTAGTCTACCTAGACTTCAGCAAGGCCTTTGACACGGTCTCCCACAGTGTTCTCCTGGAGAAACTCGCAGCCCATGGCTTGGACAGGTACATGCTTTGCTGGGTTAAAAACTGGCTGGACGTCTGCACCCAGCTGGTGACTGGTCATGAGTGGTATTCCCCAGGGGTCGGTATTGGGGCCCATCGTCTTTAATATCTATACATGATGACTTGGATGAGGGAATTGAGTGCACCCTAAGTCTGCAGACAACACCAAGTTGAGGGGAAGTGTCAATCTGCCTGAGGGTAGGAAGGCCCATCAGAGGGGCCTGGACAGGATGGGTCGATGGGCAGGGGCCAATGGGATAAGGTTCAATAAGGCCAAGTGCCAGGTCCTCCATTTTGATCACAACAACCCCACGCAATGCTACAAAATTGAGGGAGAGTGGCTCAAAAGCTGAGCAGAGGAAAAGGATCTGGGGGCAGACTGTCTTGGTTGACACTTGCCTGAATATGAGCCGACAGTGTGCCCAGGTGGCCAAGAAGGCCAACAGCATCCTAGCTTGTTTCAGCAATAGTGTAGCCAGCAGGACCAGGGAGGTGATCGTCCCCTGGTGCTCTGCTCTGGTGCAGCCACACCTCGAGTAGTGTGTCCAGTTGTGGGCCCCACACTACAAGAAGGACATCGATGCCGTGGAGCTTATACAGAGAAGGGCTACAAGGCTGGGGAAGGGCCTGGAACACCAGTTCTATGGGGAGTGGCTGAGGAAACTGGGGTTGTCTAGTCTGGAGAAGAGGAGGCTTAAGGGAGACCTTATTGCTCTCTACAACTACCTGAAAGGAAGGTGTGGGGAGCTGGGGGTCGACCTCTTCTTGCAGATAACTAGTGATAGGACTAGAGGGAATGTCCTCAAGTTGTGCCAGGGAAGGTTTAGATTGGAATTTAGGAAAAAATATTTTCATAAAGAGTGGTTAGGCATTGGAACAGGTTGCCCAGGGAGGTGGTGGAGTCACCATCTCTGAGGGTGTTTAAAGGGAGTATGGACGTGGTGCTTAGGAACATAGTTTAATGGGAGATATTGGTGGTAGAGGGATGGTTGGACCAGACAATCTTGGAGATCTTTTCCAACCTTAATGATTTTATAATTCTATGATTTTATGATAAAGCAAGTTTGCTACTGTTTTCCTATTATGTAAGATCCAGAATTTTACATTTCTTTCAGTGTCTTCACAGTCCTTGATGAACAAAAGAAAAGTTACTGGTGACCAGCACAAAAAGCAAAAACTTTTAAAGAAAAAGTTCATTATTTGATATGCAATAGGACTTCTAGAATGACAGAATTTTTAAAATCAACAAGAACAAAATTACAGTAGTAATTATTAAGCTATAATATTATTAAGGTGATATTATATTTATCTAAAATACCATACAGATTTTATTAAGTGCCAGCTGTGGATTTCGTGCATATATGGTAGGCAGATGGAAATGATCAGCTGTAACATCTCCAAAGGGGCTTTTGCAGTGCATCAGACCAGTGAGTCATGAAATGAGAAATTTTTGTGTGACAGAACCCAGCAGTTCCATACTAGATGACAGCAAACACCATCAAGTGAATATTCTCCAGACTGACATGAAGTGAGACATACTATAGTCGCTTGCCTGATATTTTTTAAAAGATATTTTAAACATGGAGTGTATGATAGTTCATTTATACCTAGTTTAATTTTTTTTATGCAAAACTATACCCAGTCAACTTCAATTACTGCAGGAATAGTATTAGATATAAGTGAAAATAAAGTTCTGTTGCTGTTTTTATATATAATACTAAGACGTGCAACCTTTTTTTTTTTTTTCTTTTTCCTTTGAGATACAAAAAGATTCTATATAATAGGCTCAAAGTGAATTGTAGTCTGAAAGCCATCATGTTTATATGTTCTGTTTCATAAACTAAACTTCACCTGAAAGTTACATCTTTTTCCACCCTTTTTAGTAAGTCTTTTCTGTTCATTTATTTTATCCTTAAAATAAGATACTTTTGCATCTTATATTCAAATGCCTAAATATTTCTCTCTAGAAGATTTTCTCTCCCAAAGTCTTCAGCTTCCTGCTTAGAAAGCACTTTCTTAAGCTACTAGTATAACATCAAACATTGAAAAACCATCTGCAGTTTTTTCAGGTCACTAAGAGAAGAATAAACATGAGATCCCAAAATTGCTTTGCCTTTCTGTCAGCTAGGGACAAGAAACATTTCAGTTTGAGTGCATTTATTGAGTCGTTACAGTGTTATTTTGGTTCTCCAAGTGACCAGTTTCAGTGACTACTTTCATGGTCTCCATGAGCCATTTTTAAATTTCAAACTAAATTCTGCCCAAAAGTGCTTTGGTATGTTTTGAGAGTCCAGGATGAGCTTAGCAATGGGGTTAGGCCAATTTTTGACTGGCTGCAGAAGGTTCTCATAAGCCACAGTGAGCTGATAGGTCTTACTGACAACAAAGTGTTCTTGATTCATTGAATTGAAATGTACAGTGACTAACAAAAATTTGGAACACAAGCACCATCTCATGTGTTCCATGTTGACCGTAACTTAAATACCACAAAGGGAATAATTTTTCATGCTTCATGCTTTGATAGAACTGGAAGATTGGATGTTTGGATGACAACATGTGATTTGAAAAACAGATCAATTTTTTGTACTAAACCAAATGAAATTGGTTGTCTAGATATACTTGTTTAGTTATACAAGAATTTTAGAGAGCAAATAATTTTCTTCTACAATTTAGTTCTTTCTGTTCATTCACAACCTTTATTTTCCTCTTGCCTTTTTCTTCACTTCTCAGGGAGTAGGCAGGAGTGAATCTGCTTCCCTTCTTTCCTCTGGATGCTTCCGCAAGACAGTTAATGTTCATTCCACCTAATCCACATTTGTAACATCTAAGGAACTCTCTCCCAGAAGACAGGTAAAAAGCTATTTTCCCATCTGCAGCAATGCATCTGGGAGAGGCTCTTCTGAAGTCATTATGCTTTTACAGCTGAGCACTTTCAACCTTCAAATTACCCTGAGTTTCCTCAGTGTCAAGACACAAAGAATTTACAACAGAACTTGATATAAATTCACCTTTATTATGTTTTGAAGACCCATAGCTATAGGGGATCTGATTGTTTTACAAAACTGCCATTTTGTAGCTGTCTGAAACATTTCCTAGCTTCTGGCTTCTAATCTTAGTACGTGGAAGTATAATTGAGGAAGCCACTGAATGGGAGGAAACATATTCAAATTAGCCAGTGCAAAAAGCATATCAGCACCATCTGCAGTCAATTTCTGCCTGTTCATTCAAGAGTATTGCTCCTGCGCTATGACTGGATGCCCTTGCTAGAGCCCTCCAGAAGATGTAACTCACTGTCTTGATTATTTGAAACCTAATTAATCATAATACTATTAGAGCAGTTGCCAGTCAGTTGATAATTACATGTGTTTAGTTTGTTTCTTATTTATTTATGTTTGTTTATTTTATTTTATGATTTTTTTTCTGTGAATTTACAAAAACAATAAACTTTTTCATAACTCTGTTGCTTCAGTGCCTCAAGAAGCAACCCACAGGCACAGTAAAATTCATTTCCTAAAATTCAACAGGTTATTTCATTTTGCTTAGAGAAAGGCCTTTTGTAAGCATTCATCATTTCCTTTCGGAGTAATGCTATTTTTTATTTTTTCACTGTCATTGGAAGCAAGGTACCACAAGCTTTTGGGATATGTGTGTTCAAGGCTTACCCTCTTTATCTCCAAAGAATTGTAGGGTCATTTCTCCACTTGATACAAGCACATAACTCCTATTATACTAATGGAAGTTCTAAGTATGCATATTATTAACCCCTTCATTTTGTCTGTCATCTAATATTCTCTAAGTGCAAAGAGTTCTATTCTATCAAGATACCTAAACTATTTTTCATCCATTGTCACATTTGTGGATTCCATTTGCCTGCTCCTGCTCATCAGTCTTTACACAGTATCATAACCAATTTGTTCCAACACTGCTCTTAATGAGAAAAGTGAAGCCAAAGTTATTTAAGTTGATACAGTAAAAGGTTTTGCTAAAGGCCAACTGCTTCATAAACAAATCCTTTTGTAGTTTAAAAAAAATATATAATAATCAACAACTTACATCAAGCTTCTTGGATTATTGTATTTGGAACTCGTCACCCTACATTTTGTACAAGCATCTTTGAATATCTGCTTCTTCTGTCATGGTGTTCTAAAGATAGATGCATTAGTAATAAAACCTTATTTGATTAAATAATTAAGTCCTTGTCAGCCATAATTAAACACTAACCCTTAACAGAACTCTAATTATTTCTGCTTAGATTTCTCAGGTCACACAAACAACTCTAGCTTTTAAAAAGTGCAGGCACTATTAATCTAATTTAGTTTTGTATTTTGTTTACTTTGTTTGTTCTAAACTGATTCTTCATAGTAACAGGAGCTGAAGATCATAAATGACAAGTGTCCCATTTCTGCATCCATTTGGGGTCCTTACCTCCCCCAGTGGGAATCTCTCAGAACAATAGAACAACAGATGATTGTCTGCTTTTTAACAGGCACAGCATCCACAGTAGAAGTTTGGCCTCCTAATACCAACCTAACACTGTAATCTTATGTTCCATTTGTCTACTTCCTTTGTACTTTGTGCATATATATTTTACAGCAAGTTTTCTTCAGATTCTAAGCTCAATTAAGTGTGAAAACTTGGAGCAATATTTTATGATAAAGAAAAAATTCAGTTCAATTCACAAAATCTGAATAAAAGGGTAGAAAAATACTGTGATCTATATTTCAGTTCAGCTAAACAGAAGAGAATGTTGGAAACAAAATTTAATTTAGAACAAACTGTTACCATCAAATCTGAGACTGACCGATAATTTATAGCTCTGAATTCTCCCTACCTACAGACTTTTGTAATGTTCAGAGACAAAGGAGAATCACAGAAATAGCCTTATAAATGCAAAGCGTAGAATTCACTGCTGTAATAGAGGCTTAGACAACCCAACATCTTCCCATGGTCCCCTACAGACACTGGAAAGATTGGACTGTCAGCACTGACAGAATTGTGTTTTGTGCAACATTTTCAGATATAGTCCTTAGCTCAGATTTTCCATAGGAGTCTTGCTACTTGCGTGGGATCTTGTGAGAGAGGACACCTTTCCAAGAGGAGCCTAGCAGCTGCAAAACTGCCTGTGCAAGGGTTGTGGGCTGATAAGAGAGTGAATCTGATTCCTGTTCTGTGTATTTGTCATTCAGCTGAGCTGGACATAAAAAGGTCCCCATACCCAGCCATACAGGATGCAGAACTATCAAACCATAAGTGGAAAAGAATGGAGACCAGAATTTTAAGCCTTCTCTCCTCACACTCTTCAGTCTTCTAAGCTGTATTATATCCTTACATTGGGTGTTTTTATGTTCATAGTATTTGCAACTTTAATCATACTTCTCTTTCAAGTAAGCCTACTTTTAGACAGTCTGATAATGTCAAACATAAATGTAAATCTGAAAACAAAACAAAACAAAACAAAAAGGAAAAGAAATCTACTAACATTCCATTTACTGTGCCTTTTTTTTTTTTTTTTTTTTTTTTTTTTTTTTTTTTTTTTTTTTCTCACAGAGACTAATAGTTTGCAGCGTAATTGCTGATGAAACTGAAGACTATCTCCAAAATGAATCCAAGGTCCTGTTTCAACTTAGTCTGGTAATGCCTTAGCTCCAAAATTGTGCCACAAGTAGTCATTAGCCACTGAGAAAATCTGACTCAGTGAAAATGACCTCTTCATTAATGGAGATTGCACAGCCTATACTGGCTGTCTTGCAACCTTCAAGGTGTATCTAATCTATTTGTTCCACTTTTGTGCCCCACTCATGTGGGGCCCAACAAAAAAGACCATCACAAGATAGAAAGCATTTCTACGGTGTTTATTTGGACTGACGTCATGTCTTAAGGAGAATGTGGGGGACTTGTAATACCATACAAGAGTAAAATGATTTAATCCTACTCATGTGATTGTATGGCCTTTTATTTTTAAAAATAGCACAGTAATGTCCTACTCCATCAGACTCCTTCTGTTCATCCTTTTATACACAAAAACAAAAGAATGTAAGAAAATATAATTATTTATTTATTTATTTATTTTATGCAAGCTGCACTGTTTATTTCTGCACATTATTGGATTGATAAACTATTTCAAGAAGCAATTTCAATCAGTTTTAGAAGAAGTCATATGGGGTATAATGAATAGTTTCATGGGTTATATGCATGATAAAAATAAATGCATAAAGGCTAGCATCTCTATCCAATCACATTTATCAGCTTGAACAATATAAAGGGGCTTTGACTTCTGTTAAAGGTGACTGATCAATTCAGGCTTTTCAAGCATGAGTCTTTCAGTGCAACCACAACAACTAATGCTCCCAAAACTGATGTTATAATAATTTTCCCTTGGGAAAAACAAGATTCCTTGAGATTCTCAATGTCATAATAAGCAGAAGCAGACAGAATCCTATTGTTAAAACAAAGATAATGATGCATGGGTAGAGATTCCAAAATGCCATTCTTTCAACTATGAAATGTCAATTTTGTTGTTTGAGAGCATTGGAAATATGATGAGTCGTGACTCAGTCCCAGGAAGCACTTTGAGCAGGCATGGGTTCAAAGCTTCATGCTCGTGCTATTGCATTTTTTTTGACATCTGTCTGTGTCCAAGAGCAGCTGGGTGTTTTTTGTGACATGGTGCTGTTGTGAGCTAATGAACAAATAAAACAAATGACCATGCTAAAAGAACCAGATGAATTCCACATGTTATTCCTTCTGCTTCTCTTATAAACTTAAAAAATGCTTTGTTTTGTTTTGGTTTGTTTGTTTGTTTAACTTATGAATATGACATGAACATTATTCTAGGAATACTGTTCAGGCTGCTGCATATCTTCAGTATAAAAGAAAGTCCACTATGCTTAGACTTTCAGTCCACATAGCACAGATTACTTGGATATTCTATGACTGTGTGATTAAATCACTTACGCTTACATGATGCATTAATCACAAGACAATGGTGTACAGAATACATAGTGAAAGTCTAATCTCTACATGTAAGAAATGGTCATCTGTGAGGCCATGATCAAAAGAGTACAAATTTTTGTAAATTAAATGATGGGCTGTGAATGAGCCAGACTCAAATTGTTTTGAAGTTTGAATTCCAGGAAGAGTATTTCTGTATTTCTTTTTTGAACAATATGCTTTACAGTAGTCATTCCTCTAATCTGAACATGAGTGCTAGTCCAGCCCTTCAGAAGGAAAAGTAGAAATAAATTACTTAATTCAGTGAACATTTCACTGTCATCCTGTACAGGTGGCTAGCACTGAAACTTCACTGAGCTGCTCTTGCAAGCTCTGACACACAGTGGCATAGTTCTGAAAGTTCCTGAATTACAGGTGAGTCAGGCAAGCTCCTACCTGCCTTGTTCTAGACCTTGGATGAACAAGCCTGGCATCACACCAGTGAGAAGCTGATATGCCTCAAGAGTTTCAGACAAGCTTGATCAGATGCACTAAAACACTCAACTTTATGAAAGAAAACAAGCATTTTAATTTGTTTGTGAAGGCTTGCAAGGGCTTTGCTTGTATTGATTGAATTAGATGAGCAAAACAAGGTTTAGTCAAGAACCACTGGAGAGTATGTATATTTTGGAGACATCCTGTGACTTCATTCCCCTCTGCTCCCCCTTTCCTTTCGCACTCCTTAGAAATGTTGAGTGATTTTCCATCTGTTTTGCTAAAACGGGTCTGGGTTAGGTTGCCAAGTTCTTCATTATTATCCTCTGTCTTCTTTTTATCTGAATATATCTAGACATTCCATGTGAGTGGAAGAAGAATCGCCATTTGTGGAAACAGAAGAAAATACACTCTGATTTCTTATTTCATTTTTCCCCTTCATTTTTTCAGTCTCTTCTCTTCCTGTGGCGATATACACAACTTTTTTGTAGGATTTTTTCAGGGACACATCTAACCTAGAAGTCAGGATAAGGTGAGCACCAGGAGGAAGAGAAAGTCATCAGAGATGCCATGCAGCAGAGACAAGGTACAAACAGTTCAGGAAGAGAAAGATCCAAGTTTCTGTCAGAACCAGTCAAGATCATGCTGGAGAAACACATGGTGGACTTACATATTAATGGATGTGTAAAAAGTTAAAATGAAATGGACATGGACAAAGCCTTTTCACTAAACTGATCAAAGGCCAAAATCTCCATTAGACAGTCAAGACAAGAGTACCCACATCCTTCCTCCTTGCTTTTTAGTTTAGTCATTTCATCAGTTTTGCAACAGCTACATGAAATTGAAGATGAATGGTGTTTTCTATCCAGAGGGGTCCTTATGAGCTTTGCCAAAGTTATATACTGTTCTGTAATACAATTTGAGACAGACAGAGCTGACTGAGAAGAATTTCCCACTAATTCATAACACCCTGCAAATAAGTTCATGAAAACTGCCAAGTTTTGCTTACAGTAATTTTTATATGTGATAGGGTTTTTGTTTGTTTGTTTTTAAATGAGATGTATTGTTGGTCTCCCACAAGCTGATAGAAAAACATTTCAGCTTCCATTGCTTAATAAAAATAAAAATATGCAAGTCAATGCCAGCAGTGAAAATGTTACTGAAAATACTAAGGGCAGATGGAAGCAAATAGATTGATTATATTCAACCAGAACAATAAAAACTGTAAGGCGGTTCCAAGCCTCCAGAGAAAATCATATACTTGGGTCTTTATTATCTAAAGGTGTCCACTGAAATCTGCAGAGTCTGGTGAGGTCATCAATGAAGTAAGAGTAAGGCAGTTCAATACCGCCCATATTGAATGGAATTTCTGTGCTGACAGATTCTTGCAATGCTAGTTAGTTCTCTGACAAAAGGACACTCTTGGCAAATTGGAGCTTAAACTCCTTTTGCATCCAAGATTACAGAGTTTCTTAATAATGTGTTATTCCAGCCCTAAATTTCTGTGCCCTTTTTTCCTGTCAGCATGTCAAACAAATGGCAGTATGTGAGCATGGTCTGTGATCAGTGAAAGGGAAGGGTTAGCTCTGGGAAAGCCTAACCAACTTCTAAAAATGTAGGTATTTCTAGGAAGGGCCATTAGGTCACATCTGTACTAAATCCAAACCTTGTTTGTACCTTCAAGCACAAGCTCAACTCTTTTTTGTACTGTTTTCACACAAGTCCCTCTCAGAAAAAGGATTTAAATAAAGGGACAGTCCTGCCTTTCATCAATGCAGCATGACACATCTACTTGCAGACAGAATATTGATGTAGCCTTTTAGAAGCAGCTCAGCCAGCCCAGCACTGCCTTTTTCCTGAGAGCATGGAAGGTTGATCTTCTGGGCTCTCAGCAAAGCCAGGTTCAGCTACCTTAGCTCAGAGGTACCAGGAGCAGACAAATCCAAGGGGGCTGAGATGAGTAATTCTGGGCTCCTGCAAATCCAGCAAGAGCTGGTTCCTGTGCCACTGCCAGATAAACAACATCAAAGTTTTTCTTTCCATGGCACAATTCAATCTCCTGAGAGAGGTGACTTATCCTTGTTTTATTTCAATGATATTGCCAAAGCATTCAAAACCCAATGTTTACAGATATCATATACTGCATAAAAGAAATCAGAAACAATTTCCTATAACTCATTGAGATTTCTTGTCCATTCCTCAGACAATGAGCTTTTAATTCTGGGTTTACTCTAATACATTTCTTTCTCCTGCACTACCCTCCAGTCCATAGCCTAATTTAAAGATAGACTTCGTATAGTCTGTTCAGCAGTTCACTTTTTCTTTGCCGTTCACATACAGTACAGTTTGCAATTTTTGAGGGAACTGACCAACAACAATACCCTGAGCAGTATGGGATCTCCAGATCTAATACTGCCTTGAGTTCACAGACATTTTTTCAAAAATGAAAAGTCTAACATTCTCTCTTGGACATTAGCTCCTCAGCTTCTCTTTTTCTTTCCTGTTTTCTTCTCTGAAAAGAGAATAGATTGGAAAACGTTCCACCTAGTTTTAATCAATTAACCTGCATGAGCAAGCTAAGATGTTCATTGCCATAGGTTTCCCTTACAGGTCATGGGTTGGGACAGGCCTTCCTATAGGGCAAGTCGGTGGCGCATCAGTTGGGTAAACTTCCAGATTGTTCCACTGTCTGTTGAGGTAACAGCATCTCTGAGGTATCAATAACTTCTAAAGGACTTCAAGAAGTGTGACTAAACATTGTGCCTTGCGTAGCTGGAATTTATAAGAGGAGACAGAAGATAAAATGGGTACATGATGATGTTTTTGAACAGTGGGAGACTACATGGACTGCAGAACTATAAGGATGTAATTTTATAGAACTTATCTTTGAGCAGCTAGACTATGAAAAAGGCTGAGTAGCACCTAGAGTTGAGTCAGATTAATGCTATGATCATAGCCCACTCCCTGCCCAATCCAGTAAAGATTCAAGAGCTGCCAATCATTCTGCAGATGGTGCTGAAAAATTCATTGTGACAGTGACAAAGATGTTTAAAAAACATATTCTCAAGGAACTCCAAGGGCCAACTGCACAAATTTTCTTAGTGGTGGTATCCTCAGGAATTAAGGAGGTTATCGAAATCTCCCAAAACTTCTTCCCAATCCTCTTCCACAGGCAGTTGGGTCAGAAGTCAAGGCAGAGGAGACAACTTGCAAAGGAACAGTGGGCATGAATTTCTTCTTCTGACCAAATAAGCCAACTTTGGGGCACAAAGTCATTACATGTATTTGCATTGACATATATGCCTAATGAATAATTTTGCCTAACAGTTTCTCAGACAAGAGTAGCTTAGAATGTAATAAACTTGTTTTCCTGTGAGTAATACAATAAATAAAAGCATTTGCAAGTTATAATATAGATATATTCCAGGCAACACAGGCCCACAGCCCTTCTCCAGATATCAACTTGGTATTCCTGTTAGTGTTATATCACCAAAATATGAGGAAGAGACATCCATATTACATACATAGAAGTCACATTCTATTTTTTGTGTTACACTGAGGTAAGTCAGGAGTCAACCCAGTGAAGAAAACTGAGTGCTCTCAGATACACTGTTATTAACCTGAAAGCAGAGCACAGCCCTGGAAATGCAGTTATATAACATCTGAAGAGCAGATACTGGTGGAACAAACGATCTCTGAAATGTTACTACTTAATTAAGCAGAAGTCAAAGCCCAAACCTAGATTGCTGCATATTAATTTAGTAAAACAGATTATTCATACTTCAGATGTTACCTTTTCATTTGGGAAAAGCAGGTATGTCCATAGGAAAATAGTGTCTTCCTTTCACTTGCTTATTTTAAATCATACATCCTTAAGGCAGTGAAGAAAACTGTATAGCTGATAAACATTTGAAACCAAGGGGAAAAACATCACAACATATCACCAATATTTTTAGTTCCCTATGAATGATTTACATTCCCCTGCACTATTTGAGATCTTCAAAAGAACATGCCAAAATAGGAGAGCAGTGCACTTGGTTCGTGTAAAGTTAAATTTGCTGCTAAAAGTCCAAGACCCAGTTCTCATTTCCAATGTCAGTTGTACACTTGCAGTCAGCCTTTGAAAAGTTTGTGAGGTTATGGGGAGGTGATCAGACTTCATGATGACATGCCTATTGGAAAGCATCCTTTCAGATGCTCTGCAGAGCATCATGACAAAGTCCAGGTCTCTAGGTGAGACCAGAACAAGCGGATGTTGTCCCACATTGACCAGAGCAATAAGGATGCGGCAGTTCTCAAGTACCCTTTGCCTTACCTCAGGGAAACTCAGTTTCTACCATCAGCGGTCTGGCACACTACCCCAGCGAAGGGGATGGTTATCTCCCCACTCTCCCAAAGAAAGATGGGACTGCTGGTTTCTAGGTCAGTCTGGGCAATCTCTATTAGTAAGTTTTACTAGCAATAGTAACAATTTTTCCCCCTACCTACCTATTTATTTATTTATTCATTTTTATTGTGGCTTTCCTTACTGGAGCAGACTAAGAACACCACGTATCCAAATCCTGTCTTATTTTATCCAAAGAGAGGACAACTGAGATTCAGTAATATGTCCAAAATCACTCAGTATATTGTAGAGTTTCACTCTAAAAGTCTCAGTCAAGAACATACCCATAACATTCCCTTGATATGTCCTCCCCTGTTGTTGTGTAGCCTGAGACATTCACCAGTGGATCCTTCCTCATTACAGTTAACACAGAGCGTATGTCGATCTGCTCAAGGGTAGGAAGCTTTCTCTGGGCTGTGTTGTGCTTCCAGGATATGTCAGGGAAGTTGAAGTCCCCCATGAGAACAAATGATTTCGCAACTTCTGTCAGCTGCCTGTAGAACTCCTCATCTGTCTCCTCGTACTGGTTCGGCAGTCTGTAACAGACCCCAACCAGGATCCTTACCTTGTTGGCCTTCCCGCCGATCCTAACCCACAGGGACTCAACCTTGTCATTCCCAGCCTCGAGTTCCACAACATCTAAAGACTCTCTAATATAGAGAGCCACACCACCACCCCTCCTGTGCTACCTGTCCCTGTTTAGTGGAGGACTTGTTAGTGTTAGGTCAGAGGTTGGACTCAATGATCTTGAGGTCTTTTCCAACCTAGATAATTCTGTGGTTCTGTGACTCCATACAGCAAGTACATTTGATTACAACAGTGTTTGACAATGACATCTGACACTGACATCAGTTTGATTGTGTTCTTCTTTTTCCCAGTCTTGATTCATACACTGAAGAGCTGGAGGTAACCTCCAAATATTGTGCATTTAAATTACAAAAATAACAGGCATCATCATCTTTTCTATCTTGCTGTGAGCTCAGAGATACTCTGCTTCCACAGATGGCCTGCCAGGAATAAGTGAGCTCCCTCAGCCCGGGCTTGGAAGTGAGAGTTTTCCTTCTGCCACATGCAGTGGCTCTGTGGAATGCTTTCTATGCGTGCACATATGTGTCTGTGTTTATACATAAAATATGCATTGCAAATATAAATAATCCAGTATCATCCTCAGTCCTGATTTGTGGCTGCAGGAATTTAACTTATAACTGCTGAAAATGGAATGAAAACGTGATGATATGAGAACAAATATATTATTTAATACTAATAAATATACTGAAAAATAGCTTTATATTCAGCACAGCTTAATGAACTGAAGACATTTTCCTTCTCAGCTTTTACCAACGTGGAATGTTTTTCTTACTTGTAGTTAAATGAAAGTCCCTCATTCTCTTTAGAAAGTTGTTGCATAAAATGACAAGATAACATAAATATGATTTATGCTGACTTTTCTTGTAGTCTGACTCTCATGCTAGAAGGCCTAGTTACAGTGACATTTAAGATGTCAGATTTACTGTCTATTGAAAGAATTTTGGTTAGAGTCAATTCAGCGATGAAGAACTCACAACTGATGCCACTTCTAATTAAAAGATAAAATGCTGCCAGTGGAGACAAATCTTAACATTGCTGTGTCACTAGAGAAACAAAAACAGTCCAGCTGTTTTTAAAGTCACTCATGAAAAAGTTTTCTTCTTATTTTCTTATGTTTCAGGATTTTTTAAGAAAGAAAACATTTTCAGGAAATTCAGTGAATTTGACTAATATACCTAAGGACTGTGCTCTCACATCTATCTTCTCTTTCATCTACAACAACTGCTTCAACAGCATGCAGTTCTTCATAACACTCCACTGTTAGGTTTAACCTTTGCTGGCATTTCCAATGAAATCAGCACTAGGGCAAGGACTGCAGATCTGGAGCTGCCTCCCATGATTCAATTTTATTTATTTATTTTTTAACAATCAATAAAAAGTAGTAACTAACACAACTGTACAAAAGTGATTTAGATGATATAAACCCCTGAACACAGACATATGCCTTGAACACACCAGCATGTTATACTGAGTTATGGAAGTAAGTAACAGAGGACATTTAGATTGGTGTCACTCACGTTGTTTTTGTTGTTGCTTTTAATAAATGATGAATATACATATATATATTTCTTTTTTTTCTTTCAGTATCTGGTCAGTTACTCATACCAGTATCCAAGGGCTGATGCACCTTCTAAACTGATGTGCATTATGCATCCATTACATTGCCTTAACAGAAGATCTCACAGCTTTTGTGGAAGAGGATAGTTTGTCTCTCAGATGTTACAGAGCTGCAGTCAACCTGTGAACTCCAAATCTCACTGTAAGACCATGGACTACCTCTTCATCTTTACAAATGCTCTTGAGCAAATCTATAATACACTTTTATTAAGCTGAGATCCCTTTCAGAATCTGACCTTTCCTTTAGTTAGGGCTTATCTTCCTGTTCTACCACCTATTTTCTGCTCCTGTATAAAAAATAAATTCCCACATTTACTCATCTTCAGTTGCAAATAATTGATCACATGCTTAATTGTTTCTGCTATCTAAGATCTCTTCCTGAGAAATGAACTATCCAGAAGGATGATGTTAACCATACTGCCAAGGAATTTCCAAGCTATGGCCCCTGACAGATTTGTTAAGGGCATAAATTCTTGGTATGGGAAGACAGGATGTGGAGCAAGTTTGAAGTGATAAAGAAGCTGGCTTTTTTCCACTAACTGCAAAATAACCTTATTTGAATATGACTGATGAACCTTTGATCATACCATTGTGATTCTGTGTGAGAAAGTTGAGGAAAAATATCAAATGAGGTTTGTTCCTGGAACAGGTTTCCCAAAGCAGCTGTGGATGCCCCATCCCTGGAACTAGATGAAATTTAAAATTCCTTCCAATCCAAACCATTCTGTGATTCTATAAACACAATTCAAAAAAGTAAACCAAATCTTTATATCATAAATTAGGGCTGACACTTTCTAATATAAGTTCAGTCCAGAGTTTCTCAATGTGGTAGTAGGATTTTGTTTCAGAAACAGCACTGAGACATGATATTTCTCTAAGCCTTTTATTTTGGCTGATTCTGACTGGGCAAACAATGATCCCTGTCACTTGCAAAGTAAGAAAATAATGTTGCATTTCCAGTTGAATGATTCAGTACCATGCCAAATTGAGACCACAGTAATGTCACACATTAACACCTACAGGGAACTTGACTACAGTAATTTGTTTCACTTTTTTACCAAGGACGGTTTGGGACAGTTAGATTTATGAAGCCATAATAAAATATTGACCACATCAGTGGTAGAATTACATTCACTTCAGTTTCATGCTCTTTCTACCTTTTTTTTTTTTTTTTTAGTGCTGTTCAAAACATATTATATATTTCCACATAGTTGTAAAAGAAACATACTGACTTAAATTAATGATTTATATGTAGTTTATAATATTCTCATAATTTCATATTATAGTAATATGTTTCCCCAGAGTTTTTACTCAAGTCTCTGGATAAATAAAGGTTACATTTTGTTTTACCCTCTCCTACCTGAAACTTATAAGTAATTCACTTCCAAAAGCCCATCTATAGCATCCAGGGAAATGTTCACTCCATGGTGACCCTATCCCCTGATGGATTCTCTTTCCTGCTTTTTCATTTTATTGCAATGTTTGCCCTCTAGGGACAGGAATTTGTTATTGTTTGCTCTCTGCTGAACGTTGACACACAGGCGTTCAGCAGGCATTCAGAACAATGGCAGTAGTGGTGGTAGTGGACTTTCTGCAGGAAGGCGATGACTCTACCAGCACCCCACAAAAATGTTGGTCCTGACTTCTACATGGAAGGCCACTGGCTGACCCATTTCCCCAGTGCATATGTGCATACCACTGTTTTCCCACCTGGGCTGTGAGCTAAGCTGAAGATGATGGTGGTGGCTTTTCCAGACACGAGGTGCACCTCACTGGACAAAAGCTCAGCTATGTGTCAATACTTGATCTGGGGACCTGATATTAGCAGGACAAGAGGAAGTAATTCCTATGTGAGAGTTGTTTATGTCAATTCTGTGGCTTAAAACTGAAATCCACTGTTCTCAAGGCTTCCTTGATACATCCCTCCTCCTCCTAACACTAAACCAGTTTGTCAGCAAACCATATTTTTAGGTATATTCAGGGTGGGAAAGGATGCTCCAGGTCCAAATACAAGAGTATTTCATGTATAAAGGAAGAAAGGGTGAAGAGGTTCATCATGGAAGAGAAAAACTTAGCTTCTTTCTGGTGAGAGAGAACACTTCTTTTGTACAAAGAAAAATTGAACAGATCTGTCTGTATTCAGAATGAATTCAAAGAGAGATACAAACATGCAGAGAATGTTTCAAATGCCTTCATTATTATAGAAGACAAATAAACATGCTGTCTCAGCCTCAGACCTGGCATGGTGGTGGACTGTGATTAGAGAAATGTACAAGCATTAATTTACAAAGTGCAAATACCAAGAAAGCTGTTTTCCTGCTTTCTGTTAGTGTTGTGGGGAAAAAGGTAAGGTTTTGTAGCTCTGTAATAATATGCAGAATAGTTTAATTGAGCTTTTTATTTTATGGTTGTTTATGAGATATGTGCTGGAAGACATTATTTTCCCTACCATCACCCTGGATAAAAACCTCTTAGTGCTTCTGTGTGTCTTGCTTCTGAAGAGAAAGAAGACCCCTGTTTGTTCTGTGTAAATCTTTCAGTTTGAAGGAGAGCAGTCTCAGCCTGCATCACTTTGTATTTGACCTGTCTGTGAACCAACCACAATGTACCTTAATTTTTGTGCCTGTTTTTGAAGTGTGCTTTGAATATTTGCTTTTACTGTACCTGCACTTATTATCATGTTGCCTCTCAACATGCAAGTCAAGTTCAAACCTTTGGAGCAGGCCTTAGGGCAAGCCAGCCACTGAAGCTCACACATTTCCCCAGCTGAATGAATCTTCAGTTCTACTCACCATAAAACATTTTCAGCTCATTGAAATGCATAATGCAGGAAAGTTCAGCAATGAACAGAGTTTGGATGGAAAAAAAAAAAATGGTGTTGAGGCTTTATATAATTGCTGTGTTGAGCAGTAACTATCTTCCTTAACATCAGCCTTGTCCCTACTCAGGACAGACCCTTGTCCTCAGCTGTGTGAACAGAACAGAGCAGAACAACTTAGTGGGACCTCACACCAGCTCCATCACCAGGAGACCCACTGGAGTTTTCTGTACATGTATCTGTGAGTCTGCCCCTTTCCCTGCAGCCATACCATACCTTGATACAAACAAATTACATGTATTACTTCTAGAAACACTACTTGTGTTATTAGGTAAATTACTCTGAAAATATGGAGATGAGTGCTGGCAGTGAAGATTTGATTGAATATAAATACATTGTTTTTGCTTCATCTAACTGCAAAAAATATACATTAAATTTAAATGTAAGATACAGGGATTCAATTTGTCACAGAAACAGGGGAGGTCAGAAAAGACTGGCAAAAATGATGACCTACAACCTCACACACAAAATAAGGTTGGGTCAAAATCAAAATGAAGTGTACTGCACTGGAAAATAGTATCCAGCATGCATGCTCAGACATGGTTTTATTTATATATTTATTTATTTATTTTAATTTTTTAATTTTTTTTTTGGAGGAGGTATTTTGGGGGGGAGTATTTCTGGGCATAATGCATTTTACATATAAATCAATAGATTATTCACTAGTTTCATCTCTGATCAGCTTTTAGAAATACCTTTTGTGATGTATCATCCTGAAGGCTTGAAAAGGTCTCTTCAAACTACACCTGACAGATTTTAGGCATCCAAATAAGAGCCTCTCTGAATCTTGTGGATTCAGAGAACTGCACAGCTCCATCCCTTCAGGCAGGGGTTTCTGCTCTTTCCAGCTGAAATGAAGACAGATGGAATTTGACAATGTTTCCCCTTCAGTTGCATCCTAAGGAAAATTAGCTAGCCTTGTCTTTTAGTTGATGCATGCACAAATGACAAACAATTGCCAGCTAGGGGTATTTTCCCACACTAAATCCAGAGATCTGACAGAAAACACTTCTAAAACAAAAGCAATAATAAGGAAGCAAATTTTCATCAGCCTATGAAATTAGAATGTTTTGTAAGAATGTCTGCAATTTTTATCTTCCTTATTAAAGGCAGATGCAAAGTTAATCATGCTATTGGAACAAAAGATGAAGTTAATAACAGGGAGCCCATAGGGCCTTATTGCTAATATTGCTGTGCCTCTGCTGTGTTTGAGCTAGACAATAAAAGAGCTTAATTGCAACTGCATAAATGGTGAGTGAGTTCACAAAGCTGTAGCATGTGGATGAAATGAGTGAGTTATTCAAGGACCTTCCTAGAGCAAGTCCAACTGTCTCAAGGATTTCAGGAGCTTATAGGAAGAGCACTACTGGGGAAAATGTCACAGAAATCAATCAGAAAAATCTGGGAGCAAAGTTTATCAGTAATACTTCTATGCCCAAGAAATCCACCACTTGTAATATTTATATTAAAGAGTCTTAGCATAAATTAGTGCAATGTAATGGAAAATGTATATTCAGACTGGCTTAAGAGACTGCTAATATAGCTTTCATGCCAGTCCTTCCACTGCCACGGTACCTAGTAACACCAACTTCTGCTATCTGCACTTACAGAATAATATACTCCCCACAGAGTTTCTCTCCTGACCTCCAGCAGTGAATAAAGGAGTTTATATTCCTTTCCATACTCCTGAGTTTGGGAGCTTTCCTCTTGTCCTCATGTATTTGTCTCTTGCTCCAATTTCTTTAGCCCACATCAAAGGAAAATAGCAATTCAGCCCTATTATCACAAATGTCTATTGATATAAGGTCCTTGGGGATGAACCTTGCAAGCACAATGGCACTACCTCCTTTCAGCTCTGCTTTCAGAGGTCTAAGGGCAGACCTCAGACTGAGGGCAGAATGCATCTTTGCACAAGTATTTCAATGTGACAGTTTATCACCATATGACTATTAAAAGGAAAACAATCTAAAGCCAACCCCGAACAAAATAAAACCTATCAAGGATATTTGTTTTTCTTTTTTTCATTCTAGTTTGACATGTTTTATTATTTTATTTTATTTTATTTTATTTTATTTTATTTTATTTTATTTTATTTTATTTTATTTTATTTTATTTTATTTTATTTTATTTAAATGCCTCTAAGTTCAAAACAAGATTAAAAAAAATCATACAAGTACATTTCACAAATTCATCAATATCAGTACAGAGGGTAGACTCCCTATACATCAAAAAATTGAGTCAGAACAAGACTGATTACATGGATTTCAGATTCCCCACTGAATGTCCTGAATTCACAGCAGTATTTAGAGGCCTTCAATGAAGAAAACTAAAACACCATCTACAGTTGTACAGATCTTCCTCTTCATTAGAAGTTGAGATGTTAATAACCTGCAAGATCCAAACATCATTAGAAATCCATTGAATGGATGGTTTCTTACCACATTGCACAAAAATCACTCCTTTAAGAGAGAAGACTTTCAGCTTGCCCACTGCCTTCCACATACTTTTAGTGCAATATATGCTGGATCCATTGGTTATAGAGTGAGATCGTTACAAAGGTAATTTCTTTCTGCAGCATGACTCAAAGCTATAATAAAACTTTTATTGGATCAATACCTGCTCAAGTATTGAAAGTAGTCATAAATTTTCATGGCATTAACAGAATTCAGTAATTTGTCACTCAAATGGTTCCAGACAAACAGGGCCTATGAAACTCTATTTGACAGCTACTAAAGCTATTGAAATAACACAGGTAATTTGGAAAAAATGGTTGGGTAGTTATGTTTCAAACTGTAATTTGTACATCAATAAGATCAGAGAATAACTTTCTGCCAAAGACTGACAGGCTTGTTTCCTGGCTGCCACATTACCCCATAGTCCTGTTCCTCTGTGGATTAAATTCAACCAAATATGCTTTGCTGCTGGACGAAATACAATGTTCTCTGCTTCCTCTGAAACTTTTATGGCTGTTAGCCTTGCAAAAAGTGGAAGTTTTGACCGTCAATGAGATTGTCTCTCTTTCTCAGGAAAAAGCTAAGAGAGAGAAAATATCAAGCAGGTTTTCCCTCAGTTTGCTTTGTGAGTGTTGTGGTGGGCTACTCTTGAGCTTCTCATCTGCTTTTGTCTTAGGCCTTTACATAAAATTGTGATTTACCATTCAACAATGAAACAATATAAAAACAAATAAGTTTTATTTATTTTAAAATGCTTACCTCTAGATCTACAACATTTTCCTTTACTAGTCTTTTTTCTTTGGGTTTTGTTGTTTTTGTGGTTGTTTCTGTTGTTGTTTTGTTATAAGAAAAATAGATATGATGCCATGGAAGGAAGAATTATCAGAAAACCTTCCACCAGTATCTAATTAACTTATTCAAGTAAGCAGTTTTGTTGTTGTTGTTGTTGTTGTTTTTTGGTTGGTTGGTTGCTTTTTTGTTACTTTACCTGAGTAAATACATTTATTTAATTGCAAGCAATTGTAAAATTTGTTCATTTTAAAAAATACAGATAATTATTTCTGGATTATTTATTTTTTTCTTTTTTTTGTTGTTGTTGTTTTGTTTTGTTTTGTTTTGTTTTGATGTTGTTTTAAATGATCATGTTACTTCAGGCTTCTGCTACACTTTAAGGCTTTCTCTAGCAGAATAGACACCAGAGAGAAACACAACTGAACACATAATCTGTCACCAGGAGGTTTTGTGATGCTGTCATTTGTCTTCATGTCAAAGCAGGAAGACCAGCATGGGATCGTATTTTTTAACATGGCTTCTATTAGCACCATTGTTGTGAACACAGCCAATAATCAAATTCATTCTTGAATGTACACACACACACACAAACACACACACACACAAACCAAAAACAAAACAAAACAAAACAAAACAAAAACAATATGACCTTGACTCTCCAGTTCAGCAAGCCTGATCTGCATCAGCCCTCCAGAGCACCACATTGAAATCTTGTATCACATCACACAGGCTGCATCCCCTGATGCCAGTCTGTCATCAATTTTCCTCACCTTTGAGCAGAAGGTTAATCAAGGCGTTGTCCCAGCAACACCATTTGCCACAAAGGCTCTGGAAGCCATCGATCCATCACTGTGCTCTGGACCAATGCCCATTTACCCCAGTATTGTGAGGCTTTATAGAGAGTTTATGCCACTGTTACTTGCTACAGTTACTTGCCTCAGTCCTCATGATAAAAGAAATATATGCTACCTTTATTCACGTTGAATTTTTAATTATTTTTCACTCTAAAATACATGCATATGACAATAAGATCTTTATATGTGTGTGGGATCTTGTGCTTCAAAATGGCAGGGAGACAGGAACATGTATAAGCTTTGCTCTGGTACTTGCAGACTAATATCATAACTACAAAGCAAAAGATGTTCACAAAAATTGTGTTAGTTATCTGAGCCCAAAGGCCCGTGGATGATCTCAAAGGGCTTTCTGTACAAGCTAGATTGAAATGATATTCTAGATCTTACACATGACCTCAGATGAATGTGAAATTAACTGTGAAAGACAAATACTTTATGTTAGTGTCTCTTTTTATTTATAGAAACAAAAAATCATAGAAGAATAAATTTGCTTGATTTACTAAGCAACTCTACATGAATTAAAGCTGCTCTGTTGGTAATATTAAGGAAACAAGTCTAGCCAGAAAGAATGACCATTTTCCTTCCACTAGCATAACAAATAATCTCCAGTAAAATAAGGAATGGGGTTTTCTCTCATCTTTTCAGATCTTTTCAAAATACCTTTTCCTTTAACAGATCTTTTTCCCACTCTATTCTCCAAAGTACATTTCTACTGTTCATGAAAATGTAATTCAATTATCATGAATCAATGTATTTGTTAAAATGATACCTGTATCAAGTGTATTTCTTTACATCTCGCATTTTGAACATGGCTTTATTAAACTCTCTAGATGTACAAATAAAATTAATTTGAAAACCTGAAAAATCATTATTTAAAAAGTTTTTGAGATTCATTCTAATATGCATGCTGAGGGAATGTATTCTTATAGCTGCATCTGAGATGGGCATCTTTAAATCTTTTCAATATATTTCATGATTTTTAACTAAATCAGAAGACAACTATTTAAGGCCAGAACATTAAACTAATTCCTAATACAATGCACTGAAGCATATGAATACAAATATGCTGTACTGATGCCTTACATAACATGCCTCATACGAAAAGTCATGTCTAGCCTTTTGTGAACTTCAGTAATATTACTTATTTTTTAAAACTAAAAAAATGGCTGAATCAAGTTAAAATAATTTTGTTTTCTGAAAATGGATATAGAGCTAGATATAAGAAATATAAATGTCCATTACTGAATGAAATCTTTTTCACTTTTTCTATTTTATTATGATATTTTATTTAGCTAACAACTAAACTTACCATAAATTTTTCCTTTTATTTACTTTAACATTTAATCATTGTATTCTGCTAGAGACTTCAGCAGAGATTAATCTTAAGAATGCAATATGGAGGAACAACCCTTAGCAATAGAAATAAATTATTAAGCAAATGTATAAGTAATATTCAGTTACTGAAGGTATCTCTCCTTTATCCCCATTTCTATTGCCCTTAAAAGAACAACATAACCGATATTTACAGAGCACCAAGAGTTAGTTTAATTAAGACTAGGAAACTATTACATGTACCTTCAAACAACTGTATAAAGATGAGCTCCACAAATAAACACACAACAGAAAACAAGTTATTTAATGCTTGAAAAGAACCAGGATCTTGCCTATCATGTTGATTCATGTGAAAACAATTAAGACTTCAAGTATTATCTTCAGGTTAACATAATATTTCTCTAGCCAAAATAAAAAAATAACATTCTCAAGTGAATCTCATATTCAGAGAAGACACACAAAGTATTTTTCAAAGATAAGTTTAGGAGTTAAGATACCTCATCAGTGTGCTGTAAAAATCAATGACAAATATATATATACATATATATATGTATATATGTATACATATATATATACATTGATATGTATATATATATATTTACCAAATGTTACAGTTCTTTTCTTTCCTTATCTATTCTAGGTTTTAAAACCCAGAATTTATGACATGCCTATGAGATCACACTAATGTATAGGGAACCATATTGTAAAATACAGAATGAGTGGTTCCCCTCATCCAGACTAGCACCTTCCCTTAAGAACAGAAGATACTGCACCAGTAAAGGACACAGAGACATTTATGGGTGTCATGTCAATTTGTAACATGCCCTGAAAAATTTTAGCACTGTTTCAGTTCAAAAGCAAGTGGTCAAAGAAAAGTGTCTGTTTGTGGGTGTGTTGTTTTCTTTTTCTTAGATGGTTATTGCTTGGTGTGATCAGCATTTTTCAAATACAAATTCCTTCTATAACAGATTCTTATTCCAATCCTCCACTGTAAGATGTGTAAGCAGAGTTCAAGAGGTCCCTGCAGCTTTCAGTTTTGAGAAGGTTTATATTTACTTTTTGCTTTCTTGCAGTGAGATTTATTAGACCCAGGGGACTGTGACTATCTCAGCATTGCCTACCAGGGTACTGGCCACCGATGGGAAGATGCAGTGCATGGCTCTCTCCAAGCACAGGGTTCTCTCCCAGGCAGTATACCTGCAGCCCAGCTGCCCAAGGGCTGTCATCCCACAGGCTGTGCCAGGCACTGGCTAGCCAATCACTCTTTGGCACATCTCAGGGAGCATGACAGATGTTAAACTATGGACAGGCACAGACCAGAACTGGTCCATGCATTGACCCAGTTTCATTACATTAGACATAGCATCTGTGCCATCCATACCCACATGACAAAATATTTTTTTGTCTGTGTGTGTTAATAACCCTCCCCCTGCACCTACAGCTGGTATGCTCACTGCTATACCTCCTACAGTCCAATACAGGATTTTCTTCTAGTTGCACGATATTTAGTAGGACTGGGTGACTACATGCACCAGGGCTGCAGTGAAGCACAAGGGTTTGATTGGGAGTGAGGAGATTATGACTGACAAGCAAAGGAAGGAAGAAAATGGGACAGTGCCCAAGAGCAAGGGTTGAGTGACTGTGAAAAAAAAGCAAAAGGTCACAGAAAGGAAAGGAATGAATTGAAAAAAGAAAGCAAAGAGGACCAAAAAGAATTTTAAAAAATGGGAAGAAGGCAACTCAGGAGGAATGAGCCGTAAATAAGGCAAAACTTAAAGCGGAACAGGATAAAAATAATATGTTCAAAAGAGCTGGACCTGCAGAACTTTACTGAGCTGCATTTAGTATTTCCAGTCCCTGAGGTGGGAATAGACCTGGTTAAGAGACGAACGGAGACGTGGTGAGTTCGCCTGTGCTGCTATTCAGAAAGATGATGCTGGCTACATCACTTTGTATTCCTTTTTAGGATTACTGCTGAGCTCTTCAATTCAGCAAAATACCTTTCTTCTCATCCATAGCCAGAAAAGGCCAACAGCAGTGTAAGCAGTGTGTTTTGCTGCATGCAGGCATCACACAAAAACTGCGACCCTGTGCTCAGTGGGAAGATATTACAGGGTGGCACCAGAAAACCACTTGCTGTACTGCTCCCCTAGCCAACCCCATCAATGCAGACTGGTGTTCCTGGTGAACAAGCTGGGACAACTGCCCACTGGTTTTCATAGGGCCATGTGATTTCTGCATGAAATTATATGTTACTTACTCTTTCCTGAGCTTCAAGAAGTATGTAGCGATAAGAAGTGAAGCTTTCCTTCTGATACACCGTACACAGAATTTCAGTACATGCAAATTCACAGGTTATTCCTCAGTTAGGACTAAATCAAGGATTTATTGCGGTTATGCCCTCATCTAATGCTTTCACTTCCTGCATTGCTCACTTGAGTTTCTGACTAATTATCAAAACTGGCTGCAGGCATGACTGCTTTAATACAACCTGATTAACCAGTCAAAAAGGATATAATGATTTTTCACTAAAGTGAACTTTTCTAATTGGGCTCATGTGTTTCTTTTTTCTCCACATGATGTGTCATGAAAAATATCTGATCAGTTTAAAACCCTTTGTCATTGAATAACACACTTCTTCCTACCCTTATCTTCATGAAAGTTACAGTACAGAAAAAGCAAATCACAATGATGCAGAGATCTTTTATATAAGTTTGTCTTAAATACAAATGTGCTTTTTGTCACTGCTGGATGGCATCACCTGCAACCTGAAGATCCAAGTAGAAACACCTCTGAGCCTTAGGTAAGCCCTTGCCATTCTTTAACATGCTCTGTAGTCCTGACCTCTTATGGAGACAAGATTTTGTTAATTCTTTGCTTTTTTGAATAAAATACACACATACACAGATGCAGATTTTTCTACAGTGATGGAAGCAATGAAAATCAGCTCAGGCAGACACGAGAAGGTTTAGAGTAAAATCTGAAGCTTTCTTCAAAAGCAAGTTGTGTCCAAATATCATCTCTGGATTGAAAGAAAGGGCCTTATTAACCAGAAAACATGCATGCTACCTTTTCTGATGTGTTTACTAAAAAAGGAAACATATCTTCACACTATGGTTATTTTGAGATGCTGAGACTGACTCCCTGTTTGACCAGTGGTCCCTTACTGCATATTTATGCATTATATTTAGGTTGTATTAATGAAGCATTTAATGAAGCTTCGCTATTTCGGCTTGAAGAGGTTAAATTACATCTTTATTTATTGAATACTTTGCTTTTAGGGAGATGTTTGTCCTTTCCTGAAGTACTGAGGCTTGGTCACAGAGACAGGATAGAGACAAAGAAATAGACAGATGCTCCTCACAGTATTAAGGTCTCAGAAACTTCTGGCCAATGAATCTTGTTTATCACCATTGTCAGATTTGGGGTCAGGAGAGAGCTTTTCCCCCAAAGAGGATTGTCAGGAACTATTTTTGCCTTTCCCTAAAGACAAGGGCAAGGCCTGTTTCTATTTTTCCTATTTTCTATTGCTTGATTTCACCCCACAAATGCCACATGATTTTTTTTGTTGTTGTTGTTTCCTGTCACACAAAACAGATGTGTCTTTCAACCTCATAGTTTAGGTCTAAGTCAGCCCCAGGCTACAGGGAATGTTTTGTGGCTTCTGCTGAGCAAGGCTGTGAGAAAGAGGTTTCTGAAGGGCTTCTGGTCTGAACATCAGCTGCATGGCAGCCTGTGATATGAGGGGAAAATCGTGCCTTGTGTACACTGTTTTGTGGTAAACTCTTCTTCCAAGTGCCTTGTGTGATGTGTTTCCATTGCACAGGACATAAAATAGCACAGGTGATATTTGGGCATGTACAAGTATTTTAACAACAACAATATAATTGAGTAGGGTCCAGCACTTGGGAATTCACACCTTTGGGATGCACTTGAAACACTTTGGTTGTAAAAGAGCAAAACTGAACTCAGATGTCCAGGAGAGCTGAAGGCACCTCACCTACTTGAAAGCTGTGACTTGCAAGCCGTCTGTTTTCCTGTCCTGCTCTCTGACTCCAAGACAAGCCCAAGGAGAGCTCTTCTCTTCAAGTGCATGAAATGTTCAGTCCCTAACCCAGTCAAGGATGTTCAGTCCCCAGGGTGCTGCCTTCCCACCTCTGCAGCAGGAACCAGCATCTGCAGGAAGAAGCTGGGCTGCTGCCTCATGTGTGCAGACCAAGCAGCTGGCAGGAGGGCTGGGAGAGCCCCCCTCATGCTTGGGAAGCAGCTACATTACAGTGTTGTGACATATTGGTTTTCTTTCTCTTTCTTCTTATTATTTCAGTGCCACATATTTCTTCTTGCATCAGAAAAGGCTCTTCCCCCCACACACCTCTTAAGAGAGAATAAGAATAAATGGGTGGTGAGGCAGAAGAAGGCAGCAGAGAAATGCCAGTGGTACCCTGACAGGGCCAGGAGGAGTCACGCTGAATCCTGTTCCCACAGCCTGCCACATTTGTGTGAATGCAACGGTCCATCAGGCATGTATTTTTTATTATTTTTTTTTTTTTCCCATAAGCATTTTGTGTTTATTTAGGAAATTTGGTCAGGAAAGGCTTCAAAGCCACATCAAAAACATAACAGTTGAGAAGATTAAAATGGAGTATTATTTTATTAACAGATAGCCTGAGGCTACTGTCTTCCTGCAAAGCAATATGGGAATCCGTGGAATAAACCTCAGTGAGCACAATAGAGGGATTCATTAGCCAGGAAAGTGTCATCATCTAATTACTGTAAAGTTGTTCTGCCACTGAATTTTGTAATGACGTGTTCAAACTTTTAAATCAATTGAAAAGAAAAGGCAGTGAAGACAGCAAGCAGTCTGCCAGATTCCTGAAAGGCAAATTGTATTAAGTGTGCACATATGAACATAAAATACATTATTTCTCCATTTTTCATCTCTCCTTTGCAGCTTCATTTCTCTTCTTCCTGCTACGTGTTCTCCTCCAGACCAGTGTCACCAGCCTGGACCAGTACCATGGCCAGGTACTTTGACTTTGACTTTGGCTTTGAAGAGCTGCAGATGGGTGCACCCATGAGGTTGCACCCCACAGGCAGCACCCGAACAGGCCAGGCACATACTGAAAGGGCATGCAAGAGGGCTACGTACTGGGGGGAAGACCACAGAGCTCTGCCTCTGTGCCTGTCCTCTGCTCCACCCCATTTCAGAGAAATACGTTTGAACAGCATGAGTAAAACCATAACTTAGTCTTTCTCACAGGAGAATTACATACATACATTCATTTTTAGTTTACCCTCAGGCAAAAGGATGACAGCACTGAAAAGAAAAAATATGTAAGTAAATGTGAACATGCCTCTGTAACATTAAGTCTCTTAGGAGAATATTACTGCAAATAACAAGAAAAAATAGAAATAATTCAGATTTCATTAAGACCATTAAGAAAACATGTGCTGTACTAAAACACATCTGTATGCTTATACAGACATGCTGCTGTTTTTCTTATTTCTGTAGGAATGTTACCCTTACCTACCCTTGCATAACACCTGCTGCCGGAGCTTATGCAACGACAGCCAGAGGCCCACATGGACGTTAGCTGATCATATCTTTATCCCTAATGCAGAAGGGAAAAGTACGCCATTCCAGCTTGCTGCTGGCAGGTAAAAGGGCAAGCCTAGATGTAGATATAAATCTTCCTGTCAGCAGAAGATGGGTACACTTCTTTGGGAAAAAATTAAGAAAAAAAAAACTCTTTATTTCCTAACCAAATATTATTTAACTTTCTATCAGTCTATAGCACTGCAGAAAACATTTCACCAAGACTGTGAATTGTTGAATTGTTACTCTCTCTGTGTCAACACAAAAAGGGTTATGCAGCCTGAAGAGCCCAGAAGTGAGCTAAGCACAGGTAATGCTAATACAGGTACCACAAACAAGCTTGAAAAACCTGAGAATGGAATTTTAAAAAGCAGAACAGTTGCAAGCTTGGCTGCTTGACACATATGCCTCAAGAGCTAATGGGATGGTTATTGTGTGTGAGGGCAGGCCACAAGCAAGCTCTGTCACCACTTAGCAAATGGGAGTCATGATGTATGGGGCATCATTGTACATGAAAGGAGCCACGATGACTTTGGATTCAGGGCACAAAACAGGTAACAGGAGTGAGCCTGATCTCTGTATGCTGATACTTTGCTCCTTGACATACGGCTGGAGGAAGGCAAGACAGAGAACTAATTTGAGTATCAGTTTGAGTCTATGACTTAGTGGTCATTTCCTCTGGACTGTAAAAGGGGTAGACCTTGAAGATAAAAAGCAAATAGATGTTCTGATAGCTGGAGAAATCATATTTTTTTTCAGCTTTTATCCAGTCTTGTTTTTAACATTATTAAGAAGAAATATTAATTTGGTGAATTGATCGTCCATCAAAAAACGTGATTTATTTCAATGGCCAAAAATATTGTAATAGTTTCTTTACCATGGTGAAAGGGTTGCTATGATTAATTGGGATTCATCAACCAGAGATGTCCTGATCACTACTATCAGGGAAGTGTATCTCCTTACCCAGTCTGTCTGTAAGGAAAAAAATGTCAATTTCAGGAAACTCCAGACTGCTAATGACCCCCTAACTCTATTTTACTTCACTAAATGGTTTGGATTTGGCCTTCTTCATCATTCCTGTCATCAAATACCTTGTGTCCTTGGGCCTGCAGAGTGAGACTTCTTTCAAGAAGACAAGATAGGTGATATGAATATCTCCAGGTCAGCAACCAAGTGATATTTCAGCAGATACAGATCCAAAAACAAGTGTATCAAGTGACTGATGGAAGAATACCCTTATAGCAATTTGGAAAAGAAGAGTATCTTTCCTGATGTTCAGAGATAGTCACGCCAGTGAGGGCTGTATTCTCCATCCTAAATGAAACTCCAGTTTCAGCAGCACGTGCTGGGTCCCAACATAACCGCTGGGCAGTCAGCAGGAACCTGTAAATCCTGTGAAACAGCACAGTGAGACCTGGCCTTAATGGATTAGTAAAACACATCACGTATATTGACTGTATTGCCAGTATTGGAGTTCAATTTATGCATCCATCTCTTCTGTGCAAGGTATTGGGACACACAGGACTTAGGTCTTGATTAGTTACAAATTTATTTTTAACAGAGATTTTGGCTCTAACTAACTCTTATTTGTTAAGTTTTGAAGCCAGCACCATTTTTGGATCTTCATCTTTCTTTAGAAAAAACATGTTTTGCTGTCATCACAATAAGAGTTCTGGTAGATTTCCTTTTGTAAGAACTAGAATATGCTTTAACTTGCTTCTGAATGTATTCAGTCAGTACCTTTTGGTTGAAGCATAAAGAGAATTTAAACCATTATCAGTTTTGCTGCAGATAAAAGATATGACAAGCATTTTATTCCATAAACAATTTGGAGTGATAGCACAATAATTACATGATAATAAAAATACTTAGTTCTCCAGAACAGATACAGAGTCATGTTTACTCATTATGACAGTTTACTTTTCAACAGGAATATAGTAAAAGACACTTTTAACTGCTCTTCCAGATTAGACAGGTCATCACTGTATTATTTAAAAATAAAAACTTACTCAGCATTCTATTTCTTTTTTCTTTCTAAATTTTGCTGAGTAGAACTACAGTAATTGGATTCCTTTGCTCTTCCTCCTACATCATCCTGGGTCAAGAAAACGGGCAATTAAAATGAAATGGAGCAAGTAATGGATAAAGCATTAGTATCAGCACAAAGATACTGATTTGAACACCTTCATTGTGCAGTGTATCCCTCCCGCCACCACAAGAGTGCTTGAAGTCTGATATTGTACAGAACAGTTATGAAATTTGGCTTCTGAGGCAATTATGCTTCAAACACGGTGTGCATTTAATTTACCCACGATGGATAGTACCATTCACAAGCAAGAGAAGGGCCTTTTTCAGATGAGAAATTAGGTGAGTTGCAATGTTCAAGGCACAATGTTAAGGACTTTTTCAAAGTAATTAACATGCCAAAAAGGTGTTCTTAACCCACCCTTTGCTAGAAGAGTGATTTGTGTCTCTCTGTGGTGGTTTTCAGTCCCTTGATATGAGACTCAGACTCACTCAGACTGGGGCTCCAGAGAAGTTCTCCTGAACAGGCTTGGATTCTTGTACTTCAAGCAAAGCATGCCTTCATAAGCCTGAAGGCACGCCTTCATAAGAGCTTTATAAAAAGTTCATGAATGTCAATGTGTAAAAAAATGTAAAAACCTGTTGGTTCAGGTCATCTTCAATGGATTATTGCAGGTTCCAGCCAGAATTGGGTGCTTTAGGGCAGGTGAACCTGCAGCAGCAGCAGCTGGAGCAGACACCACGACTTTCAGAGGCTCTCCAGGACAGTCCAATCACTGTATTTCCCAGCAGTTACTGCTGCCAGTCAGTGGATTAGGACGTGTCTGTAGCTTCAAGCTGGGAGTAACACAAATGTCACAGGTCTTGCCCCTCTCTGTGTACAAATTGCTCAGCATAATCCCTGTATTATGTACAGCTGCTCTGGTCCCAGATCAGGCCAGGAGAAACATTGTGTCTGACAACTTGAGTGGGAAAAAATATATATCAGAATATCAGGGTACTTTGATATGGGTCTGCTTTTCTGTTATTTCTTTCTCATTCTGTCTCTCTGCAGCTCCACTGGCTATGCAGGATAGCATCTCTCAGTGCTGATTTATCACCGTCTCACCTCTACTGGGGAAAAAAAAAAAAAAAAAAAAAAAAGCTCTCAAGTCTCAATTTACCTTTACTTTTCAAACTATGGAAAATGACTGCTTAGCAATTTAGTTTGTTCTTTTGATCCACTAACAGGATCTTTCCAGGACACATGCCAGTTCCTCTTTATCTGCATTCTTCTATTTGTGACAGCCTTGTGTCCTTGGATGTTTCAGGACTGAGAGTACTTCTGTGAAAACTTCACCTTTATTCAAGTACTTTACCAACTCAGGATATCAAATAACATAACAAAGCACCAAAAATAGCACATCTCTCACATCACAGCCAGCATTTACTACGAAATGAATGCAGCTAAGCATTTTGGTGATCTCATCTGATAACTGATCATTTTATTTTGGTCTGGTACCAGAAAATGTAATGAATAGGAATGTATCATAACGGGAGTCCTTGCTGATCAAAAGGTTATTTTGTCTGTATTTTATCTATTTGGTGTTCTCCCACAGGAAGATGTATAAACACTAATGAGTGCAGATCATGAGCCACAAGAAATCCAAGTCCTATTTTTGGATGAGTAGGTCAAAGCTCAGCTCCAAAAGCTCAAAACAGTAAGAAATGTATTTATCACCCAAAAAGTATATCTAAGTACCTCTTTTTTCAAAAATAAAATAATGAAATGAAATGAAGTAAATGAAATGAAATGAAGTAAATGAAATGAAATGAAATAAATAAAATAAAATAAAATAAAATAAAATATAAAATAAAATAAAATAAAATAAAATAAAATAAAATAAAATAAAATAAAATAAAATAAAATAAAATAAAAAATAAAATTAAAAAAAAAAAAAGAGAAAAGTCTTAGGTACCCAAAGGTCTAAGCATACCCAGAAGAAATTCTGTGCTTCAGTTTTTTTATTACAGCAGCAGTAATAATAATAATAATTAATAATAATAATAATAATAATAATAATAATAATAATAATAATAATAATAAATTAAATGATAATTAAATTATTCCTAAATATGAGGCCCATAAACATTAATAGGAGCAAGCACTGAAGCCCAGGTCTCATCACTTCCAAATGAGTGCCCAAACCAAAAAGACCTGTACTCCTTGGTTTTTGCATCCCTTGCATCCACACACATGACGTGTAGTAATCCATGGTACATTACATGAAGCGATTCAGAAAGAGAGGAGACTGAGAGGTCTGTAATGCTGCTGTTACGCTGTTAGAGAATGCTTTTGGAAGGTGGTAAATAAGAGATCAAATCCTAATGCAGTAATGGAAATCCCACATCCTAGATGCATAAAGTCATGTCTGACCTGTTAGCTTGAAAAGACACCACCAGGTTGGAAGTAAAGCCCTAGGAACCCAACTTTGTAAGGTCTTATGAGACGAGTGATGGGAGATGCCAGCATAACGGCCTGTATGTTGTACTAAGATCCACTTCTCTCCACAGATCTCCTCCTCTCCAGCTAATGCAGCCCTGCACACTGGCTCCCCGGGGCACCCCCAGCTTTGGGCACACTGCACAGGATGAGTGCCCCCATCACAGTGGATGCCTTAGATGCTGCTACAGGGCCCAAGTGCCTATAAACTGGGTGCTGCAACACCAAGTGCTGCCAGCTCCATTTTTCTTTATGGATGGAGCTCTTAGGTGCAGATCCCAAATCTCCAGGTATTTCAGCACCTTAGTGAATTCAAGCATCATTTCTGAACACTGATGTTGCCGACGGAAGGAAGACCCAGCACATCAATATGAGTGAACAGTGAACTTCAACTTTAATGGATAGCTCAGTCGCCTTTTATCTAGTTTGAACATAATCAACTCATACATATTGCAGAAACTAAGCTCAGGATTGGTTAACACTTCCCGGGCTTTTCAGTCTGGTCCTCCTTCTTTTGGCTACCTGTCCCACCTTAGGGACTTTCCCGATGGCCCAAGGGCATCGTGTCCTTGAGCCTGATTGGCTCTCAGCCAGCGGTGTACGTGCCAAGGCTCATGTGAGTTGAGTATGGTGCTTCACCAGCCCATTGTCTCCCAACTGCTCAACATTCACATGTCCCGCCTCACTTAACGATTCCTCCACACACTGACATGAGTGCTGCAATTGTAAAAGAATTTCTCCTCAGGGAAAGAGAGAAATTTCCTCCCATTTATCCAGGGTGCCATATAAAAAGGATGAGAATCCAAAAAAAAAAAAGTGTTACTGGCAGCTTGTTACCATAGCATAACTATTGGTATCTCAAAATCTTGATTTTAGGGTTTTCCACAGAGATCAAAACAGTTTAGTCACTGAGATATTTACTTTTCCATTTTCAGGGAACATGTGCAAGGTAAGAACCTTCAGATCTGCCATCACTAAGACTTCAATCTTAAGAATAAATGACATTCCAAATGTATTATTGCACTGAGAGTTTTCAAATTATGGGCTCCAATGAATCTGGACTTTCTTGGAAAGCTTTTTGGGGTATATCAGTTTTCATTGCAAAAGAAAGCACGGAGAATCAAGAATTTGAGGCATTTTTTAAATTTAATATCACTGTGGAGTGAATGGAATAAAAAAAAAAAAAATCTGTCCTCAGTACTTTTGTACTGGATTCAGCTCTTTAAAATTGTTTATAATATGATTTTAGCAGGCAAGATTTGAAGAAAACATAATACATGTATATAGGAAAATGATAATTTTATCAAGTATCTGAAGAGATAAAAAGACACATATATCTGTTTTATATTTGTATTCATAGTTATATTATTAACATCCAAGTAATAAATACACACAATCACACCGAGTATTATATATCAGTGAGAATTTAGAAGGAAAATAAATTATTCTTGACCTTGGCAACTTTATCTATCCATCCAGATAAGAATGATTGCTGTGTGCTAGGTTAAGCAAAGTCAACACATGTTTTCTTAGACTGTTTTGCTCTTCTTCCTTAAGATTGGATTACTACATGCAATTACTACATCCCTTCTTCAGATCAACAGAAACTATGGGCATTACCAGAAGTTTAGATGAAGAAAGCACTCTTTTCATGTGAGTGCATGCTAGTGCCCACCTGAGTCCTGTCTTGCTGTCCCCACTACATTGGGGGTTTCAGCATACCCACAAAATTGCCAGTTTCTTGAGCACTTCAGACCAGCTCTGGACAGCTGCTTTGTGTTTGCACAGGGGTCCTATCCAGCAGCCAATCCCTCCAAAAAAGGACTGAACCTGTAATTTAAAAAATGTATCAACACAGCAAAGACCTCTGCTGGCAGCAAGCCCATCTCTGCTCACCCTGCAGCAAGAGGAGCATTTCCAGAGCAGCCTTGAAGGCAAAGTGTGGCACCAAATCATCATTTCCCATGGGCTCTTGTGACACTCCAGGAGAGAAGACAAGAAAGGAAGAGGAATCTTTTCTTTTCCTGCCTGTCATCTAAAATCTGTCTTTCATTTTTCCCTCTCTTCATTTTACTTCCCAAGTAAACTTATCCGACATGCAGGGTGGGCAGCTTTTGTTGCTGCATCACTGAAAGGTCACTGGTTCAGGTTTCTGAACAAAGTTTGTGTCTCTTTCTGAGAATGATGTTACTACCCCTTGTGATAACCAAAGGCTGGAGTTTCTTAGGAAAAGGAATATAAAAATATTTCTAATAATTTTTTCATTTTTTCCCCTCAAAAATTAATGAAACTAATGACTTTTAATGAAAAAGAAGTCATTCTTTATCATCAGAAGCAAGTGAGCCTAAAAAACATCAAAAGAGAAATAAACAAAGAGTTTTATCTTTGTCTGAATATCTAGAACACATGAGTGCAGCTCTACAAAATTCAACAGAGTTTTTTCTGAACATTGTGAATGGAAACTTCAGTATTGTCTCTGGCCCTAAGTTCAGAAAATATTCCAACTTGCTCTTTCCCGTGATCATCATAGCCTACATCATTTCACCACAGGATCTCCCTTCATCCACATCTTAGGGGTCAGGTCAAAGGTAGGACATTGTAAATGTACATTTTCCCCGTTAACTTCTGTGTACAGCATTGCAAAGAAACAGCAGTGGGAGGAAACTAATGGGGATATTCTAGCTCTTGAAACCCAAGTGAGAAAATCAGGCTCTTACTACATGTGCCAAGAGCGAAAATTAATCATTCCATATTTTACTCTGTTTTAGGTGTCCTTCCAAAATTTGTTACAGCCCATTTACCATTCATACGCAAAGCTAAGAAACATAAAACACCATCAGGCACAACTAAGAGGATAACACCTGTGAGCTGAATCCAAAAAAGGGAGCTTGGCTGACTAACTTCAGAAATCTAAATGCAGACCTCAGATCTTTATAGCACCTCTACCAGTTTCTGACAATCCAGCAGCATGTGCGTTCACTAGGGAGCTGTTAGAGAAAACAGCAGTTACTGGGTATTGCTAGTGTCTTAATGATCCTTACAGCCAGCTTTAGTAAGAAAAACTAATTCCCTGTCAATTTTTTTTTCTTTTTAAATACAGGCTTTTGAATTGTTTTTTTCTAACTCCAGCAAGCCTTTCTGCACAATTAGTCTCAAAGGAATGGAGGAGATGGGATATTTTTTCTGCAAGTGCTTGTGATTTGAAAGGCTAAGGAGCAGAAAAGCACTCAAATGCTCTGCCATCCCCTGAGTGCTTCCCATTTACTGGCTCTAGCAGCTGTATTTTGTGAATTCCCATTCATGGACCCTTACAGATAGGTCGCCAAGTGTTGTGTCAGGAGTCCTCAGGTGGCTACACAGCTAAAATATACTGTGATGTGACACACTGCAACACTCAGGTCCCTCTGTGGATCTTCTTGCAACTTGTGTTGCAGCCTTCTAATGGTTCAATGGCTATACCTGTGTGACACAAAATACCAAATCTAGCAATGGTTTCTGCTATGTTATGGTTGTTATCCAGCCTAAGATGCGCTTATTGAGAAGCAGTCATATTTGTCATTGTTCTATTAGCTAATTCATCTTAATGGAGAATGAAGCAGGGTTGAGAAGGCCTAAATGTCCAGTTAAAATATGGGAATTTTCTTGTTGATGGAGAGAGAGCATAATGCACATAGAAATTACTCTTAATTTCTCCTTTTATTTTTGAAAATCAACTTGTGATGACTGGTCCAAAATGGACCCAGTAAGCAGTTCTGTCTCATCTCCTTCTTGGAAGTTGCCACCATCAGGGACATGATGCTGGGGCTGTAGGGACACAAGTACAACACACACAGATGCTTTGAAGTCCCTTCCATAAGTAACTCCACCATAAAAAGGTGGTTTCCCAAAAAGGAATTCAGCTGTCATGGAAGAGCAGTGAAAGTACAGGAGAAATTTGAAAAGGCCTTGTGAGAGCTAAGGAAACAAAACTGAGGCAGGACTGCATTCCGAATATTTTTAGGCATTCAAGGACAAGTCAAGAGCCTAAACAGGTCTTTGGATCTGGGCCACAGAGTATTGAAAACAAAGGTGATGAAGGACATTGGATTGTAAGTGGGCAGGCTGAATAAGGAAGCCTTATTCTGATGTAACGTATGCAGGAGCATGCTTGCAAGCATTGGGACAGGAGCCAGCACAGATGAAGGTGAGGCTGAGATAATAAGAACAGAAATAAATGAGGAAGGGAAGCTTGAGACAGCAGTGTCTGAAGGAGTGAGAGAAAGATGATAGTCCTTAGACCTCAGAACTAGAGAAAGGCTTTGACACAGAAGGGAAATCAATAGTGAGGCACAAGAATGAGGAGAGACGGAAATTTTAGTTAGACTCTTTTTTGTAAGAGATGACGAAGTAGTGTGAAGACGTGGCAATACAGTCTAGCAGCAATGCTAAGAATATTGTCAAGGAAAATAATATGGAGTGACTCTTGTCAGATAAATTTTCTCATAAACTACATTACCAAAATATAATCTCTATCATCATTAGAATCAACAGTGGAAAACAATTCACCTCTGACTATATGACAATCAAATCTGTTCTTCAAGAATGCATTCCCAAAGGTGTTTATCCACACAACAAATTGCAAAGTTTTCTTGTCATTTGAAAATAATGAAATTACTTGAAACATGAAAATTGCTGTTTTACTGTCAACATTTGCAGCCTTTTTTACAGTGACTTTATATTTCTAATGTTTCAACATTTTAATGTCATTTCATCACTAAATTTTAGTTTCATATAAGAGAAAGGACACCTGCAATCAGAAAAGGGGAAGCAATCATACAGACAGTATTAGTCATTATGGCCTGCATATCAGACTGGATTGTTGTAAAAGGTGGAGTAGAAGAAAGGTTAAGGTATTTTTGTTTGTTTATTTATTTTGTTTGTTTGTTTCTTCCTTATGCTAGTAAAACTATGCCTGAAAATACATTAAATGAAACTACTTTTGAAATGTCTTACAGAAGAATAGGTTGAAGGTAGTCATAGACAATTTAAAAAAGAAATCCAAATAACTACTACTTATTTGGGGAAAAAAAAAAATCTCTTGAAGAAGGAGGCAAAGTTTTAGGGAACATAATGCAATTGCTTCTGGAAAGGTAGAAGGGTTAAAAAAAAAAAAAAAAAAAAAAACAGACACCTTTCTGCAGTTATCACATCCAAAATTATTGATTTCTTCCCTGTGTCCCAGAGCTGAGGCTATGGCCTCAAGGTAGGATGTGCTGCAAAGATTGTTACAGGTCACCCACACACTAAGGTATTGAGAAGCAGTCTGGGAAAGCCTGTCACTACCAGGGTGAAAGCACTGCCAAAGCAACAGCTTTTCCACTGTGGATGTAGCCTGGTTCCCATTGCTCCCTGCTCCTGGGACTTCTTCCCAGGAAAACAAATGCAGGATATACAGAAAGCTCCTTAAAATTACAGCCATCTTTCCAGCCTTTTACTAGTGAGAATAACAAGCAAAGCAATCCAATTCATTCTTCCTGCTGTACAGATAACTTGCTATATATACACATTGGTCTCTTCCAACCTAGAAATTCTGTGATTCTGTGATTCTGTGATTTTCTACATATTAAGAGAGAGGCCTCATATTTTGGGACAGTAGCAAAGCAATTGCTGTTCATTTCCGTGAATGAAAGAAGATCCAGAAAGGCCTGTAAAATCTACCTAATTTCTACATGCAAGTTTCAGGAGACAGATTCTTTAATCCCATGTGAAGATGTTTTTTTTTTTACTTTTCAAAAATTGATATAGATTGCTCTTGCAGTTATAGGACACCATGACAAAATGATTATGCTTGGGTATGATTAGAGCAGGAATTTCTTTCCAATTATATTCTGTGATCAGAAATGAGCTGAAGATGTGTGTTCCCACCCACTAAAAGTAGGAAGCACAAGGGCTTATTTATGTATTTGTTGTTACATGAGACACAAAAGCAATCTCCATGAGACAGAGACATCACTTGCCATCACCATTCCAGTAAGTTTTCTGAGGCTCAGATATTTCTTTGTAGCTGTTCTTTTTCTCTCTGCACTCTACTCTCTTCCTTCCAAATCCTTCTTCTCTCAAAGCATCTCGTGAAGCACTTCCAGAGGTTGTCCCTCTGTTACTGCCCCCAACCCATGTTGTTCCATCCAGTGTTGTTTTTCCATAGTAAAATCCCTCAAAAGTACCTTGGGGCCAACTGGTAAGGACTCTTGTTCACACTGAGATGGTAGCAGATGACGAGGTGATTTTGATAAACCCATAACCTACTTGTCTGTATTTAGTGGCTAAATATCTCATTACAAACTTGTCTCAGGATCATATGGGCTCATCTGTACTGAGCAGCTTGATGTGGCATGGAGGATCCTTGCCAAGATGAAGTTGTTTTGATAAACACTTTCATAGCAGAGCAGCTCCACTCAGGTGAACTACCTGTTATAAATGAAGTCTCGATCTGAATTTAGTAATATTTATACTTACAAAAGGTATAAAAGGCAAGTAAACAGCGCTGGGTGTGCGGGGAGTCTACACTCCACCAACACGCACAAACGAACATCAGACATTCTAAATATATAGAACATTGCTTTTACATACTAAACCCAAGTATGCCTATACATACATACAATCAGGAAAGGTAACAAACAATCCTTCAAGTTCCATGACTTACTAAACTTCAGTATGCCTATACATATGTACAATAAGAAAAGGTAACAAACAATCGTTTAAGTTCCATGACTTAACAGTCTCAATTTTCCATTCCCTTTGAACAATATGTCTCGCTTTAAGTTGTCAAGCAACTCGGTATTCAGACCTTATGCATCCCGTTCTTCCAGGATCGAAGAAAAGCATATCTATCTCCTTTTCAAGGCCAATAGGGCCTGGGCCAAAAGGCATGTCCAGGTCACCAAGGGGTGTAACAGCAAAGGCCTGCGATGGCAGGAGCGGTGGGAGGGGCGATGGTGTAGAAGGATCAGTAAACGAACCTGCAGCTCCCTCTCTGTCTGGCAAACCACACGTTTCTAACTGTGGTCCCACAGGGCTCTTTAAGGCCTCAGAGACTGCTCGCCAGGTGCTGAGCAATCCCACTGCAACCTTGTCATGTTTAGTTGCAGAGTCCCACACCTTGACCTCGATTTGGTCCCATATTTCAGGATCATTAACTGTCCGATTGTTCATAAGAAGAATAAGCTGTAAGGTTACCAGGACAGTCTTTGTTTCTAAGGACGTATGATTCCCCATAATGCGCAACTGCTTACCAGCGAGGAGCAGTTCTGTGCGTGGGTCTGCTTCTCTCAGATAGAGCTTCTTCCCAGCTCTGGTGCACCTGTTTCCAGCAACTTTCTATATGAGCTTTTCTGAGCAGTTTGCTGAGTTTGGCCGAACCTATCTTCATGAGGCAATCAATGTGCCTGCTCCCGTCCTGGTCTCCATTCTGCTAGCCTGTTCCTTTTCATTCCTTCTTTCTACTTCTTTATTGATGACATAACTTCATTACATCGTGTTGCCTTCTTTTCTTTTATCTTGAGGACAGGCTCCCCTCTTATACCCTCCTCCCCACAGCAGTTCTTTTCAAAAACTTTTAATTGGTCAAACAACTTTGCAAATAACAACAGTGGCAAACACCCAGAAACTTCCATGCCTTAACAGCTGGAGAACAAGCAACCGGAGACTGCATCGAGTCTCCTGAATCACCCTTCTTTGTTCCGTTTACATTCCTGATGGCCTCATTGTTAAGAGTCTGATGTTATCATCAACCGTGGGGTTTTCAGACCCCCACGGGCACGCTCCCAAATCTCCCCCTTCTTTATTAATATCAACCATTTTCTCGACACGAATTACCACTCCATATATAACATACCTCAGGCCCTGGAGACGATAACCCCTTGAGCATGGCACTGAACCAGGCTCTTGGTGCAGCTAAAGAGCCTCCAGCCTGAGAGACACCACCAGATACTCACCCAGGGATCACAGCTCACTGCTGCCTGACATGGGACAGGCTTCCCAAATCATCATTCAGGCGCAGTGGTGTTGAGGATCATCATTCACTCAGGCACTTCAAAAAAACTAATATCCTCGTCTTTGCCCATCAATATTCATGTTGTGATGCTTCTGAAAACATTCAGTTCTTTTCTTTGTATTTGATATCTTTAAGGACAATGACTTTATGTACAAACTTCATTTCATTTAAACACAGAAAATCATATGAATAGGATAAACACATTTGGGTTGTGTCATTTTTCCCCTTCAAGAATCCCTGTTCCCAGGTATAGAGATGTTTAAACTTCTCAGTTAAATGGATGTCATTTTTTCGCTTAACATTAGCAAAACAAACATTTTTTTTGCTATTTCTTCTTTTATGAAATATTCACAGTGCTTCTCTGATCCTTTTTCCAAATAAGATAAATAATAATAATAAAATAGCAGACATTACATGGAAGATTTGTACATAAAAGGCTAAAGTCTGGTGAAATTATAAGCCTTGAAAAAGAATATTAACAAGTTAAAGCATAAATTAGATTTTGCCAGACCAAGAGTCACGGCCCCAGATGAGACCATGACAGCTAAATGAGCTTTCAGAAGCTAAACAGAAATATGACTCTTGGAGGTCACCAGCTTGATGAAAGCAGGGCTGATATGCAGAAGATCCATCTTACTCCCAGGAAAGATCGGGAACTGTGGTAAAGAGGAAAGTGAGTTCCCTTGTCTGTGAAAGTAATTTGGAATGAGAGAAAAAATGTATGGGAAATGTAGTAGCTCTGACAGAAGCCAGGAATTAAAACACTAGAGGTGAAATTCTGGCTCCTGTCAGTTTGGATACTGACTCTGGTGACTTGAGGCTTCACTCAGCATCTGAATACCACAAGGTAGGAAAAAAAAAAAAAAAAAAAAAAAAAAAAGCATCTGCTTGATTCCTTGAATTGTACTCTTTCAAGTTGTGTTTTGCTCAGTTCTGCTTTGATCTTTGCATTGGCTTTGTGTTTGATGGAAGCTGCTTCTCTTTTGTTTTGCTTCATCATCAGTGGTGCCCTGTTGCTGCAGGGCTCAGTGGAGAGGGGGAGAGCAGCACCAGCAGCTCAGTGCCTGCTCCTTCTGGGCTCCATGGAGAGCTCAGAAAAGCTTTTGAGGCTTCCGTAGCCATGTGGAGAAAAGATAAACATTAGGCAACTCTTATCATAGAAAAAGAGGCTCGAGGAGATTACGGAGAACAAACAGCATAACACAGCACCACTTCAAAAAAACACAAACCAAAAGTGCATTTTCCTGTGCAACACCCGTACAAGGAAGCCTCTTTTGTTCTGGGGTGTGCAGGCAGTGCAGCAGCTGTATTATCATTTTGTACCACCTGGCATGGAAGAAATCCAGGTCTGTGAGTCCCAGCTATGCTCAAACAGAGCCATGTGGCACCTAGCGGCTCCCCTGCAAAGAGGATGCTGCACCCAGAGATGTGGAGGGATCTATGCTAGCTCTTCCAAGGCCTGAAAATGTGGAAGTGCATGGAAAATGGCTACAGTCAGGGAGTGATTCAGGACTGCACCTCTGAGGTCCCCAGGAGGAGGTGGGGTGGGGTGCTGTGCCATCTAAGGACAGGCATCAGGAACAGGGTAAGAAGGGACAAAATATGCACCTTGCCTTTGAAAACAGAGTTCACCTGGGTGAACTTCGGCCTCAGTGAAAATGAGTAGGAGTTTGTCATGCATTTCTGCAGATCCCTATCCTACCACAATAACACTGGCTAAAATGTTCCAATCCCTATTTAGTCTTTACATGACAATGAGCCTAAATAGACAATCTGGTATTTACCCAAAGCTCCCACTGATTTCAGTGGCAGCTGGGATTGCTCAGCAGCTCTGAAAATCTGGTTTCTTATATTTAGATTTATAAATATGGAGTTAGGAACCTCATTTTAGATACTCAGACTGGATAATTTTGGCCCTAATATTTTATATTGGCTCCTTTTCCACCACATTCAATAAAGTTTTGAGGAAAATCATTATAAATCTTCATACTATCTAAGAGCATTATGGATAAATGGTGAGATCCTTTTTTTTTCCTCAAAAAAATTATAGCCATTTATATTTTTATATATTTTAATATATAAAAAATATATTTTGATATAAACCTTTGATGTCTTTACAAATAGCTGTAACTTCCAAACTAGTGCTTTAGAATTAACTTCAACCATATTAATGTGGCTATAGTAAGAAAATAATAATAATAATAATTAATAATAATAATTAATAATAATAATAATAATAATAATAATAATAATAATAATAATAATAATAATAATAATAATAATCCACCTCACTAAGGCTTTATTTCATAATATTTAATTTCAGAATGATTTATTTTCTGGAGTAGCAAAATTTCTCTGGGGCTCTAGGCAATGGATGCATATCTACTAACTTTGAACTATATATCACTGTGATTTTTTTCCTAGAAGGTAAAACACCAATCATACTGTGATGCATTTCCTAATTCTTCTTTTATTTTTTTACTTTTTTTTTTTTTCTTCTGGTAAGTTTTAAATACTATTTTTAATATAACAATCCAACTGAATTGGTGAGGCCTACTTCTTCATGCCTGTAACTTCACATGGATTTCTTATAAAGACCCTGAGACATGGACATCATTATATGCATCAGCTGTGCAGCAGTACAATTTTCATTTAGTTCTCCTGTGCTTTGCAAACAGAGGATAAAAACCCATGCTTTTTCTTGATTTTTTTTAATACATAAATACAAAAATTTATAACTTCTTGAAAAGTTGTCTCAGTAAAGAAACACATTTATTTGGCTGGAACACCTCCTCTGACCAAACAGACTCATGTTGAGCTGTTGGAAGAGAGCTGTGACATTGCAAAAACACTTTACCAGCTCTCTCTGCTCTGCTGCAGGTCCCCACAGGACCAGCTAATGGGACTGTGTGCATGGACCTAACTACCTTACTGATTCTGCACAGACCCATTCTGCTCCACTGATTACGTGCACAGACAACTTTTGCTTTAGTTACTGTGTGCATGGACCATATCTACTTTAGTGACAAGTCAGGCAGTTCAGTCCACCCATTAGCTAAAGGGAAAAAGGGTGCCCACACCTGCCATCCTTTCTCCTCTGCTGGGGGAGGCTGGGCTGGGTGACCTCCAACAGAAGGGGGCTACCCAAGGCAGTAATTATTCCTTTGCTCTTTCTTCCTCTTTTAATTTTTCTGTTCTGCTTATAGGGACTGTTGATTTTTTTTTATTCCTTCTCTTTTTCCTTTATTTATTTATTTATTGCTGATGTCTGATCCATCAGCAATTCTTCTAGTTCCTTCACCTCCTTCCTCTCTCTCAAACAGATTTCCATTTCTTTATATAAAACTGATCCCCATCTCATCATTCCTCTTATTCATCTAAGTCTAAGATTTCTGTAGGGCTTCCTTACGTGACAAGCATGAAAGCTACCTTCTCTGTCTGACTTTCTTCACAAGTTATAAATTTGCAGGCACAACCTACCCTGGCTGTAAACCCCTGGGTATCTTTGTAAACTGAATGCTGATCAGAGTCTTCCACAGAGCCCTGAAAATATGCTCAGTCATGCAGAAGCAGGGGTACAAGTGGTGCATGAACGAATTGAGAAGGTGAGAGGTGGCCATGGCTGAAGGAGAGATGGGAAATGAGGGAGGGATGTGGGCTCTAGGATAAGAGCCTTGGCTGCCTGTTGGAAGAAGTGAGAGAGCCTAAAGGCTTTCTTGCAAGACGGAAAGGAAGAAAAGCATAGACAGGATGAATTAAGCAAAGATACGTTGCAGTTATATATCCAAATATACATGGATGCTTATCTAAACTAAGCAGAGGTCCAGTACCCTTGGTAGTTCCGCAGTCACTCTAATCACCAGGTTCACACTTCCAAGGTCCCTTTTTAAATGAATAGTTAACATATTTTCTGTAGGGGGACAGTCAGGAAGAAGTTTATCTTTTAACTTAAAGCAAAGGGAATTCCTCTATATGGAGTCTTCTGGGAGAAAATGAGCTCTTTATGAGCTACTCAGATGTTTCATATACAAGATGCTTTTCATTTTTTCAAATTGACTCTCTCCTTCACTGCCTTTTGCATGTTTTCTGAGTTAGAATTTTTTGGGTCTTTGACATTAATTTATCAAATATAGAGAGCTCTGACCTCTCTGCTTAGCATATTTAAGAGGCAATTTTGATAAAAGACTGGCACAGAAACTGAAGTTATGCAAAAGCTGTTTATTCTGAAACCAAACTGGAAGAAGCACAGACATCATGCTGATATTTGACAATGGGACCACTCAAGCAATTAGGAAGGGGCACACAACTGTTTCCCTAACACATTGAATATAGGGTTACCAAAAGTAGAAAACATTTCCCAATACAACTAGCTCTTTTGTGATTTCTGTTCTCATGGAAAGGAATGTATTTAATCTCATTTATTATTTTGGATGACTGTTTTGTTATTGTTGTTTAATAGGTATGTACGATCACATCTTTAAAAAAAAAAAAAAGGAAAAAGAAAAAGGAGACAAAAACCAGAGTTCACATAAAATTACTCTACTTTGATAGGTGTGTATGTTATTATTTATGGAAACCAGACAAAATATTCAAGCAGTATAAGGTAGTTTGCACTGCAGGTCCATATGACCACAATACTGCTGAAGAGGGAATATAATAGGACAAGACTTCTGGCTGCCTACAGGAAAGAAATTGATAGCAGACCTGCAGAAGCCTTACACTGGAGCTCTAGGACTACACAAAGACCTCAATTTTTCCTTTTCTATTTACAGAAAGTCAAAAGTCACCCACTCAGCTACTCCCTACAGCATTTTCTGCCTTCTCTAAGCTGCCAGACAGCAGCAAACTGCCAGCAGGATAACTGACAAAAGCATTTATTTCCTCATCCTCAGGCTGAGATTGCACACTTGGACTACGTGTTCCCCAGACACATTGATTACAGCCACAAAGCCTGAGTGGTTTTCAGCTAACAAAGCACTGTAAGAGTTGCAAGGGCTGCTATTCTGCTCCTCCACCCCTACATCTCCGCAGGCAGGTGTAACTGAGGGCAGAACTAGCCAAGGGGGCAATCAAAGTTTTACTTATACTCATCTTCAGGATGCAGCTGAATGAAGTTGAGGCAACAAAACAACTCAATTTTTATCACTATGTCAGGCACATGCATGAACCTCTAGTTTCATTTATTTGGTGTTGTATACAGAGACACTCATCAAGCAATGCCAGACTCAGTGACCTGCATTTTAACCCTGGCACAGCCTCTGGTCTTTGTCAGTTCAAGTCTGACCAGGTGCTGAAAGTGCAAACATGAGTAAAATAATGATCTGGCACAGTTTCTGAAAGTGTAGAAGTAATCTGTTGCTAAAGAGAAGCCCTGCGTCCTGAAGCATTTTGACAGGGTTTTGTCTTCCGTGCATGCAGACAGGACCAATGTTTAGTTGAGGATAAGACTACCAGAGAACTTTAACTTTAGCTTTGCTTCTTAAACAACCTATAAACCTGCCTGTTTGCACAGAAAACTCTTAAAACAAAATATGAGGGTACTGAAACACAAACTCCAGGAATAGTTTTCTTGACAACAAACCACTTCAGACCATTCCTTCTTCTATAACTCGGCAAGTCACAACACAAAGTAACTCCAGTTTTACCCCTTAATGCCAGAGCAGCAGAATGACCAGGCAGCACCCTGCTTTCCCATGCTGTCCAGCCAGCAGAGCTTCCCACAGATGCCTCACAATGTTTTAAGAGTCATTTTGGCACAGGCGGTGTTTTTTAGAAGATGAGAGCAGGGGTGGGACAGCACCAGCACCATCCTTTCAAAGATTTCCAGCCAGCAGCAAAGTTTCATCCTATCAGCTGTTCCTCCTTGGAACGAAAAGGGGATGGTTTGCTGACAAGCCAAATTATGGCTGCAGTGGCTGCTGCAGGGAGCTTTTACAATGGGATTGATTGTGTGCGGTGAAAAGGGTTTGAATGTGAGCAGATAGGAACCAAGATGCATAAGAATGCTAGTGTTAGGCTTTCTGCTATTGAAACGACAGCTAGTGAGGAGCAGCTGTGGTTATCTAAAAACACTTGTGCATGGAAGAACAATTTTTCTTCAAAAATCTGAAAGAAACTCTAATGATGAATCATAGGCCAGGCTATAAATAAAACATGACTATGGATTTGCAGACCCAGAAACATTCTCATTAGAGAATGTTGTTTTTAGGGCCAAATTGCCTCATTTTTTATTTTTTTTTTATCAGAATCATTTTGGAATAATTACTTCCATGATGTCAAATCCCTTGTAATGCACAGTGGAGTTTGTTGCATGACATGTGACAAGCATTAAGGTTAAGCAAATGAGCCTGGCTAATTATCTGCTAATCAGCATGACTCACCAGCAAGATATACATTCATAAGTTTACATCCTTTTTCTATAGATACTAAATGAGGGTAGGGAAGAGCTGTCACTCCTCAGCCTTCCTTGTGCTGAAGAGCTGAATGCTTTCCTGAATGCTTTTCCTCATCTTCAAGAACAAAGGTTTTCTTTGTCTGGTGAAGAAGAAGGATCAAGGTCAAGATCAATAGTGTAGTGACAAGTACTGGTAATAATTATAGGTAGTTATAGTTACCAGTAGTACCTGTTCTTGCTACAGAACACAAAATTATCCCAGAACAAAACTGAAAAATCTGTGAAGGATTATAAAAGTTAGGACAGAAGGAACCTGCCATTCGTTAGACTGTACATTTTGGTAGCTAGATGGCAAACTGCTGAAATCTCATCTGCACGTATACTGTGTCTGAGATGGGACTCAGAAACCAGGACTCAGAAAGAGTTTAATAATATTTTGAAGGCAGATCTTCATTACTGTATTGTACCATAATCAGCATAGACAGATTTTATTGTTCTCAAAGTCCCACTGAATTTACAAGAATTCAGGTGTTGCTAACTGCATATTCAGGTCTCATCATTTGAAGTAATGAGAAATATGTTCAGACATCACTTCATTTGAAAGTGTGAATTTAAGCCTGACATGAAATTTCAGTTGGTTCTCAGTTTGCTTTTTATACTAGTCTTATTTTAACTGGTTCAACCGGTTATGGCATGTAACATACCAGCCTTTCTGATTTTTCTGTAGGTGAGCATTTATAAGCTTTTTATCCTGAGAAGTTCTTTAATGTTATCTTCAAACTTCTCTCTTGCCTTACTTCCAAAGATGACATTGTCTGTATAAAAGATCATTAAAGCATTGTTAGGCTGAATTGAAAATATGGATATCCACAGAAGTGTTAATACGTAAACCATGTTTAGTCAGTCATTCCACCAGAAGTATAGATACACACATTTATTTAGGTTAGAGATATTTAAATTGAGCTCTTTCTATTACGAGATATTTCTTTGTTTTGTGTGTTGTGTTTTTTTTAATATTTAAAAAAGTGAAATATTTTTCAACACTTGACATGTCAATAGGTAAATGAGATTCATTGAACCTGTCAGCAGCATCTTGCAATAAAATTTTCATTAAAATGAAGATATTTTACATTGATATATTTACTTTCTTTTCTTTCAAGCATCATAGCCTCACTACACTTCGTTTCAAAGGGTCTGGATCTTTTCTGGTTTGAAATTAATGGTGCAAATATCTTCTGAATTTTCTTCTTATGTAAAATTGGCTTCTTCCCAGTTCTCCAAAATCATCATACAGCTAAGCAGGTTTGCCTCTGCTTAAGGAGTGTAATCTCTGTGCCATGTCAGGTAATACATTCTCAACTACAACCTTTCCTTTATGCCTGGAATATCTCAGCTGAGAATTTGCATCTGAGGAGCAACAACCAGCACATGAGCTGAATGTTTAAGTGCCTATCAGGGATGAAAAGGCAAAGGATGTGGTTATTCTGATTTAGAAATCTTCTGTATCTGGATAGTCTATGTACCTTGTTACAGAAATTCTGTGTCCCCAGCCACTTTCACCCTGACCAAGTCAGACTTCTTGGTACTGCAGGTGTCAAGGTGACACTGAATGTGAAGGAAAAGGAGCAGACCTCTTCAGTTAATGAGCTATTGCTGGGTAGCCAGCAGATGCAGTAATGGCAATTTTGTCTTAGTCAACAATTCAATTTTTCTGTTTATGAAAGCTGCTTATCTAGTTATTGAAAGTCTTTTTTTTTTTTTTTAATTGTTCTTGTCTATTTATTCAAACCTTCTCCCAGAGAGTTTTGAAACTCCCTGATAAGTTCATGTTTCTTCATCTCTCCCCCCCTCTCTCATTACACATACCTACTACCAGAAACTGATAGCATAAAACTGCTTATATTGTCATCTGAAGCATAAGTAAGATATATAGCGTATGCTCTCTGAGTCAAAAAATCCAGGTTTTGTTCCACTGGGATCCAATACAGTGTTCAGATTCAATCTACTAGCTTGCCATATGGATAAGCCCTGCTTAAAGAGATGCCATCTGTCTAGCTATATGTAGGCATGTGTTCATACTTTCTATTTTAAGCTTTTTCTCCCAGTTTTTAAAGTTGTTTCTGTTTCAGCAGTTGATTGGTCACCTGTTCAGTTATAGTAGGTTTTATGAATTAGTCAGATACTGTGCATGTGTTTTGCCAACAACCCTGTTGCATGCTGATGGCAGAAAGCCTTCTTAGAAGGCACTGCCAGCTATCAACCCTTCACCTCATATCAAGCCACGGATGGCCACAAGGTGCAGTGTGCTGTGTCCCTGGGGTATCCCTAAGGAGGTACATCCCCATGGTCATGTGCTGCCTTCTGGCATCCACACATCTTGGATACCAGGATTCCACAAGGCCAACATAATGGCCAGATTAGTGGTCTCAGTTGAGAATACATGTTGCATGAACTGAAGTAAATATTTTGTAGATGAATGAGAAGCAGCCTCTTTCTGCTATAGTTGTGAGAATTGATTTATTTTAAGAAAAACATTTATTTATTCTAAAATTTCTGAGTGTCTTTTTTTGTTGTTGTTAGGTAATAAAATACTTTCAAATCATTGAAATGAATAAAGTGGCCATAAGTGATTCCCAGCATGGATAAATTCAGAAAGCTAACGACACAAGCCAAACCTTCAGTATTGTTTTTTCCATTGAAATAACTCCTGGGCTTAGTAACCTTTATTGAGAACTTCATGTGATTTCAAAAGGAATCAACATTCTACCTTGTATTTTATCAAAATTATCAGACAAAATAGTGGCCTTCTACTGTTATGAAAGTATTATTTAACTCAATTTCCAAATGTCCTATGACAGAATTTCTATTACACTGAAGGCAGAGCAGGACAGGTTTTAGGACAAGATTTTCATGCTTTTTCATGTTGCTATTTTTAGTGAATAGACTGTGAATTAGGACATTTCATTTTCTCCGTGATTCTTGGAAGAGGCTGTCAATGGAAGAATTGATGACCATGGAAAGGTACCATTCAAAGGTAATTAAATGATAAAGAAAAGCATTTTATTTGATAGACCTGTTCCTCTGCCACCAGCAGAAAGATGAAATAAAGGATATCTATTGTAAATATCAAAAGCTAGGTCACAGAGACACAGATAGTTGCACTACAAAGATCTCCAGTAACAAACTTATATACTGATCACTCATATATACACATCACAAACACATAAACAAGCAACTCACTTGAAAATTTCTCAACAGATTTCCTCTACAATAAATATATATATATATATAAAACTGCATGCATAATTGTCTCTCAATAGTTGCACAGACAAACCTAATAAATAAATGAATAAATAAAAAGGAAATTATCTCAAAACATCCATACTGCACTGAATTTCAAGTCACTTCATACTGAATATACTTGGATACTCTGGATGACAGCAATGCTGCTAGGCTAATAGTAGGTAAGAGGATATTAGTTCCTGTTTTAGGGTTAACATAGTTTTGATGGAGTAACTGGGACCTTTAGGAATTTTCATGGAATGGAAGCAAAATATTACTAGGGAAGTTTAAAAGTCAAACTGCATTTTTGATTAAAATGGATGACTTTCTGACTCTCTTAAACTGAGTGAAAACATTAGGTGGTTTATTAGTTCAAATATTACTAGGAAAAAAAAAACTCACACAGTAAAATGTTCTTTATTTTGTATTTCAGGTATATGATTATCCAAAATGCTTGTGTTAAAATAAATTGGCCAACATTCTCTCAATTTTTCATTCAGAAGTCTGTAATTTTAAAATATTGTAAGCAAATATTTTCCTAAAAAATCTAGCTCTTGGGTTTAATTAATGGGATATATTTATTTTTTTTTAAATGGGCAATTTCATAAATTGTTTTTGTTTATTGTTTTTGTTTCTCTCTTCTTGAACTACTGTATTTGCAGTGTCATATTAAATGTTTCACAAGCAGATAACCAGAAATCAAACGCTTCAGTGTTTAGATACTTTGACAAACAGTTATCATCTTTATCCAAAAAAAAAAAAAAATCCAAGATAGATCATTGATGTTAATAAAAAGCTTAGGGACCCTGTGACTAATTCTAGTGTGCAATATGACATTGAAATATTGCCAGCAGACAAGACTGTTGTGTGGTATTTCTGAGAGTAAAAGGTAACAAGACGCTGACAAATGTTATACACAGCTCCATAAATTAAAGCATGATAATTTTGCCTTGCTAGAATAATGATGATGATGAGTGGAATTAAGTGTATGATTAAGAATCAATTTCCTTACACTTGAGAAGTCTCAGGCAGGCACTTTAGCTTCCACCCAGTGGCAACTGCTCATCCCTTTTTGGCACAGAGAAACCAGCTTGTGCAGAACTCAGGCCACCATGTGCCCTGTCACATCTCAGCTTGGCCAAATCCTTCTCTGTTGTTGGAGATTGTTGCCAAATCCTAGAGGAGATCTGAGAAGCCAGCCACTGCCACCAGGGTAGTATGAAATTGAAAATTCTGCCAAGGGAAAGGCAGGATTTTGAAAGAGAGATGCAAAAGACATAATGGTGAATGAAAGGTTCTTAATAACAAAGACCTGTCCTTTTAGAAGCAATAGAAAAGTTTGGCAAATGCAGCTGGAGGGAAAGCATAATTCTCTAAACCACGGAGATTTTTGTGCAGAGTGTAACAAGGATGCCCTCCAGTCGTGTCACACACATCACCACCACCTCCCCAGCTGTTTCCCTGTTCTTTGCTCTCACTCAGCAGGTCCATCTTGTTCAGCATGATGCTGCAATGCTGGCGTTTGCTCATATCTTTCTTAAATTCTGACTTCAGGGACAGATCTAGCATTATTGTGATTTACTAGGCAGGAATTTTGTACAGCACATTTGGAGCACAGTAGTCCTGTCTGTACATCTTCACCTCCATGCAGTTATTTCATGTACTTGGCTCATGAGTACACACCTAAAATATTTCAGAGAAACAAACACATTCCAAAAATATTATGCGGTGTGAAATCTTGCAACTTGCAAAAAGACACTTCCCCAGACAACAGGGAGTTTGTAGGGAAAAGATTAATATATTTCAGACTTAACCTCTGCTCCTGGATTTTCTGCTCTTTCGATATGCACCCACCTGTTGCCATGGTTTCTAGTGCCAGTTGCATCTTTGTCTCATACTTGTCTTTTTCAAATATATACTTTCTATAACAGACATCTGGCTCCTTATTCCGGGTAGAGCTGTCTGGTCCAGATACTCTCTTCGACTCCTCCCCTGCCATGCTCAGCCAACTAAATTTGGCCTTAATGAGCTTTCCGTGCATAACGAGGCTATATTTTTTGCACTGTTTTCAACGGTGAAATGCATTTCAGAAATTGTAAATTTCACATCAACATAGCTCCATAAAATACATTGGCCGTTGCCAAAAATACACATCTTGCTTGGGCACAAAATGCTACTATGTTCCTTTATTTCAGAATCTGTGAAAAAAAAGAAGCATAAAATAGAATGGCTTCTTTCTCCTTCTGAATTACTTCACCCTACATCATTTACCAAAAACTTACAGTAAGTCAAGCCATCTTTTTATTTTGCCTCAAGAATTTTCTGCTTTAACTTCACACAGCATTAGGCCAGATGAATATTAAGATTTATTGGCAGAGGGATCTCAGCCTATGAATTCTCACTGAACAGATAATAAATCTTCCCGCTCACCAGAAAGATTTCAGATTCCCTATGGTTACACGCTTTCAGTATAAGCAAGGTCAAAATCTATCTGACTTTTTTTTTTTTTTAGAAACATCATCATAAATTAGAAATTGGATAATAAATCTCATAAAAGTGTTATTCACCTGCTGCAAGGTAGCCTGGTCAGGATTTGCTATATTGCATTAGGATATTATTAATTCAGGAATTAGTGCTACAGAGATCTCGCAGGCTGGAAACTCACAACATTTTCAAGTAGTTTCCAGGAAAAAAAAAAAATCCTGTTTCAAAATATATATAAGGGAAAGATTAAAAATTAACTATAAAGTAGAAATAAAAGTCTTGAGAAAAAAAAATAAAAATAAATAAATAAATAAATTTCTGTTGATCCTGATAATGTATATTTTCACATCAGTTGCCTTTTCAGGACAAAGAAACTGTGCAGAGACAGACTTGTTCACAGCTTCAGATGGACTATTTTACGCAGTCAAGGAAGTAAAATATTGACAAATGAGGATTTGTCAATAGGCAAGAAGGTGGGAGAAGTAAAGTAGCAAAAAAGATAAAGGGGAGTCAGAATTTTTTATGAAGACTATGTATTATAAAGTTCTGCTAAAAAAAAGCATGGTTAAATAAAACAAGATTTTGACACAAACTTTCAGTAATGCTAAGCAAGAACAAGATGTTAGTCAATACAATATGCAACTGAAAACAAAACTGAGAAGTAGGTACAAATAATAATACAAGATTAATCAAAAAAAAAAAAAAAAAACAGATCTCATCTTCAAAGTATGACAGCTGTACCTATCTGATCTGTTCACAGTCAAAAGAAAATTGAATCCATCAGTTGGAAAAATGAATCCATTGGTTACACATGGCTTCGGGACTGGACTGGTGCAACCAACAAAACTTCAGGTTTTTCGATCATGGGAAGGTCTATGTGACGCCAGGCCTGCTGTCACCAAATGGGATGCACCTCTCTCAGAGAGTGATAAGGATTTTGGCTCAGGAGTTGACAGGGCTGATAGATAGGGCTTTAAACTAAAGTTGAAGGGGGAAGGGGATAAAACCAGGCACACTGGTGATGAGCTAAGGGATAGTATGCTAGAATCAGAGGGACTGTGTGCCAGTGAGATCCTTCGGTTGGCTCCACAAGGTGCTGTGTGTAGGGAAGCGCATTTGAAGTGCTTCTACACAAATGCACACAGTATGAGGAATAAAATGGACGAGCTAGAAATCTTGGCCCAGTCTCACAGCTACGACATCATCGGCATAAGTGGAACCTGGTGGGATGAGTCCTGTGGCTGGTGTGCTGCGATAGATGGTTACAGGCTCTTCAGGAGGGACAGGCAGGGTAGGCAATGTGGCAGGGTGGCGATGTATGTGAAGCATGGGCTGGACTGAGTGGAACTTCAAGTTGGGGATGGCAAAGTTGAGAGCTTCTGGGTAAGGATTAAGGGATGAACAAATGAAGGGGATGTCGTGGGAATCTATTACAGACCACCCAGCCAGGATGACAATGCCGATGAATTATTCTAGAACTAAGAGATGAACTAACAGAACTAAGAGATGCCTCGAGATCAACTCCCCTTGTCCTTATGGGAGATTTCAACTTGCCAGACATCAACTGGGATGACATCAACACAGCTGACACAAGCAAGTCCAGGAGGTTCATAAAGCACCTAGATGATAACTTCTTGGTGCAGGTGTTAAGGGAGCCAACTATGAAAAGTGCCCTCCTTGATCTGTTGCTGGAGAACAGAGAGGGTCTTGTGGGAGACGTGACAATTGGCGGCTGTCTTGGTCATAGTGACCATGAAGTGGTTGAGTTTAGAATTTAAGGTGACAGAAGGAAAACTGCTACCAAAAGTTCATCTCTGGATATGGGGAAAGCAGACTTTAGGCTGCTCAGGGAACTAGTCAGCAAGATCCCCTGGGAAGCTGCTTTTGAAGGCATTGGTGTCCATCAGTGCTGGTCAGTCTTTAAGCACTGCCTCCTAAAAGCACAAGATCAAGCGATTCCAAAATATCGGAAGGCAGGCAGGTGGCGGAGAAGGCTGGCCTGGCTGACCAGGGATCTTCTACTGGAGCTTAGATGGAAAAAGAAAGTGTACAGCTGCTGGAGGGAGGGTCAGGTGATGAGGAAGGAATACAGGGATGCTGTTCATGTTTGTAGGGAGAAAATGCGTGGGGCAAAAGCCCAACTAGAGTTGAAGCTGGCTATGTCTCTGAGAAAAAATAAAAAAAGTTTTTTTTTGGATACGTTAACAGAAAAAGGAGAACGAAAGAAAACATAGGTCCGAAACTTGACGGGGAAGGTGTCCTCACAGACAATAACATAGGAAAAGCAGAGATGTTTAATGCCTTCTTCAACTTTGTCTTCAAGGCTGATGATGGGCTTCGGGACCCTGGGTGCCCCGAGCGGGAGGACCATGACGGTGGGAATGACAAACTCGCAAGTGAACCTTAACGTGTGCAGAATTTGCTGCTCCACCTGGATCCATACAAGTCCATGGGTCCTGATGGGATCCATCACAGGGTGCCTAAAGAGCTGGCTGATGTCATCGCGGGACCTCTCTCAATTATTTTACAATGATCTTGGGAATCTGGAGAGGTCCCAGTAGATTGGAAGCTGGCAAATGTTGTACTAATTTTCAAGAATGGCAAGAAAAAAGACCCTGGCAACTATAGGGCTCAAGGGCTTGTGGTAAATGGGGCTACATCAGTCTGGCACATGGTCACTAGTGGGGACCCTCAAGGCTCCATTTTAGGGCCAGTCCTCTTCAATGTTTTTATAAACGATTTAGATGTAGGACTAGAATGTGTTTTGGGCAAATTTGCTGATGGCACCAAACTTGGAGGAGTTGTAGACTCAGATGAGGGGCTGAGGGTGGAAAGGCCTTGCAGAGAGATCTGGACAGATTGGAGAGCTGGGTGATCACCAACCTCATGAAGATTAACAAGAGCAAGTGCCGGGTCCTGCACCTGGGACGGGGCCACCCTGGCTATACATAGAGACTGGGTGACGAGATGCTGGAGAGCAGCCCCGCAGAGAGGGATCCGGGGGTGGTGGTAGACAGCAAGTTGAACATGAGCCGGCAGTGTGCCCTGGCAGCCAGGAGGGCCAACCATATCCTAGGGTGCATCAAGCACGGCATTGCTAGTCGATCAAGGGAAGTGATTGTCCCGCTCTACTCTGCGCTGGTGCGGCCTCACTTAGAGTATTGTGTGCAGTTCTGGGCACCATAGTACAAAAAGGACAGTAAACTGCTGGAGAGTGTCCAGAGGAGGGCGACGAAGATGTTGAAGGGCCTAGAGGGGAAGACGTATGAGGAGCGGCTGAGGTCACTGGGCCTGTTCAGCCTGGAGAAGGGGATGCTGAGGGGGGACCTCATTGCAGCGTACAACTTCCTCACGAGGGGGAGTGCAGAGGCAGGTGCTGATCTATTCTCTGTAATCACCAGTGATAGGACTCACGGGAATGGTGTTAAGCTGAGGCAGGGAAGGTTTAGGCTGGATGTCAGGAAGAGGTTCTTCACTGAGAGGAGGGTGGTTGCACGCTGGAACAGGCTCCCCAGGGAACTAGTCACTGCACCAAGCCTATCTGAATTTAAAAAGCGATTGGACTGTGCACTTAGTCAAAACTTTTGTTCTAAACTTTTGGACAGACCTGTGCAGTGCCTGGAGTTGGACTTGATGATCCTTATGGTTCCCTTCCAACTCAGGATATTCTATGATTCTTTGATTCTAAGTGAGCACAATGATCTGCTCTACAAATGAAATTATGAATTAACATCCAAAGATTGCAAAGTTCTATGGATATGCTGACATCTTTTTCTGAATCTATCATTGGAGTCAATGGGAAGAGCCGTTGTCTTCTGAACAAATAGATAAGTGAATAGGCTAAAGGAACAGGGAATTAAAATAATAATAATAAAAAATAATGTAACACCATGTTCTGAATGCCTGTCAAAAACAGGCATTCTTCCAGGGCATGTTAACTTGTCTGGTGGAATGGATATTTTTGATTGACAGATCTGAAATAAAGGGCTGAAGTGTTGTTGATACTTTTTGCAGTAAAACAGCTGTATTAAATCATGTGTTTCCTACTTTTTGTCAACAAGTTGGCAGGGTGCATGCAATGTGTCAGTTCTGGAATGACAGGCACCACTTAAAACAGCAGTTGGAAGTGCCTAACATGAATGCTTGTTTTGTGAATAGGTACCTCTGACAAGGGAAAATAAAACCAGTTGTGAAGAGAATCAGTGGGTGATGTGTGTCAGAGTGATGCTTCAGCCTTATAATATTCAATTTCTCTGTACAGATACTAATTGGCAAGGGGGACGTATCCACAGTCTGAGTCTCCTGCACTTTAAGCAGCAGAAATCCCATTCCTGCAGTGCTTTCAGGCGGGTGCTCCATTCCCTGTCTCCTGGGTGGTTAATGATGGAAACAGCATACATACTGTTTGCTGCAGCACTTCACAATGACACTGTTGGTCCTGGACCAAAAAAGAAAGGAAAAGCCATTCCAGAAACATGAAAGAGCCACCAAAAAGTTTGTTTAAAAGTTAATGTTGACTTTAGTTTGATTTACTTTTGAAGCAAATTATTGAGCTGGATCTCATGCAATTCCTGCATATCCTCTTCAGACAGCTTCGTCCATTTTACTCTACCCTAATACATGAAGAACTGATTTCTTCTCCCTAGAGTACCCAGTTATAGCTTTACCTAACTTAATGAATATGAGGGTTTGAAAACTACTTTCTCAGAGAACATTTGCAACATCCCATTATTAAGATGCAATTCCACACATTAAATATGCGCTTTGCACCCATCAGCTACCCGTGCATAGTTTCTGCAAGACGTTGCATTTTTCAGAACCACATAAAAGAAAGGCAGAGCAAGGGGTTTTGCTCATCTCTAGTGAGAAAAGGGATGAGGGAGCTTTCAAGCAACACAGTCCTGTCAGTTTGGTGAATGTCGTCCTGGTAGGAAGTGGAATAGAGACAGCTGAATAGAGAGCATGAAGGACAAATGCTGCTTTTGCCATGTAACCATAGTGACTACAGAGAAGGTGACAGCTGTGACACCAACACAGAAGGTTATTGCATCTGTCTCCAAACAGAAAATCTGCTCCACCACCAAAGGCAAGGAGGAGTCAGAAAACGGGTTGGCCTGAGATAATAGGTCTGCCAGTCAGAATATTTTAGTCAGTTTTTTCCTGGATGAGTAGCATTCACACCCACAATGAAATGTTTTTAGTATGTGTCAGTATTGACAGCCTTTCATTTAGGATGAAAATGCTGTGATATAGAAAAGCCCACTTTAAACATTTTGGAAAAACAATATTGAAAAGCTGCTTTGAAAGAAAAATTAATATCATCATACTTTCATGAAAAGGTGAAATTTGAAATGAAATATTTTGTCTCTCCAAATCAAAACCAAACAATCCAGATAATTTAATACAGTTTTTAGAATCACAGTTGTTATTCAGAGCAAGTGGAACATTGACAAAAATTAGAATATTGAAGGGAAAATACATTCCCGATTCAATTATTCAGCTTACAAGTTCTATGCAAATCTGACAGCCACTTGGTTTTGTGCATATATTAGCATAAGTTTGCACATATTCTGCACGTATATCTGGAAATATTTTGGTATTGCTAATGCCATTTCACCTTCTGATAGACTATTTTGATATTCCATCCTGAATTATCTGTGAAAGAAAGAAAATTATCAAAAGAAAAAAGAAAATTCTCAAAATAAAAGAAAGGAAATCTCGAGTCATTATCTGAATCTTCTCGTTAGTTGTATGTCCCATGTATTAGATACCACATTTAGAATTTCGCTGCACTTTCCAAAGCAACTGTGTACACCTGGGGTCTCTTTTCAGTTCCTAGAAAAGGCACATGCAGTTGATGTACAATGACAAAGTGTAAACTGTGCCTATGGTGGGCTAGCTGTGGATAACCACAAAACACCTACCCAGCTGCTCTCTCACTTCCTCCTTCCATGACATGAGGGAGAAAATAGGAAGAACAATAGCAAGAAAGCTTGTTGGTAAATAAACTCAGCTTGATTGCTACTGTCACTGGTAGAACAGACTCAGGAAAAATTAATTTATTTCCAATTAAATAAAAATGCAATTACTATTTGGTTGGTGGGAAACAAAATGACAAACAGCACCTTTCCTCCTTCAGACTCAGCTTCAATCCTTCTCTCCCCCACCACACATGGTGGGGCAGGGGCAGTTTTGGTCAGCATACTACGGTTTCTCTCTGCCACTCTTTCTTCCTCATGCTTTTCCTCAGTTCCAGCATAGGTCCTCCATGACTCTACAGCGGACATCCACTCCAGGCCCAGGAGTAGCACCTTCTAATCTTCCTTCTCTGACCACATTGTTCCCTCTGTTGTTTTTCTCTCTTTTTGTTCCTTCCCGTCCTCTCTCTCCGGCATTTTCTGCCCTTCCTGCTACCCTGCAGCACCCAGCTGTCAAAGCCTGGACAATTGCACCCACTACAATGCCTCATTTCAAAAAATGAGTAATCTGAGTAATATGAAGAAATTACAGAGGTCATACTTTTTGTTCAGTCTTGGTTGAGAAGAGTCCCTTCTCTCCCTCTTTCCAGAAGAGAACCTAAAAAGAGTGTTTTGGGCCTCCAAATGAGGAAATAGTCTCATTTCAACTGGGGAATTATGTTATTTCTAGACATCAAAAGCTCAGGCCTGAAATAGAAGCTAATAGTCTGTCCTGCTCTACAGCTGATGAAGGAGAGTCAGGCAAGTTAAAGGGTAATTCAATGTACCAACCCTCATCTTTAAATTGAAGGCATCAGTCCCCAGAAGTGTGAACCCTTTCTCTTGTCTGTACAGGAGATCTTGGTGACTGACAAACACCTTTTCTTCAGACATCTCATCCTTAATAATCTTCAAGACCACATGCTGAAATTAATGCACAGCTCTTTTTCTGTATCAGTCCATGTAGTTGTTCCTGAATGCTATTCTTCTTTACAGAAGAGTCTGACAAGCAAAGGAAGAAAAGTATTTAATAGGCAAAATAATAATAATAATAATAATAATGAAAAATAGAAAAGGGAAGCCAGCTAAATAGCCTGTAATTTGCAGGCTATGGACTCACACAGCAAGCCATACTGCCCTCCTGCAAGTCCCCGTCACCAGTCAAGAAATATAGATGAGAACAGCCATTTTTCTCCTTCAATGCTGAGGTTTTGTACAAAATCCCAGCCTGGAGAACCTAAATAATTTACAAATTTTAGCTCTGTGTTTCCTTAATCACTTGTAAAAGTAACATCACATATGTAAAAGTTAAATTTATTTGGCAGCCTAGATTTTAGATATTCTGTCATCCTCTTGCAGTCAGTTGAATGTGCTTGACTGATGTCAGAGTGATACATAATCCCTAAATAAAAACACTGACGTGTATCAGTGACAAGAGCACCTGAAAGACCTTTTGCAAGAGATGCACTATATAAAAAGACATAGAATCTATCACCAAGGTTCTTTCTCCCCCTATATACATATTCTACTGTCATATTTAATAACCTAAAACTTTGACGAGGGAGGACATTAAATTCTCTAAAGCTTTCTTGTCAGTGAACATTAAGGTCCTCTGTTGTGTTAGCCCAATACCTGATGACACAGCTTTCACAGTTTCAGAGTAAAGCGTTGAGCTGCCCCAATTTCAATTACAGCTGATAATGATAAATGGCAATGTACTTCTTTCCAAATACTCCATTCTTTCTGAAGAGATAAATTCACAAGATCTGTCATCCCAACTGCTGCTCAGTTAACGTTCATTCTTTTCTGTATTTCAAGGCAAGTTCATATGAATTGGCTTTCAAGGTGTTTACTTACACTATATTTTGATAATTTTTTTTTTTTTGTAATGTTCCTGTTATTTCCATCATCTTTAATTTTATATTTTTTAACTTCAATCTCTTACAATTTGCTAGAGCTATAATTTAAAACACTGAAATTGTATTGAGTTTCTCTATGCTTAAATATTCTCTCAGCTGTAAGATATCAGCAGTGTTTCCTTTATTGTTCTATAAATAGTTCTCCCACTATACCTCTGAGGTAATCTGACACGTTTAAGCTACAGTAAGCATTGCCCTACTAGCAGCTCCAGCTACTATAATTTTGATGTTTCTTCTGTGCTGATATCCTAATCAAACCCAAACAAGAATACTAATCAGACTTTTTTTTTTTTTTTAATGTATACCAGTTCAGCAGGTGCGTAATTTCTCTCCTGAAATTTATTCTCTGCACTCTTCTGTTTGTCACTGGCTGCCTGGTCTGGTGAAATTAGTGTTCTTTCATAGGTACCTGCTTTTGAAAAAACAACAACAAACAAACAAAACAAAACAAAAAAAAAAGGCCCTTAGGCCTTACACCCTTTACAAATACCTTTTATTCAACAGCAAAATAATATATCATTCCTCAGAATCTTGGCTTATGCTCTTGTTTGGTTTTTGTTTGTTTGTTTTTTTCCATATTACATAATAATGTTCCCTGAAAAGATTTCCCAGGGTGATTCCTGTGCCTTAGTGCTCCGTGCCCACTGGTGAGCACTAAGACTGTACAAATCAAGGGTGGAAATTTAGTGACTGTTTTCTTTCTGTCTGACTCTGTGTCTACAGATTACCAGCAGGATGACACAAATGGAGGGTGGAAGCCTGATGACTGACTTTATTTATATTTTATTTTATTTTATTTTATTTTATTTTATTTTATTTTATTTTATTTTATTTTATTCTGCTTGATGATGTTGCTTCTTGATTTAATCCATGGTTTCTGTGAGATGTACTATCTCTTTTTATTTCTTATTACACAGCATTTCTGTAGGCTGGTAAACAGCTGTTGGATATTTTCTATGCCAAAGAAGATCATAGCAGTGTTGGGGAGAGTGTAATTCTTACAAAATAAAGGAGACATTAAGTAAATAAAAGACTTTTGAAGCCTTCAGGCTGTAAGGTGCTATCCAAATAAGACAGTATCGCCCACAGCCTCATGTGCTGTTTAAAAAAATCAGGGTTAAGTGTCAGTCTTGATGTGCATTTCAATTAGGGTTAATAATTCCACAGACTATGACTCATGCAAAAGCATTTGTTTGGGGGTGAGACAAGACTCACATGAATCTAGCCTCCAAGAGAGACATGTTTGAAGGGAACATTTTGCGCATGAACCTGATGGTTGAACAAAAAGACTTAGAAACATTCTGTTTGAACGACTCACTGAAGCAGCAAGAGCTGATTTCAAAGTGTTCTTCCAAAATACAAATAGAGTAAGGTGATAAAAACTATAGCTCAGGAGCTTATATAAAAACTACATTCAGGATTACAGGTAGATCAGGGACAGATTACATTATAGTGGGGATCCTGAACAGGCCACCCGATCAGGAAGACCAAGCAGATGAGGTCTGTAGACAGATAGAAGCAGCCTCGTGTTCAGAAGCCCTGGTCCTCATGGTGGATTTCAACCACCCTGCTATCTGTTGGAGGGCCAGCACAGGAGGACATAGGCAATCCAGGAGGTTACTGGAATGCACTGAAGAAAACTTCCTTCTCCAGGTGATAGAGGAGCAAATGAGGATGCTGTACTGGACCTCTTTCAGACCAACAGGGAGAGATTTATGGGCAATGTGAAGCTCAAGGGCAGCTTTGGCTGCAGTGACCGTGAAATGGTGCAATTTTGGATCCAGAGCGGAGGAAAGAAGGAGTACAGCAAGCTTCCTTACCCTTGACTTTGTGAGATCAGACTTTGCCCTCTTCAGGGATCTGCTTGGTAGAGTACCATGGGACAAAGCCCTGGAGGGAACAGGGGCTCAAGAAATCTGGTTAATATTCAAGGATCACCTTCTCCAAGCTCAGGAGTGATGCATCCCAACAAAGAGAAAGTCAGGCAAAACACCAGAAGGCCTGCATGGATGAATAAGAAGCACCTGGCAAAACTCAAATGGAAAAAGGAGGTCTAGAGAGAGTGGAAGCAAATATGCATAGCCTGGGAGGAATGCAGAAAAATTGTTTGAGCAGCCAGGTATTAGATTAGGTAAGCTAAAGCCCTATTAGAATTAATTTTGCCCAGAGGCATGAAAGGCAACAAGAAAGGCTTCTATAAGTACATCAGTGATAATAGGAAGACTGTGGAGGCTGTAGACTATCTCCAGAAGGAAACGGGAGACCTGGTCACTTGAGATATGGAGAAGGCTGAGGTACTCCATGACTTTTTTTTACCTCAGTCTTCATCAGCAAGAGCTCCAGCCGTATAGCCTAAGCCCCAGAAGGCAAAGGCAGTCTACTGTTTTGTAGTATAAGGATTAAAGATGACACATTAAAATTCTAGAGACAGATCCTGGAAACCTAGGTCAGGTGGTTAAATATTTGAAGATGTGGGTTAAATATTCGAAGACGTGGGCCTTGATACCACTTGTTAGGTGTCAACAACACACATTGTTTTACACATTGAAGTGTACCAAAGAAACCCCATACTCTGGAGGACTGTGAAAAGGAGATGTCAGGATGAGGTTCTGACTGCTGAGTATCAGCTTGGAACAAAAGCCTTTTGTCCTTTCATTGTCTGACTAACACAAAGAGTTTTTCATGAAGATGCGGGACTTAAATATACCTATTTATAAATAAATGTCCATGGCACCAATAACCTTCAAAAGTGGTTGATATTTCTTCAGAGGAATCAAAAGCAAAATACCATTCATTTCTATGAGTTAGAGTACAACCACAAGGTATAGTAAAATAGAAAGTAAGTGGTTAACTAAAAGAGCACAGGAGTTGCACAAAAGGAGGATATTACTGTTAAAGTAGTGATGAGCTAGAAGCAAAAGCAAACTTGTGTTCACCCTGAGTTCAGTGCTGCTCCCAGATAAAGAACTCAGGAGCAGTCCCACTCAAAAGAAAAAGCCTCCAGCAATTAATCAACAGTCATATACTTTGTTATTGATGTTTTTTTGTTGGAAATGTATTGGACAGAGACTTGAAAGGGCTCTCCATGATCCTCTTCCCTTCTGTCACACACAACTGCTTGGCTTTGTTTCAAAGAGGACACTCTCACTGAAAGCAGGCAGTAGCGGGGCTATTAGCATTTTCTGCAAGAAGAATATGATCCAGCCAAGTCTTTTTGCTAAGAAAGTATTGAAGTATTGTATTGTTGAAAAATGTGCTGCTCGCCACCCACTTGGAAAACAGCTTTGCAGAAAAGAACCTGGGGATTCTCCGGTGTCCCTGACATCAAACATTCTGTGATTCTATGAAAATGTAAGATAAAAAGAATTCAAAAATTAATTACTTTGTTTTATTAAAAAAAAAAAAAAAGGTGCATTGGTACCTGCATCTTGATATTTATGTTCCTTATGTAATCTCCACAGAATTCAGCACAGAATATCTGCCTCCTCCCTCCACCTGCACATATCTTCATCCAAAACCCATCTACTTCCTAACATCTCCACTGCATTTTGGGGGAAGAAATAAAAAAAATAAAAATACTGTTTTCCTTAAAATTTTATACCAAGAAATAGGATTTTCAGACTCAAGAGCCCCCAGATAGCCATGGAAGCACATAGAAAGATAAAGAAGGCAAGTGTGATCAACTGAAGGAGTCAATAATTTTGATTAAGGAGCAGTTGTGATGTGCAAAGGGGAAGTGGGCTCCTAGTCAAATTAGGTCAGCAATTTTAGCATGCAAGTCAGGGCTCTCTAATGCTGCTTTCTCAGATCAGTGGTCCCAAAGAAAAGAGGCATACCTAAGTTTCCAGGTTGCTTGTAGAAGCACAGACACATAAAAAGAAACTTTTAATCTGTTCTGATGTTTGCTGCTCCTGGGAGAAGAAAGTACCTTATTCAGAGTTAGAAAATATGGTTGGAACCAAGCAGCTTCTCTCTGCAGTTCTCCAGAACAATTACCAGTGCAGCTTGTTAGACAGTGACCTTAATTTCCAGGAGAAGGAACAACAGCGTAGAAGATTCACACTGTGCTGTATTGATCTGCCTTGCAAATTCTAATTTTCTTTCTCATCACTTCATTTACATTGCCCATGTCTGCTGGTGCCTTCATTCATTAATGCTCCATTATAGTCCTGTCCATCTGTAAGAAAAAGTGGCTATACAGACTGGACAAAATTCACTCAGTGAAGACAGAAAAAAAAAGCCACAAAGCCTTCATAAGAGGATTCTTCCCATGCTTATAATTCTATTATAGCACTGAAAATAATTAATGCATGCATGCTGAGGGTTTTTTTATTATTATTTAGGTGGTGGGATGGGGGGATCTTAGTAAGGAACTTGTGATTCAAACAGATTCATCAGTGTTTAGAAATTTACACAAATCACACACAAATTTAACTGCCTCTCCCTTAGCATTCCAGCTTGGGTTTGTAAACTGATATGACTAACTTGCTTCAAATAATTCAGCACTATCCAATTGCTTCACTCCTTTTCCATCAAGGTACCAAACTTACAGATTTTTATATCATTAGCTCCATGTAGACATTCCTTTATTATTATTATTACTACATTACATTTTACTTACTTACAACCACTAAAAATTAACCAACCAAAAATTTTTGGCCATAGAATTTTAATTAGTAATACTAACTCCTTCATATCAAGTATTATCAAATTTATGGATTATTTTATTTTATTCTAAAAGCTTGGTTAAGTGGAAAGTTCATTTGATAACATTTCAAATCAAAGCATTTTATTTCAGTAAAAAATAACTACATTCAAAACTGCATATCTAATACTACGTAGATACAGCAATTAAAAACCATTTCTTCATTAAATCAAAATCATTTTATTCCATTCTCCATCAAAAGGAAAGGTTTTCCCCTTTAACACTAGCGTGCTTTCCTCTGGTATAGGTTAAAAAATAAATAAATAAAATAAAGTCAGTTCATATCTTGCTAGGTTACTACCGGAGGCAATGTAATGCTCAGTATGATCTGCCTGTAAAGGGGCAATGTAATTTTGTGTGAGATTCTCTTTTTGGAGAAGAAAAATATTTCTCATAATGTTCAAAATATCAAAAAGTACATGCCCAATCTAATTTAATGATAGAATTCCCTATTGCCACTGGCCAGCTTGTTGAACAACAGAGCAAGCTATGTTGATGTTCAGGTTGCATTGCCTTTTGCCATGAGAAAGGTTTTACTTTTGAAAGCATTTATCCTCAGCATAGTTACAGTCTGACAGCTCTGATAAACCTGATATTGTATAACCTTCCACTGTTTAAATCTTCTGTTGTATTAGAATCAGAATGGTATTCGGTAGGTGTTCTTTAGTTACAACCTGCTGGAAACAAAAGAGTCATATAGACCTTTATGGAGATTCTCCAGCCCATACCACAGCAACTCTCCTAGCTCCAGACCAGACTTGAATTTGTGGGGTGGCTGAACATAAATATGCCCCATTACATATGCAGAGTATTCTTATTTTCAATGGGGCAAAACAAACTTAAATCAGGGAAAAAAAAAAAATCTAAAAATTTCCTAGTAATTTTATATTTTAAGTGAGCACACATCCTGTGGATCTCTTTTCCTACTCTGCATATACATGTAGTTTGGGAAGTTCCAAGAATTTCAGTAGGCAGCTCCAGAATTCAAACCAAGGGCAAGGGTCTTAGGGGACCTTACAAGGGTCTGGATTCATTTTCATTTTCAAGCCTGCTTGCTACTTTCTCTTACCACATCAGCTGTACTAAATAATCAGTCAATTGCCTGCTAATGGAACTATTTTTTACTATTATTTTTTTTCTGGCAAGTTTAACCATATTTACAGGTAGCAGGAATCAGTAGCCTCCTGGAAGGAAACCAGCTGGTCCAGGGAATTCCAGTTAATTAACTGAATGAAGAAAAATCACCATGGATTATCAGACACGGTAGATTTTGGAGCAGAGGTTAGTCATGAAATAAAATACATTTACATGTTTTCTTTAAAGACTCTTTCTGACTTGGGCTTTGCCATTCTACTTGACATTAAAATCCACTCTTCATAAACACTTCTACATAGGTCACATTTTAATTACAGAAACACATTTGATACCCATTGAGGAAACCATATAATCATTGTGTCTTACTGGCTGACATATGATGTTATTATATTCCACAGAACAATCAATCCAGTACAGGAACAGGGCACAATGACAAATACCAAAGGTCTAACACATCTTCTCATGCAGATAACAATGGGGACCTTACACTGCACTGCATTACATGCATTATTAAAGAAATGTTGCATCTGCTGTAGATCATCTTTATTATCCTTTGCTTTCTCAAAATGACGTTCTGCAGAGATTGAAAAATCAACCACTCAAATATCAACTTTATTAATATTATGTTTTAATTAATGATATTATATTGAAAAAGAACTCCACATACTTTTCAAGTCGTTTTGATTATCTTTTATAGAGGAATAGAACTTTCACAAGACTTGACAGCTGTGAAAAGCGATAAAATAAAAGGACGTTTCTCAATATATTACCTTCAACTTTGCTGCTAAAAGAAACATTTAAATTAGAGAACTCTTGAGACATCAGACATACGGATGTTACTCGTTTAGTAATTTTCTGAAGAAAGTTTCCTTTCTGTTTTGGAAACACAGGCTTTTATATATTAGCACCAGAATTCAGTAGAAAGCCATTAATTACCTTACAATGTCTTGCTTTCCTGCCTGCACAGACTTTGTTTCTCTTAATTATCTCAGTCTTTTTTTATTATTATTTTATTTGTTTTGAAGCAATTACCCTTTCATCTTCAAGACTGTTATCCTCCACATGTGTCTCTGGAAAAACCCGTCTACTCACATCAAAATCAACAGAAATTTTGCCACACTTTCATGTCATTTTGAGCTTTTGTTGTTGTTGTTTTATTCTACATTTTTTGTCTCACATTACTTTCTTTTCTCCCCCCATGGCTCCTTTACCCTTTACTCTGTTGTTAAGTCTTCTGAACAGCTTCTCATTGCTTAGCAAATGCTCTACTGGTGCACTTTATTTTTGACATTACTGAGTCTCTAGGTTTTATTTTCCCATTGTTTTGTAAAGAATTGTGAATCCATAGAGTTCACATTCTGAGATGAAAAAAATACGTCCCTTGCACAGCCTAGGGTTCATCTGTCAGGAAGAGACCAGAAAATATGTGCATAGTGTGCTCAAGATGAAAAAAAAAAAAAAAAAAATGTGTGTGATCTGGTTAAGTTGTTCATTCCTCAGTTATACCAATGTTCCAGGGTTGAAAATAAACACTTGCATTTAGAAGCCTACATTTAGAAGCCTGAGCCTACAGCCTCAAGCTTTACTTTAATTAAATAAGGGCTGCTCTTGTAATTTGTTTCCATGCTGGAAAATGTTTTATTTGTCAAAAAATGCAGGAAAATGTATTAATATGTGCCATTCTGCAAGGGTAGCTTGCAGTATATTTCCATTCATTGGTTAACATGAGTGTTGTCATTTGCTGGGGAATGAACTTTTCCAGCTTTTCATACAAATAAGCCAAGAGTGAAAAGAAAATAGTTGGAAAAACAAAGTGTCGTAACAGAGAATGATGATACATGGCCTGAAGAGATCAAAATATGGACTAAGATTCAAAGGAGTTGCAATTAGCTGAACTTAATCACTGCATGAGAGCACCAGCCATCAGCCTTGTGTTAATAATATTGGTTTTCAACCACCATCAGGAACGGGAATTTTAGCTTATTATTTTAATCGAATAGATAAATTGTGCAGAATAACCCTTTACATTTTTTATGGTATTAAAATATATAGCAGCATTAAAATAATGTATGCATTAGCCTATTATATGCCGTCCTTTCCTCTGTTTGAATATTGATAAACTTGAAGCCCTATGGGAATTTCAGGTGTTTCAGAATTATAGAAAAAAAAATGCTTTGTTCTCAGTTTCATCAGTTTGTATATAACCCAGGAGGAAAAAAGCAAAAAAAAAAAAAAAAAAAAAAAATCATTGTTTTGGCTTGGATAGAGTTAATTTTTTGCATTGAGGCTTGTATGATGTTGTGTTTGGGATTTTTTTGATGAAAATAGTGGATAACAAAAACACTGATGTTTTTGTTGTTGTAGAGTAGCACTTGCACAGAGCCAAGGACTTTTCAGCTTCTCCTGCTGTCCTGTCAGCGAAGGGCTGGGGGTGCACCAGGAGCTGGGAGGGAACTGAACCAGGACAGCTGCCCCCAGCTGGCCAAAGGGATGTCCCATTCTGTGTGTTGTCGTGCTCAACAATAAAGCTGGGATAAAGAAGGAGGAAGGGGGAAACGTTCAGAGTGATAGTTTTCATATTCCCAAGGAAATGTTTTGTGTGCTGAGCCCTGCTTTCCTGGAAGTGGCTGAGCACCTGTCTGCTGATGGGAAGTAGTGAATAAATTCCTTGTTTGGCTTTGCTTGTGTGCATGGCTTTTGCTTTACCTAGTAAACTGTCTTTATCTCAACCCATGAATTCCCACACTTCTACCTTTCTGATTCTCTCCTGCATCCCACCTGGGGAGAGTGAATGAGCATGTATGGTATGTAGCTGTCTGCCAGGGCCAAACAACAACAAAAAAAAATCATGCTTAAATACTTCGGGTTAGCCCTGCATATAAAACCTGCATGCCTAGTTTGTTACTGCAGTCCCAAAATCTACTCTATCAAGATGTCTTTATACAACCTGATGACAAGTTTCTCTTGTAATGTTGTACTGGTAGTATGGAAGTGCTTTAAATTAAAAAGGAGTAAAAAATGGATTTTTATTTATAAGAAAGACACTTTGATTATGAAGACAGTAACTTAAATATCATGAGGAAGCATTTGATGAATATGTATACTGGAGTTAAAATAAAACAGTGTCTGTGATGCCTTTTGCAGCTGGTCCTCTAGAGACTACTGCTGTGGTTGTTGTTTATCTTGTTTCTTACAGACAAGGCATATCAGAATCCTCTCGTGCTCTCAGAAATCATTTTGATGATAGCAGTGAAGACAGCTAACTTGTAGGACACTCTGGTTGGACACTTTGCTTCCAGAAGAGAGAAAAAGGATGAAAGCTGAATCCTAGGACAATGAAACTCTTGCATTTTGAACAGCCACACAGCATGAGACAAACTCCTCAAATCATTTTTAGAGAAAGAAAGATTTACCTAGAAATGCTCTTCCACAGTATCAGGATCATAGGTCTTCTTGAAGAAGAAAAGTGAAATTTCAACAAAGCATCTTGGAACCATCTTCAATATAAGAACAGGCAAACATCAGTTAGATTTTTGCAGACTACTCTGTAACTTAATGAACTTTAGGAAAAATACATACATCCTTGCTGAGTTTTTCTGAATGACATATAAAAGATTTGAAAGGATGCTATGTCTCAAGAATACAAACTTAAAATACTGCCTTGTAAGGAAATGCACTTTGTTTCACAATATAAACATGTCACCAGTTCCTACTTTTAACCTAAACATACAAGTGGATATACAGAGCATCTCATCATTGAGGTATAATATCCCACTTTAACATTTGGGGTATTTTCTGGTACTGCCTGCTTCTGAAATCACTTGAGTAACCTCAGTCTCCATTTCGTCTTCTAGAGTTCATGTTTGCAAAGAAAACCAGGAAAATTCTTGAACGGTTAAACAGGAAGAGAAAAAAAAAAAAAAGTATTTATTATTTTAAGTCATCATTTTTAAGACAACCTTAAAATGGTTAGGATTCTGATATATGGTTTCTGAATATCTCTCTAAGTAGATTCTGGGGTTTAAACAAACATTCACATGACAATAGGCAACGGTGATTTAAGATGTTATCACTCCTCTCTTTCATCTGTTTTATTCCAGCAAGGCAGTAGACAGTAGAAGAGATATATGACTCCTCCTTAGTAAAGTCAAACATCTCAGAGGCCACTAGACTTTGCAAATAAATGATTGACAAGAGCTCACATAGCGACAGACTCGCTACCAGAGCAATATGCTGCAGGGTCAGAAAGCACCTCCCTTTGCTGTGTTGGTGTGGTTGTAAATTCAGGGACAAGCATGAAACATGCACAGAAATCAAAGCACGATATCAGAATTTGCGTGAGGTTTGTTTATCCTGGCACTGACCTGCTCATCATTAGGTGCTTAAGGGTATACTAAACACTATTCAGAACACAGCTTACATCTGAGAACATTGTAGATATATATGCTCCTCTGGCTAGCGAGATTCTTGTTTAACACTGTGTACTGTACTATCATAGCTACATGGCAGGAGACAAGCCTGAATCTCTGAATGCACATAAGAGAAGCAGTGGAAATTTTAGCATCTGAACCTGCGCTGAGCGGTTTCACTGTCCTCAGCTGCAGTTCAGTGATGGACAACACTGCTGTTTCTGCTACCACAAAGGTATTTTTTAATTTTGTTCCAAGAAATCACTGACTGAGTGACCTGGAAAAGTTTATTAGAAAGCATTTAACTCCTCCTTTGTGTTTTATATTGCCATTTTCAGTCAGCTTGGTAAGGTTGATTCCCATTGCAGCAGGACAGATAGATTGACATACACGATAGGATCCAACAACTGCATACAGCGAGCATAGGAAACACTTTGCCGGTATCAGCATGTCTTCAGTGTCACTGCCATAAGCTTTCGTGACTTACTCTGTTTTAAAGTGTTTCCTATGAATGTAATGAACTGTAATGATGATTAATAAAGTTGGACTCCTAATTGTGACCATCTAAAGTCAGACATCTGGTCTAAAGTCGTAGACCACACCTGTCTCTACACCTGTGCTCTCTACACCTCTCTACACCTGTGCTCTCTACATTCAATAAAATTAACTCTGAAAGCAAGTCATCCTATTTAGCTCAGACCATTACCTTAGGAGTGGCATGAATTGCCCGCAGGAGGTGTGTAACTCCGTTGCCTCTAAAGAAAGTCTTGGTAAGAGACTTAGACATTATGCTTTCTTTCTCATTCTTCTAGTTTTATTTAGTTCACAAAGGTGGATTGGTTTATTTGCTTGTTTTCAAATGTTCAAGCTCAGTGGCATGCTTTGCTTTGTCTTAAGTCACACTTATGGTAGTTTTTACTTCACAAACACACAGTTAAATGTTGCTGGAACTGAATATAATGATGTCCTTCAATAATGGGAAACAATTTCTCTAATAGATATCGATGAAACGTAACTTAAGTAGCTGCTGAAAATATAGGGACTGAAAAATGACTGTAATTAGCTGAACAACTTCGTTGCTGTGTGAACACTATTACCTATGTATTATTATTGTGACAACAGATTAAGGCTAAATAAAACTCTTTAGGGGAATGAGGAAACAGGTGAAAATACTGCTTGACTGGAAAAATCAGCCTAACAGAGGAGCTGAAAGGTAATATAAAAATAAAGTTAGAAAGTTCAAAATAAGAACTGCCACCTGTCTCATATTTTGTCATAAAGAACAGTTCTGTGAAACAAAACTGCTCTTCAGTTTCAAGAGCCACAACTCAGCCACCAGAAACCTGCCCAGGTCTGACATAAGTTTTAAATTCAGAGGCATCATTGCACAACATGGATTGAATTTGCTAAACTAGAAGAAGTGTCATATTTCTTCTCATCATGTATGTTTCTGCTGGGACTTCATAAGCATGATGAATGTTTGATTAGTAATGAAGTGAAAGATTTACTCTGTAGCCATGCTAACTTAGGCTTGACATACTACAATCTCAAACGCAATTTATTTTCTGTAGGTCGCAAGTATGAGCTGTACAAGAAGCTACCCCAACTCTGTCCTCACCTTCTCTTCTTAAATGTTTGCTTTTACCCCAGGAAACTTGGAATTTCCTCTCACAGATAAATTGCTGCACTGTGACCAAAAAACATTTAGCGAAGTTAGCAAAAAAGGTCAGCAGCTGAATAACAGACTGACATCAGTGTTTTGGGCTACATTAAGGGGGTTGTAAGTACAGAAGTACAAGTGAAGATCTTTTGGCCTTGAGGTTATGAGAAGGGAGTCTTGCAGTCCCTAGGTTGAGAGCTGGCCAGGATGACTGGCAAGCACAGTGACCATTACAGTGACTATGGCTCTGCTTGCCCACATCTCATGGTGCTCTGTCCTACAAACCTTAGCCCAGGCAGGTTGTGGCCTGGCTTCTCTTCACATCAAAACAGCTCTCAGTTGGGGATAAAGGCACCTAGTCAAATGCTGGGCACACAAAGGAAGAAAAAGAAGAGGAAATGTGGACAATGAAGCAAAAATGCAAGAAGAGATTAAAAAAGAAAATATGATTAACAAGGAGTGGTATGAATAGCTCTATAGACAGAATAGGGGAAGAGAAACAAGGCTAGAGAAAGCCTTACTATCATCCATTGGCAAGAAGAGAACATATGGACAAAGAATGCAGAGTAAAACAAGCTTTCCATCACCATCAATTGATAAAAACATAGAAGTTCATCCTCAAATACAGGTTCATTTTCACTTCTGTCTGTCTTCAGCTCTTCAAATATAAGAAGTCACATGAGCTCGCTGGATTGTGGGGCCATGCAGAAAAAGAAAGGAAGAAAGGAGCCTCACTTTACAAGATAGGAAGGAACGTTACTCTGAGAAGCATCTGACAGACAATCTGAAAGATAATTTATCTTGACCTTTACTGGCCTGGGAAGAAGACTTTTAAGTAAATGTTACATGATGGGGACTGTACCTCCAGCATCCAGTGACCTCTCAAATGTGTAAATGAATTCTTTAAAGCATGTCAGCACTTTTAAAGGGAAGTGTCACCACTGATGGTCACTGATGCCTTCTGTCTTTGAAAGAGTTGCCCAGAGTCAGGAACCACTGTGTGGAAGAAGATACCACTGTATCATTTAAAGCTTGATGAAAGAACACCAGGAAAAAAAAAAAAAAAGTATCATGTAAAGAAAAAATAATTATTTATTGAATGTTAGAAGTCCAGTGCATTAACTGCTCTTTCAGTGCAACTGGCATTTACAGGGTGCCATTAGAATTATCATGGGAATTTCAGAGTTTGGTGCAAGAGAACAAATTCTACAATTAGTATTTCACTGGTCAAGTAAGCTTGATGGAGGTTAGAGATAGTAAAATAACATCCTGAAATATTAATATATCCATTATAAATCCACGGTCCCTAAATAATGTAACCAAAATGTATATGACTTCATATAGTGTGTGATCTTTTCAGCAACACTCTCTCTGATGTGTATTTGGAAACCAATAGTTGCTTTTAGCTCCTTTTACTAGCCTAGTTTTGCCTTTTTTGTTTTATAGTTATGATTCCATCTTGAAAGATATAAACTCAGAAAAGTTCAGCTAATTTGTTTTCAACCAGATGTCATATTTTTTCTTTTTAAACCTGCAGGCTTGTTGTGACTTACCAATGAAATAATATGTGATACTCCTTCATAATATAAAATTTCAGCACAGACTGTTTATCATTACAGTCTGTCTTCTGCTTAATGGCACCCAGGTGAGTGAGGACTCCCCATCTAGACATAAAAGAATTATTTTTTTTTTCCTGTGGCTTTGCTTCTTTAAGTGGTCCCAATAGTCTTGCTGTGAAATTAGAAACTATAGATCTAGCAAGAAGCTCAATTTTAAGTCCAACTTCTTCCACTTGTAAAGAAATCCAAAGAATGTTTATTTTATAGTTTCCTAAATCAAGTGGCTACAGAAGTTACACCATTATCTCAGGTACTCCCATGCTGACATATGGAAGAGAATGAAGCTGAGGACTTCTGGCAGTGCTCCCACAAGGTGGTAGCTCTCTGATCACCAAATTTTTGCAGGTCTCTTGTAAAATTACATTTTACCTACTACAAATTGGTGTTAACCATTAGAATCTTCCTCCCTTCCTTCCTGAATTTTACATAAAAATTTTCTTTATGACACCTTAAGGTAATTTAAAAAGGAGAACAGGAACAATATGTCTATTTTTACAGATCTGGAAAATTGAGGCATAAGTTACCTGGGCCGTGTATCTGAGCAGCCCAAGGCTGATCCAGGTTTCCTGAGCATTTAAGGTTTGCTTAGACAAACCTGAAAAACAGAGCTAGCAATGTTACAAATTACCACTCCTCATCTGGAAATACACACTTCTTGTGTGAGGTGTTTATCTCCATCAATACTCTACTTACAGCTCATTGATATGCCCAATAAAAATAGTTAAACTGGCACTGATGACAGCCAGGGCTGAGGGAATCATGTCTTCCAGCTCAGAATGGATCAGCATGGTTAAAAGCAGTAATTCCATGACCTGGGGCATCCAGGTCTTCCCATGCCTCAAATACCCCATAGCTTTGACATGCACACAGAGTACTGTCCTGCTCTGGCCCCCAGCACTGCTGTGGCATGGATAGCATGGTGCTGCATCAGTTTCCTGGCTTTTTTTTTTTTTTTTTTTTTATCTATTAGACCTGCAAGTTCTGGTGTGTATTTTAGGTGGTAGACAGCCTCCTGTGTAATGACAAATTCCCTCCCTTTCTTATCCTGTCACTTCCAGCAAGATTCAGCTCCAGACATGTAAATGAAGTGTCTGGATGTAAGCTGGGCACCTTAACTGCCAGTACAGACCGTGGAGCAAAGACAGTGGAGCCTAGGCCAGAGGACAGCTTTTAAGATGGCTTTGATTGCTTCAACTTAGCCTGCTGGTGCCATCAGAGAAGTTCTTGAGTGTCAGCCTCACTTCCAGCAGCCATCACAGGATGCCTGAGGTCTCCTATAGCTCCTGTGATATATCTGACAGCCCTATGGAGCCCCATTAGCTTTCACGTTTGGTAAGTTTATGTGGCTCCTTTCCATTCCCTGCTCCTGGATGCAGATGCTACTGCCTACACCAGTAACTAAGTCTTTGAAATTCTCAGGGGCACAATGGAGACCACATCACCATTTTCGACCATCATGACATGAAGGTTTTGCTCCATGACAGAGTTCTGATAACCAGGGCTAAGGCAGAGACAAGAGATGATGATGTTAATGTTAATAACCCTCCCACCTCCAGTTTGAGTCATTTTCTTCTGGCAAATTCTGCAAAGGTTCAGTACATTGTTTATTTTGTTTATCAGCTAAATAAATTACTTTTCTTAACTGGGAAGGAGTGTTTTCTTCCCTGATTGCCCCCTAAGTATCTTTGTACCTAAACACATTCAAGAATCCAGAACCCATATTCGGTCCTAAGTCTCTGACTCGTGATTCTGATATAACACCAGGAATCAAGCTTTCATTAAAAATAAATAAGTAACAAGAAATACACACACACACACACACACACAAAAATGTCTTAGTCATGACAGGTTCTAGGCAAGGAATTTGGACATATAATCCCCATGTAATCAGTGCAGGAATCCAAGTTAGCCAAAGATAAGTCAAACCCCAGCTAGAGAAAGTACCCTAAGGAAAGGAGGAATCATCCGGACACAGCACCAGCATATGGGTAACATTTCAGAAACAAAAAATATTCCTTATAATGAGGAAAACATCCTCCCTTCTCAGCCTTTTCAGCAGTAACTTAGGGAATGAAACCTAGAGTTGGATGAGGACATCCTTTTTGAGTCTGGTAATGATCCCCACATTTGGTACCTCCAGGGATTCTCAGAATGATGAGGGAGCTGCCCTTCCCCTGGTCTCTTCTCCTGTCTGTTCTAAATTTAGGGAAGAAGAAAGGTACTGAAGTGTGGGCAGGTGTCCCAGTCATTGCTGAGGGCCTAAATCTACCATCATGGCCCTGACAAGAAGTGCCAAAGGGGTGTTCTTCAATTGTGAAGTATCCACACCTGGAAGAAAGGATGTTCAAAAGCAAACCCAGTCCTTCAGGTTCCTCAACAGAAAAGCCTTTCCGTGGGAAGAAAAGGACTTAAAGTTGTGTTCAATAGTAAAAGGTATCAAAAGACTGTTCTTGTCTCTCTGCAGGGAGAGAGGACCCCTACATACCTTTCAGGGAGGAAACAGCACATTTCTTTCTGGAAGAGGCAGTGTTGCTACCCAGAAGCTCTGGGGCCACCTGACTTGCTGCTGGGATACAGAGATGAAGTACAAAGGCTGGGGAGAAGCAAAGAGGTCTTGTAATTAGAAGGAGATTTTTAATTTAGCTGAGGACTTAGCAGCTCTTGCCCTCTATCATAAGCAAATCTCCCCTTTTCATCTAGAGTACCAGATACTTGTCCCCTGCTACCAATTCTGCTGTCTCTAAGGGACAGAGCACATTAAACCCATATCTGACACTCTGCAACAGGAAAGGGGTTGTATAGAGTTGTTTGAATGGAGGGAGATGTTAAGGGTCAGACGTGCTGATCTGTAAGATCACATGTGCTGCTGTGACTAGACCCCAGTTCTACCTCTACCTGCCTCCTAATGGAAGGATTGAACAGAAGGGATTTGAGAAATCCCTCTGCATATGACTTGCAACCCGTCATCCTTAAGCTCATAAATGAGTATTCAGAAAGCTTCCACTGCTTCATGTATTTTTTATAAGTGGGTTGGGTTTCTGGGAACAATGAGACTTCAGTGAGAGGTTTCTAAGCCCAGCAACAATAAATTTTCCTTTAAAATCTTCAGATATGCTCCCTGTGATTTTTGGACTTATAAACTGAAGCAAATATTTAATTCTTTCTCTCACCAAAAAGATTGGTAAGATCTGTCTTAGTGGTCAGAGGTGGGAATATAGAGTGCAGTTGAGATCCCTATGATATATCCTGTATGAGCCCTGACATTGTTCATGATTATTGCCTAGCAAAATTTACAAGAGAAAGGACAGTAATCTGAATTTCCTTTAAAACTATTATCATTCTGCTATGGCACTAAAATTCAGCTGCCCTCAAGAAATGTTTCAATAGGAACCACCATATATAATACATGTGTTCAATTTATTATTAATGCACTTCAATCTGAATCGCAAATTCAACATGATGTCTGATTTTTTTCATGCTCATTCGGTTCTGTGTAAGCTTTTATAACATGTTCATTGCCATAGCATGAGCAACAGACCCATAGTGCATTAAGCAACGGACTTAAAAATCAGTCACACAGTCTTAGTTTCTCAGCTTTGCCCCAGAGGTCTGGACTTCTTGATAGGGCTTTTATTTAATGTGGTTTGATGCAGGTTTTTTTAACATGTTTGCATTTGCACCAGTCAAAGCAATGATCGTCAGCGTCAGAAGACATGATGGTCCTCAGGTCCCGCACACTTAGTTTTGTGGTTCAGGTTCAGCCCTCAGGAAAGGTCGATGCCCAAGACACACAGGCCTCACCTCTGTGAGAAACTGCCAGTTGTCACTTGGCAGCTGTCAGCTTTGGTCTCAATCCCAGCACATCAGGACATTATGCAGATACTCTGGGCCCAGGTTCAAAATAAAGATTAAAGTCTAGCAATTAGCTACAAATCCTGTGGCCTAATCCCATCTGCGCACCGAGCTGCGGCGGTGGCAGCCTGTGCCTGGCTGCGGTGCCAGGCTGACAGAGCAGTGTCACCTGCATGCTGTGTAGCTAAATGGTTTCCCAAGGGCCAGGTGATCGATTCTGGGGGAAATGCATGGGTAAGGGATCCCACAGTGATGACAGTGTTCTGAATCTGATCACTCCATATACACCTTGAGGAGAGATGCAGACACTGTTGGTAGTACCTTGCCTGGATCCCTCTTTTGGACAGCAGAGTGCCATCCCAGGGGCACACAGCAACTCCACAACTGTACCAAACTAAGACCAGTCCTCATGTGTCTTTCAGCTGATGAGCCAGCATTAGGCAGTTTTGGCTGGAAAGCTAAGCTTTCTCACTAGGTACAACAGTTTCTAAAGCTTCTTGGGTCTTTTCCCAGCGCTACCCACTTGTCTCCCGTGGAGAGCAGTTTTAATAACCCTGTTACTGCCTGGTGGGGGTAACAACTGTGCTACTAGGCACACAGAGCCAGCAGGACCATTAAGCTCAGATCCACATGCTGATCACTGGGATTTCATCATGCCTGTTTGGGAAGCTTGGGGAAAATTAAGAGAGAATGAAGCCAGAAGCAACTCAGATGCTACACACTTACATTTTTCTTTGTAGAAATCTAAAGAGCAGCTACATGGAAGTGTAGATTTTATATGTGGTTAGCTTTTTCCAGGAGCACAGAGTATTTTGCTGTCAATGTAAATATTGCATTTATGACTGTCATCTTGTTATCTGTTTCCTGTATGTTGTTCAAAAGGCACCCCTAAGTATGCAACTTCTGGCAGTCGCTAGAATATTAAAACTCCCACAAGTCAAGTTATGCTCTGCTACAAAAGCACAGACACCATGTGCTATACACTAGCTGGATAAAGTCCATAAGTACATTAAAGTGTCCCTTTTGATGTTCTTTGAGAACATGAATGGCAAGCTAGTAATGAAATGATACTAGTGAACAACTTCGTATCCAACCATGCTAAATGTGAGATTGCCTTACTTGAAAGGAACAATCTAGCCAAATTATCTTTCAAACCTCTGAAAAGAAAAAAGAAAAAAAAGAAAAGAAAAAAAAAGAAAAAAGAAAAAAGATCTTTCATGCAAGTAAGCATTTCAGAAGAACGTGGCTCAGCCAAATAATCATCATTTTGACATTTATAACACTCACTTTGATAACGACCTCAGTGCACATTGCAATATTAATGCAGTTATAAGCACTGAGGCACAGGCTGAGCTTTACCTCTGCCAGCAAGTCAGAAGCAAACCTCGGAAAACAATTCAACTACTCTGACTTGCAGGCTTCCCCTGTTTCAGGCTACATCTCCCCTTCTAAAGATCTCAGTTGCCATTTTGATGTTATATCCTGTGGTGTCTCAAAGTATGCTGCAAGCCCCATAAATCAGAGAGAAGAGCAGTTTTCACCCTAAAAGCCTGATCCTGCAAATGAGATGCATGCATCTCTTTCTGTGTGGGTGTGCAGCTGGTGGCACAGTTCCCAGCCCATCAAACCACAGCCAGTCTGTATCTGCCTGCAGGACAGGAACCTCCCAGATCCAAGTCCTGCTCAGCACAACCAAAGCATTCCCTGAGCCAAGATTTCACCTGAGGAGAGATATCAAGAGTGGATAAGAAGTCAAATTGAAAAGGAAGGAGGAAAAAATGGTATCAGTATGATGATAGCATACACATTACTAAAATGGATTGAGAAGAGGTATTCAGGAAATTGGTTCTTGGCCAACAGATCTTTGATAGATGTTGGGAAAAAAAAAAAAAAGAGTAATTTTTAAGAAGCCGTGTTCCACAAACACAACAACACAACTTCATTCAGAAAGACTCTCTGTACCACATGAAGAGAGCACAGCAACAGCTCTTAGCTGTTGTACAAATGAAGTTTATCAGTAGAGAGATGGATCAGTGACCATGGCAGCAATACTAAGAGCCTATGAGTTTTCCTTGTGCATGTCTGGCTGTTACATGCTTTCTGTCCTTGCAGATCCCTTGTGCTGGACAGCCAGCCACTGCCCAGAATAGGCCAGCCTCCTGATTGCTTCTTTTCTCTCTGAGTTGAATTCCTTCTCATGAAAGCCTACTGTCACTCAGGTGTTCCTATTTAATTTGTAGTCCAGAGTGGTCTGAGTGTTTTAAAAATTTACCAATGCTCCATTTGTGTGAAATAGCTCTATGATATTCTAAGGAATTGTATTGTAGTTTATAAATATTTGATTAATTCAGTTGCTAAAATAATACCTTATCAGCTCCTCTCTGTGTTACATTCATATAAAGAGTTCAAGACTACTGTGTATGGGTGTTGCAAGGCCCTGCTTTGAAGACCATAATTTGGGGATCAGGAAGCTCACAAAAGGCTGAGGTGACAGGAGATCAGGAATGTGGTGACTCACTTCCAAGTCCACGGAGACATCTCATCCTCAAGATTTGGCAACTGTACCTCCAACACCAATGCTGAGCATAAGAAGGCATCATCACAAAATTGTGGAAGGGCTCCTGCCTCCCAGATGCTGATCTGCCCAAGACAGGGAAAGCAGCCTTCACGCCAGGAACAGGCAGCCTTGAGGATTTACTGCTGGTAGTGGAACATCAGATTCTTTTAGTGTTGGGCACCCCTAAGTAGTGTCTTGGAGGTGCTGTGTGTTGCGTGTAAGCACTAGCAATGAAGGACAAGAGTCAGGTGAGTGTGTGAGTCCTTTTGTACACTTTGCTACAAGTGGTACCAGGAAGGGGAATGAAATAACACTCCAGAACAGTTTGATAGTCCACAGTTCCAGTACAAATGGCAACACACAGAGAATAGTTACTTGGTCCTTAATTTTAAGATACTCTTAGAAATACTTCCAGTGTGCCTCATGTCTCTGAAATCTTTATTCTTAAAATACTCTACAAAACTGATTTATTAGGAACTTCAGAAAGGACCTATGAGAAATAGATTTACTTCTTATGTACCACCTTGGACATGAGAAAACCCCGAAGTCTCTGTATATCAGCTTTTACTGATTTTGTCATGTAGAAGTATAAAGGTATAAAATTTTCCAACGAAAAATCTTGTTGGACAGAGCAGTACATATAAATATGTTAATGAATATCCCATAGATGTGCACTCTCCAGAGCCATTAGACATTTAATGCTGCTATTTCCAGGTTAATTTATGCTTGACTTTTTTTTCTCTTTCTTTCTGATGTCTGATTATTAGTGAGCAGAAGCTACAATCACCCTTGAAAGAGAGAATAAGTTTGAAGCTGCCAGAATTTTCTTGACTGTGTTAAACATTTCCAGCAGATATTTGTGAATGATCAGAAGGAGCTGAGTCACCTGACTGAAAAATTAGAAAAGGAAGCAATCATTAAACAATGTCGCACAACAATACCTTACAAGATCTTTATCTGTTCAAAGGGCATTATTTTGCAGTCTAGATTCTGATCTTTTTGGCAGAAAAGTACTGTGTAAAGGACTTACTTGTACACATTCAACCTTAGAAATAGATCACCTCTAGTCAGAGGTTGTTTAAAAAAGGGGTATGGAAAATTTTGAATAAAAGATGAAGTAGCCGTTGGCTATGAGTAGCTGATAAACACTGAGTAAAGAGTGCTGTGAACAAACACAAAATTCTTCGTGGAAAAATACAGCAGTTAACATTTCCCTTATAGATTTTTCATCTCCTCTAGGAACTCATGCTGGTGCCTTCACCAGATTGTTTTTTTCCCAGGTGAGGAAGGATGCCAAAAACTCTAAACAGAGAACTGAGTGAGAAGCTTGTGGCTGATCTTCCTGCCAAGATCAATAGCATAAGAGCAATTACTAGGCAAAGACATGTGGTGGAGTTGGGATGAAAATCAAAGCAAATGGTCAAGAAGTTGAAGAGTCCTGAATTTTTATGATAGCAGAAGACAATGATTATAGCTATGCGGCAGAAGAAGCGATAATAAAGAGGCTGCACAAGTTATTTCAGGTGCTGGAAGAATTAAGTGCATTCAATGTATTATGCCTGTCCCCTGCACAAGCTAATCACTTCATGCTGACTTATTTTAGTAGATCTTGTGAGTGTCAGCTGGACCCTTTAGCACCAACACGCTCTTTGCATCTATACTCTAAGCTCTCCATGAAGAATTGGGCAACTTTCACAAAGCTGTGAGTAAAACTGGAGACCATATTAAAAATGCTAAGGAACTTTCTAGGACACCAGTATTACCAGTAAGTGACCAAAGCACTGCCACTTCCTAAGGGTAGGACCACCTCGTGCACCTCCAGATAGAGGTGAGTTGGAGGCCTGGGAGGGGCTCAGTGGTCACTGACACCTGTACTTCCAGCATAGCAAACAAGGAACAGTGCAGGGCTCTGTCTGATGATAATCTTGCCTGAGCTCAGACATAAAGTGAGCTGGGGCTGCTGTAGTGCAACTACGGATGACACCTGACAGGAGGCAATCAAAATAATTAGTACTTGCAAGATATGCTACCTTGGGCATTTTCTCAGACCCTTATGTCAGTGGGAGGGAGAGCTCTCAATAATTTATTTGGAGTTCTTTTATAGAAAGAGCATCATTCCTGAATGCCTACAGAAAAATGTATTTAAGGGCCACGTGAGAGCTATTTAGGGACTCAAAAATTTCAGAGGGGAAACAGATATTTTAGATTGACCATAGATGAACTGTGGCATTATGGAAAGTCTTAAGGTTTGTCACATATGACAAAATATGAGACAAACTCAAATGAAACAGCCCATATTGGTGTCAAGGAAAAAGGAAAATCTTACTGTCTGCAGCAAAGTAGGCATCAGTTTGATTAACCTGGTCACAATAAATAAATAAATAAATAAATAAATAAAAATAAAAATAAAAATAAAAATAAAAATAAAAATAAAAAAGTGCTTCTTGTTTAGATCTATTCTAAAAAACTAGCAGAGTCTCCTTTCTAAATCTGGTTGTAAGCTGTCAAACATCTTACATGAATCATCACTTATTTTTTAATGTATTCATTTCAGCCATATCCATAAGAATTTTGTGTTTCATTTTTAAAATTTTTTTCTGTAATTGAATCTTATCGGTACCTCAGTTTAATTTGGTTGAGATCCATCTTTGTGCAGAATATGACCTGTATTCAATGCACTTCTTCAATCATTATAATAAGAACAAGCAAATTTTAAGATAGTGAATACTTACTGTGATGGCCTTTGAAGTAAATGCCAAGTTGTGGATGCACATGACTGTAGAAAAACAAACTTTTAGTTGCCACATAGTAATGTTTATTCCAGAAATTATAATTGGCTGAGAACCTGATCCAATGAAAGGAAAAACACTCTAGTATGCAATTGTTATATTGGCCACAGACAGATGAAACATGGGTCACTCACAGACCCTGGGGACTCTACACTCACAGTTAGTGATATTCAGATCTGTTTTCTTATATTAGGTAGTATTCCCAACTTACATCATTATGAACATTTTTGGAACAGGAACAACCTTACAGAAATAAGAATTTGGCCCAGAATATATGCCTAAAATTTCATCTATAGCATTTATATTTATATATGTATATATATTTTTCCCCCAGATCCATTCAAGACAATCATTTTCTGTATCTGTCTGCATACTCAAGAGCAGTAAGAAAAGCTAAACTTTCAAGTTGAATTATTAGTCCTAAATTATTATCTTTTTGTTTACTCCTTTACTTTTTTTTTACTTTTGGAGCTGGACAGGTAATCTAGATTTCCTTACATAGTAACTTTTTTAACATTAATCTTTTCAGGAGCAGATTTAGGATGAGTGGGTTACTGTAAAACTTTATGACTCAGCAGGTTATTTTTCTGTTGCATCTTTGCTGTTTTTTCCCCACTCTGCACAAAAACTTATTTACATTTCAAAGATGCCTGCTCTTGGCACTCTGTATTTTAACTGGTGGCTTCTGATGTCTGAATATGACAACACTCACTAATACTTTTTCCTGCAATTTTATTTTTCATAATCTTCAGCTCCAATCTTTTATTATAAGCAACAGATACTTCAGCATGCATTAGTGCTCCTCATGTCTCTGCAATTTCAAAAGAAAATTTCACCATGTGTCTTTCTTTTGACAATGAGAAAGCAGATGCCATTTTGATGCTGCTTTAAAGAAAAGAGCAAAAAGTTTGCTTGAGGCCAACCTGCAAGCCAGTGTGGACTTTTATATCAGTTTTCTGGAAAAATAATATTTCTAAACTTACCTTGCTACTGGTGAGGAATACATGAAATGTGGGAAGAAAATCAGAGACTGTGTATAAAACAACAGCAGCATGTCTCTGTCTGACTGATTTTGTCAAAGCCACTCATACTTTTCTTGTGGTGGCCAAAGGAGCTACAGTTGTATGAGTCTTATTCATGCTGTGAGACAGAGCAAGAAATAAGAATGAGTATACTGAAGAAGGGCTATTGTCCTTGTACTTCCCCTCCTTACTTCATGGTTGTTCCTCAGTTCAACTTTTGTCTGGCCATGAGCATGGTGGAAAAATCTGGATGTTCTCATATCCGATGTATGTTATTTATACTGGTCCCCAAGCTTTGCAATTGGTGAACCAGTGTAAACTCACTATTCTGGTCATAATCCATCAGGGTTTCTTTTCATTAAACTGTAAAAGAACTTTTCATATGGCCAATATGCATGATATAATGTTTATAAAGTTCTGAGAACAAGCTACACTGAGGTTTGGGCAAGGTTGTTAGGAAATCAAATCCTTCTCATACTCTTAATAGGTGGAGGGCTGTTTTATTTTTCTTTTATTTTTTTTTCCCTTTTTTTCCCCCAGAGTCCATGGACAGGTTTTTTGCCAGTTTTCTGACTATGGAGCAGCCTCACATATGGCTGGTATGAGCTCTTTGTCCTGCCCTTCTGAATGCCCTTCCTTGTTTATTATCCCTCCAATCAATGTACAGTGGGCAAACACCATGTTCTCCCATAGTGTTCATCCTGCTTTCATCAGTAATTTTGATTTCTCATTTTGAAATTGTGCTCCTAACTTCACATGGCAGAAGGAAATGTCTACCCTGAAAGAAGGTTGGCTGTGCTGTAAATAGAGGAACATATGAGACATTCAATATTTGTGTCAATTAGGAGTGTTTGAATAGTGTTTACATCAATTACAAATGTTTCAATATTTTAATGGCTTCTGGTTTTGTTTTATTTTTCGTGAAAACATTTGCGTGTGCTATACACTTGCATCAGAAGAGCTCATCTCTCTGCAGTGCCCATTGTCTATTCAGCCTCAGCCTGTGCAGAGTCAGTGTGACAAGCAGGAGCATGGTAACCTCTGCACGATTAAAGCAGGACCTCTCTGTTTCTCTCCAGAAGGGCATGTATTTCCCAGCTGATGAGTCAAAGCTACCACACTGGAAACAGCTTACCCAGAAACTAAACCAGATTCAGTGAATGTTTAGTAATATTAAAGAAAACTTAATGCAATCTCAATGGGAAGGGCTAATAGATATGGCTGAAAATAACTCAGTTGAAATTGAAGTTTCATGGAGTACTACTTTTAGCTTGAAATTGTAATTTTTAAAAATAGTTCATAATAACATCACCCTTTCACTGTTTGTTATATGAGGGAAGAAATCAAAAAGGTTGAGAACCTTAATGTTGGACATAGTCCACATAACACAGGTGCTGCCATAGCCTGTTCCAGTACTTCAGGGTAATATGTAATATCACTTCTTTCAGTGCTAAGGAATAAAAGTAATGTTGGTGAAATCTATATCACAAGACGAAGCAATATATTTCAGTATTGTCAAGTGTTAAGAGAAAGTAAAACTGAATTCTCCTACTTTTTATGCAGATGGAAAAAAATATAGCTCAGTTTGATCAAGATGAAAAAAAGAAAAAAAAAAGATACATTTGAGATAATTATTGAAAGCAGTAACTTTTGTTATTATTGTAGTTTGATTGTTTATACACAGGAAATTGGAGTAAGTAGGAGTCTTTCCAATTAAAGGCTCAGGAGGTGAAAATTAAGTAAGTGTACTAATGGGCATCCATTTGATGACATGAATTCCTTAAATTATTTAGGCAGGGGATTTTTGTCAATATAATTCTTAAACAATTATTACATTAAAAATATTCTAAAGCTTCAGAGCTTTGCTAGTATAGGTTTCTTTTATCCTGGTTCATTTTTCTTCAGGGGAAAATAAATAAATAAATAAATAAAAACAGTGCTGGTTAGTTTATTTGTAAGCCAGACAGAGGACTTCCAAAGGAAGAGTGATTTTGTCCAAATTAAAGCTGGTGGCAGGTTGTGAAGTGCCCATACACTGAGGGACTACCCTTGAGGTGTCCCCCAGGAGGATGCAGGAAGCTGCCCAAGCACTCATGAGCTGAACTGCAGACTCTTTTCTTCAGAAAGAGAGATGGCTTCTGCCACTGTATCACTGGTTTGGGGCACCTGGAAGATAAATTTGGTGTCGCCAGCAGCCTGGCAGGGCTATGGTTTCCCCACGGTTTCTGGGCAGCTGTGTGTGATGTGATAGAAACACCTGGCATGCCACACCATGCCACACCAGATTGCAGTGGTTTGAAAATGTGCAGTTCATTTACATATGCATTGCTTGCTGCATTCATACTCACAAGCAGCACTTGCAATGTCATCAAGTGCTTGTCTGATGGTAAGGATCAAATTCCCTTTTAAGGAGAGCAGAGTTTTATTTTATGACATGCTGGTGCTGCATGGCTGAGGAGTTAGCTGTCTCCTGAGGTCCCCAGACCTGCCAGCGTCTCAGTGCGTCCGGAGTCACCAGTGACCAAACACACCACCAGCTCCTGTGTGTCCTACAGCAGCTGTTTGGCATGCATACAGGGAAGCGTGTCTTTCCAACTGCATCTTATCCTCTTTTACCAGTGCAAGGCCACAGGTACCATTTACCTGAGTCCCAGCCTCCCCCCTGCAAAGTACACTGTACACAGAACACCTTTCAGAAGTGGATGAGTAACATTGTGCTTTCAGGATTCTTTTGTTTGTTTTGCTCTGTTCCGTTTTGTTTTGTTAAAAGGAAGGAAAAAGAGGCCCAGACCCTTGGCATTTAAGCCAAGACACCACAACAATTTAACAGTCAAAGCTGGAATAACATGGCTCTGGTTTCCACATCTAGAGCAGATCTACTCTATCTGCCAGACCCCTAAGCATTTAGGATCTTAAACCTCATAGATTTCAGTGAATCCCTGGGTCTCAAATGCTAGGCTGTCAATTTTATGCATTGGTCCCTGTTGTTGCTTTTTCCCTGGCTAAAGAGCAGAGTAGCCTGGCATTTTCACCCAAGTGAGCTGGTGTGAGCCAGTAGCAGGGTAGAAGTCCTAGCTGTAGGACTGGAGTGCCCGTGATGGAAACCACTCTCAGAGCCATGCCCTGCCTTCCCTGGGGCTTCTGAAGCAGGAGAAACCTGAAGTCAAACACTGGCAAGAGAGAGGTTTCCTGGGATCCTTCTCTGAATGTTTAACAGTAAGTATGCTCTCTCTAAAACCCATTACTTGAAATCCACAGTGTGAATGAAAAGACAGAATTTCCCCCTTGTTTATGTTTTGATTGAATCCTTCAAAGGGATGAGGAGGTCAGTTGTAGTGTTTTGGTATGTTTTTTAACAGAAGCATGTATTCATCTGAAGTTACATAAAACTAAACACTGGTGGATTTGTAATCCTGGTGAGGCTAAAGACTGCATGCAGCTGTGAAACTGTGAGCCAGCACTGGCATTTCAACTTCAGCTGCTGTGCTTTTGATGTCCCCTTGAAACTGTCACAAGTTGATCTTGAAAGAGAAAATGGTGTTGCATAAAGGAAAAGAAGGAATTTCCTATGTTAAAGCTTAATTGGAAATTTAAGACTGAACGATTGAAAGAAGAAATATCCAAGCAAGCAAACAAGCCCTGCTGTCACTTCAAACACAACCAGAAGCAGGCTCTAGGAGAATATGTTCATCATGCATTCAAAATGCACATGAGCAACCATATTTGCAGGGACCTGGAGCCCACATCCAGTGCACAGAGCCACTCAATGATAATAAGCCTTATGCTTGACCACATTGTTTTGTGCTGGTTGTGATGACAAAGGGCACATTTCCAACCATCACAGCGACACTATATTTCATGGAGTGTCAGAGAAGGAAGGAGAAACCTCAGCAGGATCAGAAACACACACTGGTTTCTCATTTTGCAACTGCCAAGGTTGCACAGGGTGGAAGGAGATGATGGGGCAGGAAGGAGAGGAGCTGGTGGCTGCATGAGGTCTGGGAGAGGGCCCCTCACACTGCTGTCTGCAACTGGCAGGTTCCTCAGGTCTTGGTGCCAGCGGGCCAGCATATGGACACATGGACCATACAGTGCACATTTGTCTCTCATCTCAGGTCCCTCCCTAGCCTGACAATCCAAATCCACCCACATGCCCAACATACAAAAAATATGTGTCATCTCTTACAGCTGAGATCCCAGAGCCACACTCCTGCCAAGAAATTTGGAGAAGACTCCTCACCCCTCACTGCCATGCCATCCAATTTACAGTTTATACCAAGCAGCATAAAGCACCAAGGTATTGTGTTATTCAGAAATTTTTATGATGATGCAACGTTCTTGCAGAGGCGAAGGAGGATAATAGGGTTCCAATGCATTTGGTGCTCACAGCACAGCTCTGCTGCCCTATGTGGAGCTCCATGAGTGAAGCCCACTGTGCAGAGGAAAACATGCTCATTAATGTCTCCAGATATGAGGAAACAGACCCCTGCTATAGCAGCTTTGGTGTCTGTTTCTTGGACAGACAGCACATTTTAGCTGACTTGCTAAAATTTCTGTTAGGGATTGCAGAGTAGCATTAAAGTTTGGGTTCTCTTGCACTTAACACGCGCGCCTCCACTGGGTCCCAAACCAGTTGTCTGGCTGCAGATGGGAGGTCAGATCCAGGCTGAAAAAGTGTGCTGGAAATGCAGGTGTAACACCAGAGCTGTGCCCCAAACTGCACAATGGGCTGGGAAGAGTTTTTTTAGGGAGTCAGGGTGTTAAATCCCAGTATTGGCCATAGATGGATGCTGGCATCTCTCAGCTCTATATGCTGAAACCTTTATGGGGAGGCAGATGGCTGCAGTTCCAGACTCTTTCTTTCCCCATGACATTGTTCCACCGAGGAACCAGACCACCCCTGGGACCAGCTGCAAGATACAGACCATTAACCTGGTACTACAGCATATGTCCCTGCTCTACCTGCCTAGCAGTCATGTACATCACATCCCCAGGAATGTTTTCAGGCTCACCTGAAAGCACATAATGCAAGAGTGGGAAGCTTGTTCCAGGTGCCTAAGGATGCACAAGCAAAAGTCACGCCTCTTCCCAAACTTGATCTATTTTTTTCCCAATGGACACAGGCAATGCAGGAATGACTGAATCAAAAACTGACCTGTAATAGCCTAAAGATTCAAGTATAGATAAGTGAAAAGCTCCCCAGTACAGTGGGCGGTCTAAAATCAGGCCCTGTTTGAAGGGTAGTGAGGACCATGAATAAAACTTGCTTCCATCTAAGAATTGCTTACATCAAGGACTAGCATATGAAAACATTTCTTAAAGTAAATTCTACTAGTTACTCTTGGGGGATGTTTATTACCTGATATTTATTTAACTGAAGCACTTATTTTCATTGTGTTTATTTTCTGGTCAAAATGAAATTCAGTATTACATACAGGAAGCCATAAACAAATGCAGAAAGAATCATGTCATTTTTTTCCATTATTTTTGATAAATTATGATACATTCAGCACTCCAATCAGTCTGCTCAGTACTATCATATTGATTGGCAAATCAATAGTTCAGTGAATATGTGGTTGGAGAATCTAATTTATGAGTTTGGTTTCTAAGCAATCTTTTCTATCGTTGTTTGGCATGGACTTCAGCAGTGTCCCTGGCACTGGCCATATTCCAGTTGCAAACCGCTCTTCATTGACAGCTGTGCTGCTTTTAGAAAACACTTTGTGGTTCCAAAATTTAATGTTTCCAACTGTGGCAGCCATTCAAAAGGAGCTGCAGAGAACTGCAAATTCATTCCAAGCTGGGTTGGAGCCAGCTAGGCAAGAGTGACATGTACAACAAGTTTTAGTCAGCTTTACAAGAAGACTCAGTCCTGCATTCCTCTATGCTTGTGCTTATGGCTCAAATTCACTTACCTTTTTCATCAACATCCCCTTCCAGCAGCTCCCATGCAGACCACAGCTGTGCTGCAGCAAGTAGGGAGAGAAAGGAGGCATAGGGATAAATCCTGTATACAGGATGGACTGATTGAAGCTCAGTAAGCTGCAGAAGGTGGAGAGCAGCAATGATACATGCTATAAATAAATAAATAATGTCCAGGTCTACTTCATGGTCTCAGCTTCATGTTTTGACTGGAGTGGGCACCAGGCACACAGGTGCTGCAGCACACTCTGCGGGTTACTTGGGTGCGAAGATGACAATGCCCTTCTCCTCCCCACCCCTGCACTATGGCAAGGTTCAGCACCCCAAATGCAGCACTGGCCCAAGCCATTCTGTTGTAGTCACAGCAACCAGTGGCGGATGGAGAAAGGGGAACAGGACACAGATGAAAGCTAGGGCTGCATATCCTCGTGGCTATTGTACTCAAAGCAGAAATGGTGACCTCTGTGATAATTCACAGGGAATATTTATCATTATCTTTCCAGTTGAAATATGTTTCAATGCTAAATTGTTGGTGATAAATATTCCGGAAATGCCCATGATATAGGCAAATTGCTTACCAAAACCTAGTTTCTCTTAAGTAAGCCAAGGAGAGTTTTTCCATTCATTTCAGTGAGGTTGTCTCACCCTGAAAACTTACCTAGATAATGTCCTGTGTTGAGAACACCCCTAAATAATTACAGACGGACCTATTAAGTTTGTGTGTAAGTTTTTTTTCTGAGTGTTTTTAAGCACTCTATTGTTCTATTCACAGATTTAAAGCAAAATTACCAAGGGTTAAGTTGAGGTTACAAACAGCAGTAGCTAAATAAATCTTGTTGCCATGATTTCCAACCAACACAGAGTTCCAGAACTGGAAAAGTTACAGTTAATGTCAAGGCACTGACATAAGGAAAGCTGTGTATTTTTACTTGTGTGTAGTTACAGTTACATGCAGCAGGTTTCACAACAAATCAAGAATACCATGTCCCTCAGTGCTCCCTTTCCTCTCATCTCTGCTGTTCCAGTTCAGAAGAAGCCTGATTTTTCATGCTGGCAAAGCATGAAAAAAGTACTGGCAAACAATAGGATAGTTCTAAGGCTTTCAGAGTGCCACACACTGCATTGTACAGACAATATTTATAGCCATGAAGAAAATTAGATTTTCATAAACCCCTGGTGCTGAATTTAGTCACAAAGAAAGGAAATCCCTGTAAGAAACTGAATATCTGTTCTATATTTAGAATCAGCCTAATAGGATAATGTGGCTATGGTTTACTATTCTTCAGATTGATGGAGTCTTGCATTGTTTCCCTGCAAAGGCTAAGATTCTTAAATAAGTCTGATCTTGCTGCTTTTGCAAATAAGCTGTGTTAAGGTCAAGGAAAACAACTTCCACTTTCATCTTTTAGTAATTCATTACCTTATGTAGGTCTAATTCTTCTCTGAGGAGGCTGATAGGGGATTCTCTACTTTCTGTGTTTTAAAGGGTGTTATGTTTTTAGTCCTATAGAGGTCACAGCCATGCTGTAGTGAGAACACTCATCTTCAAACAGTACTATCTGACTTGCCCTAGCTGTTTATCCCCAAATTCCATTTTAGGAGAAATCCTGAGAGCTTTGTATAATAGCACCATGCAGCAATGCTCTAACCAGGTGCAGAGGATAAAATGAACTCAGCCTGGGAGTTTCAGGATAGCCTGGCTGTTGTCCTTGTTTTAAACTGACCTCAATATTTCCACCTGCAGATAATACAGGAGATATTAAATGAAATGTTTAAGTGTTGGTGTGAAATTTTCAAAAAGTGTCCATCTCCTACCTTTTTTTTGTTTTGTTTTAAATCTGCTAGATTATTGCCATCTCTAAGTGTGAAGATGGGAAAGCAGGAATCTGAAATCTGTCAGCTGTTCAACAAGATTCTTGTGAGAAAAAAAACTGCAATTACCAGAAGGCTGGCTTTTGGGGAGGTGGTTGCTGGGCAGGGGGAAGTATGCACTTGTTGCTAGCAAGCAAAGAGAAGCCACAGACTTGGGTGCTCCTGCATTGGGGTGCTTCCACATCAGGGGCTGGAGCACACCCCAGTGCTAAGTAGATTTCATTCCTACAGAGATTTCATTCCCACAGTAGATTTCATTCCCACAGAGATGGAGTGTGCCAGACCTGCATCTCTAGGACCAGGAATCAGATACCTCAGCAATTTCAAAGTGTCCCAGGGATATCCAGTTAAGGAGGAGCGAAATGCTGGTGCTGGCACACCAGTTAGGTCCCCAACACAAGGACATGTACACCAAGATCTCAGTATTTGCTCATGAGCCATTTCTCTGCTGTAGAAACCATCATTTTTAAAATAACTTGTCTCTTTATTAATTAAATAACATGGGAGAAATAATGTATCATAAAAATATTAATAGTTCTGATAACTTTAACTTGATAGAAACCTTTGCTTCTTTTTGTAATTTCTTCTTGCTCAGTTAGTATTCAAAGGCTCTATTATAGAATTGTTCAAGCCACTGCTTGTAATACAGCATATTAATATATTCATTTTCTCTTTCTAGTAGCAGTTTTCCATTCCAATTTCCTTAATCTGACTTCTGCATGATTTATTCTGATGATAAAATGCCCTCCTCTTTCATATAGTCTAATTCATTTATGACTTTTAAAATTCATATCTTCATATTAAATATGCTGGCAAGTTTGCTAATGTCACATTGGTCCCTTCCCCCTCTGGTTTTCAGGAACCAGTCTGAACAGAGGCGCCTTTATAATCCCTTCTCTTTTAGCAGTTTTAATTTAATCTAAACCTTTTGTAAGAGAATGTTTAGCAACATTTTTTTTTTCACACTTGAAAAAGCCTCCAACACACAGCATGATCTTAATTATTGTAAGCTGCATGCTTCGTAGCAGTTCTTGTGCCAGTTTGTAGTACATACCTATAAAACTCTTCATACAGTATCTCAAAGTTAAGTGGGCCAACAAAGTTTTCTCGGTGCTGAATAGAGAACAATAAGAACAATAGCTATGTTCAAGGTCCAAAGGTGTCATAAGCTGCTGATCTCCACAATATGTCACAGATTTTGATTTCTGCATCAGTCCTGCTGTTGCACTAGTTTATCTTTCAAAAAGATGCTCATTTTTGACATTAGAAGGTTACAATTTCAAAAGGCAAACAAGCAACAGCCTTTGGAAAGTTACTTTAGTGGGTGCACTATTTCTAAACTTTTGACTTCTAACCCTTTAATCTTATTTATTAAAAGATAAAATAATTTATGGAGTTTATGGGCCTGCTTGAAAGGTCCTTAGATAATCTTAGGACCTTTCAAACAGGCCCATAAACTCCCATCACCACCTCGTGATGACTATTTGATCCACAGGATACCTACATTCATACAGCCTCTTTCTCCCTGACCCATAGCTCTTTTCTCCAAGTGCAGTTCTGCTGCAGGTCCCTGGGGACTAGTGTAGATCCGCTGCATGTAAGTGCACCACCGTGGCAGGGTAAGGCCCCCTCTTTAGCAAAAGATCATTTTACTTACTTATTTTAAAGGATGGCCAAGAGAGGAAATGGCTGCAAATATGCTGCCCGTCCTTTACACGGTATTTGAGATACAAGAAGCACATCACCCTGAAGAGGAAGACCTGGGTTCATAGCCTTCCTTGGTCTGAACAAGTTAAACCTTGCTGGTTCACTTCTTGTGACAATACCCTGCCTCCCCTTCTTGGGCCCTGAAGCCAGAAGGGGGCTGGTGTTTGAGTGTCAGTGGTTAAGCAAATACTCCCTCTTAGAAAAGTCAGATTTGCGTTATAGTCCCAAGACACATGAACTGTTAATGAACTCACCATTCCCTTGGCCTCACGGTCACTTCTGAAAGAAAACATCTGCACATAGGTTTAGTTCTTAGCAGGGAAGAGGAGAGGATAAATAGCTGCAATCAGGATATTCTGGTCTCAAGGTCCTGTGTTGGTAGTCTTTGGTGTTTTCTACTGTCTTTCTCCAACCAATGCATGGCCTGGTCTGCATCCCATTTGGGACTTCTCACTGTCCCCAGGTAGCACTGAGGAAAGGCAGGCACCTCTCTCTCTCTGTGCCTGGGGCACAGAGACATGCACAATTAGACATGCACAATTGGAGCTGGCTGCAAGCCCTGTCCTGGTTGACCGCTACACCTCTTCTTTGTGTATGTAATGCTTACAGGGCACAGTCCAGGTAATTTTTAACCTTTTAGGCAAACTCAGAACATTGAGCTTTGATATCATGTCACTTAATACATTTTCCAAAACTTGAACAATTTTTGGCTCATTTTGTGGAATCTTCCTCATGTTCCAACACCTTTGTAGTAATGGCGTCTCAGATTATGCATGCAGATGTACGAGTACCCTCACCCCCTCTGATATCCTGCTTGTGTATTCATGGATTTCACTGATTACCCCAAATACAGTATTTGATTAGAAGTTTTAAGCAATCATTTATCACTTTTTTAGGTTCATTCCATACCAGAATGCAATAGAACTGTTTTGAGACCAATAATATCTAGACCGATTACAACTTCTGCAGAAGGTGTGGGCTCATTAAAAAGAAGGAAGATTTTACATGGGTTTAGAAGACAGCTCATGCTAGTCATTGAATTAGCTCCGCATGTGCCCCAGGAAATTGGTTTGAGAATTGGGATGGCCAGTGGCAGGCAAGGGACCGATACAGCTAAAGAAAGCGCATGAGCCACTTCAGATAATATGTTCCAAGTTCCTCCCCAGGTCTTTTGCCTTTTATTCTCCAATTCAGGTATTACATTGCCACTGGTTTCCACCAGGATTGTGCATGCACCTTGACATGATCACAGAAGTTCCACAGTACAGAGTTTCACAACTGGGACAGGTCCCTACAATTGGGACACCAGGGTGACAAAACAGATTTTGGAGAATTTTTCACTGAATAAGATGGAGAGAACATAATTACCACATCATACCACTACAATGCCTCATAAACATAGAATAGACTAGATCCATTTACCACAAAAATCACAGAAAGTAGCTGATCAATGAATATATCTTTTATGTAAAATATACATTTTTAAGATATAATTTTAATACATCTTTTATATTTATTGACGTTGGGTTTGCAACACTTTGAATTAAAAAAAAAAAATAGTCTTGCTGCCAGAATTTTATTTCTCATAATACTTATAGTCTGAGGTAACAATGAAAGGAGACTGTGTGCTGTGAACAAAGTCAGTGATGTTTGTCTGCAGTCACATTTCTCTTATCAAAGTGAAAAGAAAACTTAGGACTTGGCATATACACTAGAATTCATACAAATATAGATCATGGCAAACTGAGAAAGCGAGGACTTATGCAAACCTACTCTGTTCATTTTTGTGACCTTTGCAAAATATACCTTTGTTATGACAGAATTTAAGACAGATGTAGTTTACATCACTATCATTATTAAGTATGTGTCTTTGTATGATTCACAGCACAACTTACTGCAGGAACCAGGAATAATATGCATCAGGGTGTGGGTCTTTGCATGGAGTCTTAGCAATGATTACTTGAATTCAGCTTTCTTTGATATAGATAAAAACTGATATTCCATGCACACACGTTTTATTTACAGCTGACTCATCAACAGTGACTAGTCACCCCTTCCTCTGGCAGCAGTAATTATGAGCAGTCGTTAATCTTCTTTATCAAACTCTACTTCCCAAGTAAAGTCTCAGTGACCTCCTCAAGGTGTGAGCTGTTTATCAGGGCCCATTCAGCAGCAGCAGTCTCTTTCCAGTACAGTCCTTGGTATGGCTAAATTCCATTGTCCCTTTTTCAGCAGTCAAAAATCCATGATAAATTCTGTACAACACTGTAGTTAATATAACAGCAGCACCAAATATTATATTAATTCCTTTGCTAAAAGCTTTTTTTTGCAGTTATCTCTCTATTGACAATATTTTACCAAAACTAAATCAATGTACATCTCTAAATATCAGAAATGTATACTTTGATAAATACATTATTGTACAAGAATTCTGACATGCAAGTCATGCTATTGGGCTAGCCTATATACAGAAGAGCATGTTACATGGTCAACAATAAGTTATAATTCTTGTCCTAACAAAAAATAAAACATGACAGTCAGGGATTGTTCAACAATCTCAAGGATCTCTTAAGATCTGTGTAGTTACAGACTTCCTTATCCTATGAAATTCTAAACTTATGTATTTTAGGGTATTTGTTCCTCACCAGCCCAGAACATCAAAACTGCTATTGCATTTGTTCCGTTGCATAAATACAGGTTTATATGGAATGAAAAAAACACTAGAGGAGATACAGTTTCAGTACTGTAATGGATACTGGTTGCTAGGAGGAGGATTGATGCAATAGGCAACTGGTCAAAATTGTAAAATTGTTACTAAATCCCACTCAAAAAATCTTCAGAGTGCTCACTCTGAGTTAGTCTATATAATACTAACTTGTACTTGAAAAATATATTTATGCATTTATACACATACATATAGTTGATATGAAAAAAAAAAAAATAGAGAAAAGGAGAAAAGTGTCTTAGCCTTAAAAGAGGGGGCATTTTAAACAGTATCTGTGCTTTATGGAGACAGATGGAGAATACAGTAGACAAGTTGCAAAACGGACAGACAAACAACACATAGGACAAAGCACCTCAAAAAACATTGACTGAAGAATTTTTAAATGCTCATGAGCCAGAGGTATAAGTCTGGTCAAAAACCCCACTTGAGAGCTACTCTTACAGTGGAACAAAAAAGCCCCCAGTTATCTTCTCGATTTTGCTTGGTACTCAGCCTCTGAAAATGTTGAAGAACCCTGGAGTAGAGAAATGACTACAGTACCAAGCAGCACTTGCTAGCTTAAAATTGCAAGTCTGGATGGCGTTTACCTTTCTTGCATGTTTTGTGCCTTCCCCAAGCCATTAAGAAAGAGATCTGGCTTCTGCTTGCGTGTAACCAGTAATGACAACCTCTTTGCAGTTATCTGTGTGCAAACAACCGGAGACATTCAGAACTCTGATACAGTAATCCAGTACCAAAGTAAGTTAATCACAAAATAAGACCATTTATAAACAAGTAGATCGTTAAAAAATAAAAGAGAAGGTTAAACAAAGAAAAACAATCCCACATGCAGACCAGTTTATCAGTGCTTTCATTTCAGCAGGATGGTACATGGAGAGTACACACATCCAGAGGCCTCTGTGGTCTCCGTGATCGGCAACACTGCTTGTCAGGTAATGGAGACAGGATGGTCCATGCAAATGAGCAGACCCAAGTCACATAGTGCGCAACCAAGACACGATTCCAGACATCTTCAGAATGGATTAGAGTCACAAGAAATGGAGGTTCAATGGGGTGACAGATAATTATTTGGAAGCACATTATTTTAAGTAAATTTCCCTGAAAAACTGCTTATTTATTGAATATACTGGCCAATGGCATCCACTAACTGTCCTTTTATTGCCACAGGAAAGTAGGACAATAAAGTAGATGAAAGAAGAAGTGCTACTTTAGATGATCTTTTAAAGCCAAGATAAAAATCTTCAGCTACCCAAGTGGCATTTCTTACTACTGACAGTTATATCATGCAGGATTTATACCATATTTGTGGAGCCTATGGTTAATGCTACATTTATATCCAATATGTGGTAAACAGTATTTGAATTAATACTATATAGCCGATTGATGCCATCTGGTTTACAAGATAGAAGGGATGGGAGACCGAGAGCGCCTTAGAGGACAAGGTGAGCTGTAGGGTGATGTTACTGGAGACAGTCGCAGAGCATTGCCTGTCAAGCCAGCTATGTTGTTTAAGCTTCGAGATTTTTCGTAGCCTTGTATGAGAAAATGCACAGACATCAGTTGAATTCAGCCAAAAAAAAAAAAAATAATAGACAAAGACAAACAATACAATGTAGTGTAATCCAAGGAGCTATCTGGGACTCAGAGGGAATCTGCCTGCAAAAGAACTCAATGCAGAGAAACAGTACTGCCAAAATATATTAACAAATAAAATACTTTATGAATTAATGCAGCTATTCTTTCCCAGGAAATTAAACAGAACACCACGTGAAAGGTCTGGCCTTTTCTTTCCCATCCCCATGTGCACTTTGTGCCACTCTATTGGCGTCATCAGGGTTGCACAGAGCGTAAGATAAAAGATCCCAACAGAGTTTTTGGGTGAGCTATCTGACTAAGCATAATCAAAAACCCGTTAAGACAGACTATAAAAACTGTTAGAATGATATAACCTCTGTTAAATCCAATTCCTAATAAAGGAAGAATTTTCTCTAAAAATAAAATATTATTTAAAGAAAAGAAAAACATGCATAAAGTAATTGTAAGTCATTTCTGCAGAGCATTGAATGATATGATGGGAAAGAAGCTCCATTTTCATAAATGTTAACCCTAAGACGTAAACTATAAGATAGCAGAGTTTGACATATTTTCAAATGCTTCCAGATTGGTAAATTTAAGTCACCAAATTTGTGTTCCTTCTTCAGCCAACTGATACAAAATAAATGGTGTTAATCCACAAAAGCAACTAGTGAAGAATTAATCTTTAAATAAGGCAAAAACATGATGCTTCACAATTTGGAGAGAACATTGCACTTGCAGACATTTCTGTTAACACACACTGTGAGCTGTAGCTACCTAGTTCTTGCTACATATACATTGTTCTCACCTTGTAGACTCTGTGCAAAATACTGTTAAAGCATTGCTTTGCTCTGTCTCACTATCTTCATACTCAAATATTTTCAACAGTGCCTGAATAATTCTGCCTATGAAGAAAAGGATCATTGCATTAGTCTGGAAAGAGATACCAGAAGGGAGTATAAAATGAAGATCAAGCTGGCTAGAATGTTGCTCCTAAAGTATGCATACACGTTTCACTGCAAGCAGGAGAAGTTCCATTGATTTCAGTGGCACAACCTATTTCTTTAAAAATTAGTACGCACCTAAGCATTTGCCAGGTAAAACATTCAAGTGTTATTGTCTACTGTGAGCTGCTGTGAAATATTGAGACTTTTCCCACAGAAATTATACAATGTCAGTGACAGTGCATCTAAGCATTACATGGGATGTCAACAGACTTTTTAATTTTTTCTAATTGAAACAGTTACTAGTTCAAATTCCAAATCTCCATATAACAGACAACAAGCAATTAACATCTTCAGGAAAAATTATATCTTAGGCTCTACCCAGAATAGATACTCTTTACGGAAGCATTGTACCTCGGTTTTTGTTTGTACAGGTCCCAAGCTATTGAGAGCCATGGTGAAAAAAAAATATGTAGTAATAATAAGAATAAGAATAAGAATAAAAATATTTCTTACTTACTGAAAATTGCATACTGTAAAACTGAATTTAAAACACATGTATAACCTCATGTCTGCTAAAACACTGTGCAGTGTTATCTCCAGATTGCAAGGGCAGGCTGAACTGTGTTGCTTGACAGACTTCTGATACATTTCAAATCCAGCCTCCTGTTTCTGAGTATTTACACAGATTAGAAAGAATCATGTTTGAAAGCAGAACAGAAGGAACAGTCAATGCTTATATATATATGTAACCTCCCATTTAAATTTAATGCTTACAAAACAATTCAAAAGAATAAGGTAGGTTTTTTACACAGAAACTAGGATTAATTGTTTGAACAACATGTGTATATTGTTCTGGATACTTCTCTAATGATAATAGAAAAGAACTGATAGAGGAAGGTGGTAAAGATGGCAAAGAAAACAGGAACCCATAAAAAATGAAAACCAGAAATACAAGATGAATAAACATGGAGGCATAATCCAAAATCAGTGACTTCCAGGTAGATCAGTGGGGTTTGGATCAGCTCTGAATCACCAATGCAGAAAAGCTCAGAATAAATGATCATTGAACACAACCAAGAACCAGACAAGGAATAAACCAAACAAGAAGGATATACAAAAAGAAAGAAAGGGAAAAATAAAACAAAATTAAAAACTAGTAGACTTAACGAGTGATTAAATTCAAGAATTCAAAAATTCAAATATGCTACTTATAAGCTAGTTTCCCTACTCTGTAGTTATCACTACAGACTGTCAAAGAGCATATTTCTTATTGAGAAAATGTCATTTCTGAACTCAAGCCCTGTTTTTTTGATAGAAACTCTTAAATGATTAATTTTTCCTTGAATCTAGATTTTGAAATGAAAATATTCGTGTATTCCTATATAAAATATGTTTTATTGCTATATGGATATGTCATTAGTACTAACAGGCAATTTCTTCCATTATTTCTGTTCCATTCTAAGTACAGTTACAGCCAAGTTAACAGCACTCCAATGCTTATACTAACATTTCTAAAAGAAGTCAAGAACTTAATCTTGCAAGATGCCATGGCATTCTGCATTATATGTTTTTTTTTGACCTCCCCAAAAGACAGGACCCTTACTGTTAGAGAAATTGTAAATAATCCTAGTTGTGAAGGAGACCATGCAAAGTCCTAAATCTGTGTGCAGAAAATTTTTTGTTACCAAGTCCTATTTAATCTGAATGTTATTTACAGGAATATGTACAATGTAGGAGCATAGAGACAATCATTTTCTTTACAAATTCTACACATATCCCATTCTAGCTGTATGTCTGCCTTCACAAGTTTAACCTACTGAGCTCATGCTTTTGAAACATAAAAAAAAAAGCATTTGCAGAATAACCAAGAGAATTGCTTCAGGGTCTTCGATTCGGCTGGCTGGAACAACTACAATTGCAATAGACAAAGCTAATTAAAAAAAAAATCTCAGCCAAAGATGTTTGTTCAGTGCCACATGGCTACTGCAGATGGTGAACTCTGACACGAATGATCGCACACCAAGGATCAGGAATGAGAGAACTGTTAGAATATTACAGTTTGCCAAGAAAAAAAAAAAAAAAAAGCAATTTTTAACCAAACAAAAACAAAAAAACACCGCTAGCATTGCTGATTTTGGGGTTATACCCTGAGGTTAGCTTTCCAGCCACAGATAGTTATGTCCTGATCAGATGGCCATGCCACTGGTCACATGGTGATACATAATTCTGGAAGGTTTTGCAGACTCTGCCAGGGGAACCCAACCCCAGAATAGGGTTGAGGAGGCTAAATAACTTGTAAGACATTTTTATTACCTTGAAAGATCAAGACTTGCATACTGGAGTTGAATTCTGGTTGGGGTAGACAGTCACATTTTAGCATTAGTAGTGCTAACTCTTCTTTAGTGGTGCTAACTCTTCTTTAGTTTAACATTAGTGGTGCTAACTCTTCTTTGATAGAAATCTAAATAGCATCTCATTGATAGGTTTTGTTGTGTTCAGAACAAAAACGTTGTTTACTTCTAGTATCTTAATCTTTTAAATGTAATTTGTTCAGCTGTAATTTTTATTAGGTTATTAAGTGTGGACCAAAGTTATTAAAATAATTATTTTGTCTTTTAGAATGAGAAATGGTATCAAGTGATGAATGGTTGAATGAGCAAGGACTGAATTGCAGGGTTTTCTATAAAAGGTAACAGACAAATGAAGACATAAGTGAAATGAGGATCCAACATCAAGCACTTTTTGTGAAGACTAAAGGAAATTAGTGTTTTTAAAAGGAAAACAAGGAAAGAATGGCTAGGAATAAAGAAAAAAAATACATCGTGGTACAATCTTTCCTCTAAGAGCATTGTGCACATCATTTTACTCTAAGCTTGCTTTTCACAAGCACATTGCTGAGTGATCTTTATGATCTAATGAAAGAAGTCCATACCTTTCCTGATCCCTCCATCAGTAGCACACGTGTAATCACCTGTTGTCAGTAGGAAACATGTTCCCCCTCTTCTGTTTTTGTCTCTGGTACTAGAGCGTCTGATGGGAGGGAGCCTTTCACCAGGTGAGAGTGGCTGCTCACTTCCTGCACTGTCTTCACCTGATAACACTGGTTAAAGCACCATGCCCATTTACAGACAATAATGAATGAGGAAATGAGACATCACAAAGAGCTTATGTTGAATGCCAGATATTCCCATCACTCAAAAAGTAGTTATAAGGTAAATCATTAGAAAACAAGATTGCAGTTCATCATTCATCAGTACAAAATGGCAAAAAAAAAATATATATATATATTTTTTTTATTCAAGAGCAAGTCATCTTTTGACTTTTGATCTTTTTGACTTCCTTTTAAGTCTCATAAAAGATTTTACTAAACCATTAAATAAGAAATAAGCAACACAAGGCTCAATTAGTTGCCTGATAAAGACTGTAAGTATAGTCAGTCTTGGATATTTATAAATGGTTTTACTATTTTGGCTACCCTTTTTATTAAATTAGAGGTCATGCTAATCATTTTTTCCTAGAATATGTTGTTTAGCATATTTTAAAGACAACCCCTCCCCCAGAAGGGTTAAATTATCCACATTTTACACTAAAACCTGTTTAATCACACACACAGTTTTCATTTCTGCACTTGCTATCATCCTTGCACAGCTTGTCATCATTTATATCCAACATTAAATTCTGGTTTTGGCCTGTGTATTTTGTCAAACACTGAAATTCTTACCTCTTCTGATTTGAGACTCCCAAAGGACTATTTTCAAAAATTATCTACTATTTTAGATTCAGGCCACACTTCAAGAAAAAAAAAATCTCTGCTAGTACGGCACATAACAGGTAATGGCATGTTTTTTACTTCAGCTTTACCTTTGCATTTAAACCTGAGCATGTGCTTTTCTGAACTGGCAATGCCAAGGGTGATGCCATTCAGCCTCGGTTTTGTGCAAAATTCCTGATTCTAATAGCATTCTCTACCAGAAACAAAGTTAGAGCATCTAGTGTGAGTGCTGGCACTACCAAGGAAAAAGTTAACACTTTAAAATTGCTCCTTTTTTGCATATCTGCTTTCTGTCTAACTTTAAGGATTATAACACCTTGTAAAAAAAGCTGCAGACACACAAAAGTGTCTCTTTGCTCTGATCACACCAAGCCTCCTCCATTCCGGAATACCTTTGGCGGGACCTGATGGCATGAAAAAGCTGTTACCATTATCACTTTAAAGATGTTGTCTGAAAGTGTATATCAGTCAAAGCACTGTAAAACTAACTATATTCCACCCTTGATGTGAGACCTTTCAAGGGTTTCCAACCTTCCATAATATATTTAGGACATCTAAAAGGCATGTTAAATTTGTGAACACTCACTCGGAGACTGAAACCGAGCTTCTTTGAAGATAAATGCTATTCAGTAACAGAGCAACAGAACAAAGAAGGATATTGTTCAGAGACCGATTTTCCAGGCTCTTCTTTCTAAAAAATAAATTTCAGTTACTGAATGACACCAGTCACAGTTTTGTGTGTTTTTTTTTTCTTCTCTCTTATTAACATTTTGCAACTTTCCAACAGGAGCATAATGACTGGTCTGTGAGTTTTATAAACAGATTATGTATTGCTAAGAATAAATACATTCAAGAAATAAACAAACAAAAATCCCTGCTGCTATAAAAAAAAAAAAAAAAAAAAAAAAAAAGACTTTTAATTATACTGACAGATAAAATTTCCTCTTTAGTTTGAAGAAATATGGAATTTTGGGCAGTAGCTTAGAGGGGCAGAGGCTGCCTTTTGATATGTGTTTTCATAGCAATTAGCACAAAATACTCCTCATTCAGCATTTGGAACTCTGAGAGATAAGGTAATATAAATAATAAAAAATCAACACTAATATTGATGTTGTGAGGGACTGCCACTTTCGTTTTTCCAAACAAACTCTACATCAGCTTTACAATTATAATCCAATTAATGGTAAATATCATGCAATATCTCATCTAATTCAGATGAAGGAGTTTCTTCTAGCCAGGAAAGCAGAATGCCAAATGGAAAGAAAGCTAGAAAGAGAATTTCTCCTTATTTCCTTTGAGTGCTGGGCTTTTGATGTAAAGCACCTGCTCCTTTTAAATGACTGCTTCTTTGTAGGATCTTGCTTAACAGGCCACGATGTGGCACAGGCAAAGCTGACACGAGAGACAGACACTGAGGCAAAACACCATGGAGTCCAACAGGGTGGGACACGGTGGCTGCTCAAATAGTCACAGTCATGCAGAAAAACAAGAAACATCCATACAACGCAACAAACAACAGGCAAAAGAAAAGGTTGATATCATCAGCAGGAAAGCATTCTCAACAGAGCAAGCAAAACTGTATAGACCAGCTACATAGAGGTTTGGGAATGTTGCTCTAACTATTTTGTCCTCTATGAGACTGACACACGCAAACACTGGAGGGGAGAAGGGTGGGAGCTATGTTTTCTCCTGGCAGAAAGGCTGGCAGCTTTCTGACCCCTACCAAACATACTGGTCTATAAAGTGTTTTCAAAGAACATGCATCTCCAGTGGGGTCCTACCTGATGATCTGTTGTGCTCCATCAACTGGTTGTCCTTGCCAAGGCAGATGTCCCCTTGTGTGCTATTACAGGCCATGTTCAAGTCCGTCTTGCAGAAAGTAGGAGAACTAGCTTGAGGAGCTGGAGGGATGTGCTTCTTCCTCTTCCTTGGCAGTTTCTGCTTTGCCATGGCCAGAGAGTAGTACATCCCAAAATTGTTAACAATCACAGGCACAGGCATGGCTATAGTAAGCACCCCTGCCAATGCACATAGGGCTCCCACTAGCATGCCTGACCAAGTCCGTGGATACATATCCCCATAACCCAGGGTGGTCATGGTTACTACAGCCCACCAGAAGCCAATAGGGATATTTTTGAACTGTGTGTGCTCACTTGCTGATGGGTCATTGGGCTGAGCTCCCACCCGCTCTGCGTAGTAGATCATGGTGGCGAATATCAAAACACCGAGTGCCAAGAATATTATCAGCAGCAAAAATTCATTGGTGCTGGCTCTCAGAGTGTGGCCCAGTACCCTGAGGCCTACAAAGTGCCTTGTGAGCTTGAAGATTCGCAGGATCCTCACAAACCTTACCACCCTGAGGAAACCAAGTACATCCTTAGCAGCTTTGGAGGAAAGCCCACTCAGGCCCACTTCTAGGTAAAAGGGCAGGATGGCCACAAAGTCAATGATATTCAAGAGGTTTTTGATGAATTCAAGTTTGTTGGGGGAAAAAACAACACGCACTAAAAATTCAAATGTAAACCATACCACGCAGACTCCTTCCACATATGTCAGGGCAGGATCTGTCTCAATTTCATACTGTAGTACTGTTTCTGTTCCATTGACAACCTGCTCAGTTTTATTTATAATAGTATTGAAAGCCTCATGTGTTTCCAGGCAAAAGGTTGTGATTGAAACTAGGATGAAGAACAAAGAGGCAAAGGCAATGAACTGAAAGAAAAAGAGAAAAAAGAGACGTCAGAACCACACAGCGCTTCACATTAATAATATCAGTAGATCAGTGGTCATTATAAATCTTTTACTGATTTATCCCCAAATGATTCACAAATTCATAGGCATAAAACTTTGCATCCAAGACAGAAACTGTCAGACAGCTCTCACATGTTGTTCAGGAGTCTGGGAGCAGGGAAAGTCTTGGTTATGGACAATATGCCAGGGTGAAACTCTTCCAAAAAGTGGCAAAAAATGTTAAATCCATGCTAAATCATATGAATTCTACCAGTTGTCATGGCACCTTATGAACAGTTTAGTGTCATCTGCAAACTTAGGATATTCAAGTCTTATATCCAAGTCATTGATGAAAACATTGAAGAGAACTGGCCGTAAAATGGAGCCCTGGGGAATGCCACTAATTCCCAATGTGACCCCATTTACTCTACACCTTTGAACTCTACCCATCAGCCAACTGTTCACCCATTGTATTATGCCTTTATCTAGCTACATGCTGTGAGAAACAATAACAGAGGTTTTGCTGATATCCAAAAAGATTGCCGGCTTCCATTTAACTGGGACCTCCAGATTCCCAAAACCTTTGAAAAATAACTGATACTCACTGGTAGAAAATGCCTTCTGCATTACAGGTAGAGCAGGTTTCACAGCCTGTTTAGTTCACAGTCATCCATCATACTCTCTCAGGCAGGACTAAAAGTAACCCTAACAAAGCTGTCTCCACTTCCAACAAAACTTTCTTAGCAAAACAGCAATATATCTACTTTTAACAAATTCTGTGAAATCAAGTCCTGTGCCCCAACCAGCCTTCACCCACTGCCTGGTTTATCAGAAGCAAAGCTTTGGGGAACACAAAGACTAAAGCAGTTTGGATGGGGTCTTGCCACATTGCCTCAATGGGCACTTGGTGAGCACAGCATGCACAGATGTTTCAGAAATAAGAGCCTCTCTCATTGCTACGGCAGTGTATTATCAGTCCTCTACCTAAACCCTGATATTGAAATTACAAATCCAGGACAAGCTGAACAAATATGGAAACAGAAATTCAGTTTTAGTAGCAGCACATGAACATAAAATGCAGATAAATAACCTGAAGACTGCTCTCACACAGGATTGTTAAGGACTTAAAAACCAGGTACTACCCAGTCATCATAGGCATTGAAGAAAACTACTTCCAGGACAAGATTTCATAGGAAAACAGCTGGAAGGTGAGATAAACATTCTTTCACACAGTAAAATGTGCTGTTTGTACTCCAGCAGCAATGGCATGGTAGTTGAATAGGCAATGTGTTTAAATGTCTCCTCTCTACTGTCAAAATGCTTGCTATTCTGGATTTTCCACTTAGCAGATAGTTTATAGACAGGAAAAAATAAATAAATAAATAAAAATATTGGAAGATTTCAATATTTTCAGATATGAAATGATGTCAAAACAGGTTTCATGCTCTCTACTATCAGCCTACAGGAAAGAGCAGCTTAGAGCATGAGTTCAATGATGGTTGATAAAAGAAACTGTGGCAGCAGGATACTGGTATGTTACCGCACTGATATCATGAATCCCATTTAATAAATAAATAAATTGTTATGTCGGAGTCAGAACAACAGCCACAAACAAGAATGTCTCCACTCTGGCACTTTAGTCCAGGCCACAACATTGTGGTAAAACCGCTTTCGTGTATTCGGGTATCAATCACTGAATTTAGCATTAGCACATACATTTTACACTGTGTGATAGAAGAATTCCTTTAGGCTGGTACAACACTGAATGGCTACATTTTTCTAACACAGAATGCTAGTTAGACATCAAAATGTCTCTACAACAGGTAGATAGAATTGCTTTGATTCTGAGAAACAAGTTCAAATTTGCAATGCAGGCCTGGTAAATGTATTATATTCAGAGTGACAAGATATATCTACCCCAACCCCACAGACCTAATGCATCTATATCAGAGATTTGCAGCTTGTTTATGGCTTCCCTTCCTCAATCAATGAAACAAGATTATTATACCAAGCCTCTCAATTGCAAACACTCTAATCTGTTCTCTGTCAAAAAGGTCTGACTCAGGGACTGAACTGAACACTTATCATCCGGTCTCAACTTCTAATCACAAACTAACCAACAATCTTACACTGTCTGGCTGTTTTTTACCAAGCGGACGTTTCTGCCTTTGCCTGAACTACAAAATTTCTGCACATTCATAGCTCATTTCTTCCTGGCACCTTACACGCACGCACACACACACGTCTTATGTGAGACAGCTAAAGTCAGCAAATACAACCAGATTTATGTAACTTAAGTGAATTAATCTCAGTAGTTATTTGCAAAAACTCTCCATAACAGGGACAGAGAATTTATCAGACTCTAAGCCAATGGTGCACTAAGATCTACAGGGTTATTCCCTTGGGATGCTACTTCAGCATCCTCCAGCATCTTTCTACCCAGCAGCAGGATACAAAGCAAATGAATCTGTAGAGTTTGAGGGTCACTGAAGCTAAGTCAGTGTTGTAGTTTGCAGTTTGGGTGGGGATTTTCAATAGATAAAATACCTCTTGTAGCAGCAACACTTTGGTGACTTCAGGAAGCTAGGAATGTTTTTTGTCTAGAAAGAACTGAAAATTACATTCAGCCTAGCAAAATTCAAATATATTACCAAATCAGATATAATAAATATTAAATGTACATTCAGCAGTACACTGAATCTAGCAGTAGGTGAATAATTAGCATTTATTTCTAGGCTATATATCAGAAAAAGAGTCCTCTCTGGTTCAGATTCTTTCTTAAAAGTTCCCAAAAGCAAGGAATTAACTACAGGTAGAACTGCCTGACAACCTATTTATTACTGTTTTGAACAACATTGACACAGTGAAAGGCCACAGCACACTTGGCACTTGGTAAGGCAGCTACGAATTTTTAACTGTAAAATTACATTCAGTGATGTAATTTAGGGCTAATTACATTAACCCTAAAAGAAAAATACTTTCAGTCATTTTCAAGATCAGCTGGGTAGTCTATCCTGTTTCCCTAGAGGCAATCATCTTTATGAAGTTATAAGAAAGGCAAGAACAAATTATTGCATGTCTTAATCTAGTGGCAGATTTCTTGATAATCTCACACCTTCCATTCACAGCAATGTAAAGCAATTTAACCATGTACACATTTAGCCATATACATGTACACAAGAGCATATACATCTGATTTTGAGCAAAGACACTAATTTCTTTTTGCTATACATTGTATCTCTTTCTGTGGTTTGTTTTGAAATATAAATAATAAAACCACATACACTAGAAGACACTTCTACACTATTATTGCAGTAGTCAAAAGGGCTCAGAGAAAAAGAAAATGGTGGCCAATGTAAGGAGGAACCTTTACTCAGTGAAAGAAAAGATCTTGGGCATTTACTTTACATTAATTAAAGATATTTTCTCAGTATTGTATTATGTAACATTAGGCAAAATGTTGAAAAGAGTCTGTCATGTTTTCTACAGATAGAAATAAAGTCATGCAGAATTCTCACTTTCAGTTATTCTTCTGCATCTTCCTAGTTCCATGTTCTCTCATTTTGAAGGCACCGAGCCACTAAAAACACATCTATTTTTGTTCATGTGGATAAGCATGATGTTCCAGAGAAAACTGGTACACCTTCAAACTTCCAGTTTCTCTGTTGGATGGGATCAACCAGGTTCTGTTCCTAAGTCCTCCTAATGTCCAAAACAATTACAGGGTACCACACAACTTTTTTTTCCCCTGAGGAACAACAATTTTGTAGATGAGATAATGGTGGTAAAGACACTTCACGGCCACCAAAAACAGTCTTTTTCTAAATTATTTGAATTAACAAAATGTTCGATGTATGTAGGCCAGGAGAGCAATTAAAAGCAAAATGCAAATATTCAGTATGTAATACAAAACAAACAGAACATTCTTCATTAAGCAGTTAAAGCTCTCAGTAGATTGCTGATTCCCTCTGCTCGAGTTTTGAAGGCAATGTGCACCCAATTTTGTTAATGTGTGTTTGCATCACATTTCAGACAAGTCTGGTGCAGATTCTGGATCCCAGCTTCTTTAACTGATAGGATCACAAGTCAAGATCTGCTACTGAGTCCTACTACTGTTCACAGTAGCTGGATTAATCATTTACTATTTGTTTTTTGATGAAGCATATAAATCCAAAGCAAGTGGCAGATACCTGTGGATAACATGTTGGAGGTAGATAACCATGATTCCTGTTTTGTATTGAGTGTCCTGTGTGGAACTGAGCTGCTCAGAGTTTAAAACAACTTCATAAATGACATCCATTTCTAGGAATGCAGTCTGTGGATTATGAGAACTTCTGTGCATTCAATTACACGTTTTATCTTGCACACTTGAACTCCTGAAGTTCTTCAAAGAAAGTAGAGTCACCTTAAAAACCTTGGCTGCAAATGGTCTGACAACAGTCCTGTAGGCCATGTCTGGATTTCATGATAGGAAAAGGTGCCCTGTCAGAGGATGTCATGGCCCAGGTCACCTGCCTGTTTCCTTTCCAATGCAAAGCCAGACATAGGAGTGTTGCACACCTCAGTATGACTCTGTGATGGAGTTGGCACCTGGTATCAGTCATTCTAAGGTTTATCAGCTTAGACAATGCCTAAATAAACCAAAGGCAGATGTAGAAATTGTTCCTTGTACTCAGGTATGTTATTCATATTCATAAAATCTGACACATTCACTACCCCATATTTCGTCCATCCCCTTCAACCCATAAAACCAACTGTTTCTACACATTATTTAAGTATTCCACAATGGACAGGTAACAGTTAGTGATGAGGTTAATGCATAGGTAATTGTTGGTAGTCACGGTTGCTGTTACTTCCTGTTTTGTAAGTTTTGAATAAAATCTCTACATTTCAGTATTTTCCCAGAAAGAGTCTATGCTATCAGGATCCAAACTGTACTGGGGTTGGATCTCAACACCTCTTCCTTCAACTCCCATCACTGTGCAATATGTATGTTCTAGCATGAGTATTCAATAGCAGCTTTTAAGGTTTGGTTAGTTTATTTGAGTTTCATTCCAGGATTTACAAGGGTTGCCCTTGACACACTTGACTACAGAAAAAGAAAACTATCAAATATTTAATAAGCCCTTGGAAATACAACAACATTTAATATTCTCTAATGCAGGTACAGAACTGTCTTAAAGAAAATAAAAATAAATAAGTAAAAAAAAAAAAAAGTTGTGTTAAATATCTTCCTGTTAAATATCATGAGACTTGATATATACATTTTGCTAAAAACAAACAAACAAACAAATAAATAAAACCCCATAATCCTCCCTTTCACAATTAAGATAAAAATACAACCACAGGGAGACAGGCAAGGACAAGAGTTTGCATTTTGTTTCTTAAAGAAGCCAACTTTGAATACTTGCTTGCTATTGAAACCCAAATTATGCTTTCATTACAAATGATAAGAGTTCACTAAATGAGTCTTAACTTTTCCTGAACAAAACAAGAACGAGGGAGTTTCCACAGTCAGGAGTTCTTCACTTTCCTACCAGAGCTTTCATTTTAAACAGAATCCTCAAAACAAAGCAACTTTTCCATTGGGTGAGAAGATACCTAAAAGGAAAGTTGTATATATTTTTTTTTCTTAATATCATAATTATTTTGAAAAATCACAAATAAATTCCCATACTTTGGAGATACAATAATTATTTCCAGTGATGCCTGTTAACATCTGTTACTTTAAACCTCATCTTTTTATATTTCAGAAAATAATGCAAGCTATTCAGAGAAAATAGGTTGTCTAGCTTCTTCCTCCCACTAACTCTCTGACCACAGAAGGTAATCTGCGTAATCATTAAATGCATCCAATATCACTATCTGCAACAAAGCAGTCAGATATATTAACTATGAAACTGTATTTTACATTTTTTTGATATGTACTCCAATGCTAATTGATTGATGCTATGTCTTGATTAAAATAAACTTAGAATAAGACATATATAAGTGATTATATCAAAATTATATAAAATTTATTCCCACCATAAACTTTATAATCAGATATTGACTTTTTTTTCTTTCAAGGTACAGGACAGAAAAGTCTTTGTTCCTGTAAATCTTCCATATATTTGTCATGTAATATTCTCCATCAGCCTCTTTTATTCTCCCAGGAACTCAAACTTCCAATTCATTTTTGGAATCCTCCTAGTGCTACAGGAGCGGGACCCAGTCAAAGAGTGAACAAAGCCAGAAAATATTTGCAATCAGTTACAACTAATTTGCACTGCTGACTTCTTAATCCAGTTTTATATCTGTTTAGTCATATAAAACCAGCCTTGAAAAAAATCCCATAAAAATTCCAGTAATTTTGAGTAATTTGGTTGCTCAAGGAAACTATGACTCAACTATGAATAGAGAAGCAGAAAAAGAAACTGTATTTGTAAAGTATATGACATGCTTCACTCTAATGAGGAGTAATTAATGTTGGAAGAAATCACAGAATTAGATATCACTTCCAGGTTTAAAGAGAGTTGTCTCTGGATTTACATGTAGATTGGACAGATTGTTCTCATTTCTGTCTTTAACACAATAGATTTTTTTCCTCTATTTAAATTCATTTTGGTATCAGGATACTGCTAAAATCATAATAGGATTTCAGAATGAGCTCTCATGCTGACCTTACCTCCTTGTTTGGTTTAATGTTCTGTGGAGTGAAATTTAAATATTGAAGTTCAGCTCACACTAACACCAATCAAAGTTAGCAGCTATGGCAAGATCTCACGAAAGAGATCATCAGTCTCTTCACAACTCTGTTCCTCAAAGTTGCTATTCTTCCTTAACTACAAGCTTCCATTGGAAAATTACTATTCCATTCAAAATTAAAAAAAAAAAAAGTCACAGATTTTTTTATGGTGTGATGCATTTCCAGTGCATTACATCTGGGTATACTGAGTAAGAAACCAAATACCATCTGCAGCTACTTATCAAGCTACTGGCATTTAAAATATAAACTCAGGGCAAATATACTATCATTTTGTATTATCACTCATAAATCATAATCTCTCACATTATCACTCTCCAAAGATTACAGAATGGATACAGGCACAGCATGTTAAATAAATCTTCAAGGGAAAAACAAAAACTCAATGCGTGAAGTATCAGGCACTAAGAAAAGACTAATTTAATATCTCTAAAAATCTGCAACTCATCCTCATTTGGGGTGATAGGGTAGAATATCAGCACTAAAATATTTTTGAATACATACATAAAGATTTAACAATCCAAACCTCATTGGGAAACTCCTCATTGAGAATAATTTCTCAACCAACATTAAGCCACAGTTGGTAGAGTTCTTGCCAATATTATAGTTTTCATTCTGGGAAAGCTGAGTCTCCTGTTTTCAAATCCCTACTGCATTTCTTCCTCATTTGTACTCTACTGCTAACGTTACTTGGCATTCAGTTTAACAGTTAACACTCTGCTGCTACAATTCTACATACGGACATATTTAAATGAAAAATTCTATATATCAGTGCACTTTTATTGATATACTGTTAAAGAACAGACAGTAAGATAGACAGTAATATACCATGAGTAGATTTATAGTACAGGAATATTTACAGTTCAGACTGGCTACCATCTGTATGTAGTAGTGGAAACACAAACGTGCTCTTGCTTGCTCATTCTTTCCCCATTTGTTATAGTCTTGCAAAGCAGCTGTCTTTCATTACCAGCTGGAGCACGAATAAAAAGGTTATGAATGCCTCTTTTCCTATTCAGAAACCCAGTTCCACAATTAAGTCGCTCTAACTCAGCTGTCAGGTAAATCAGCAGTTTGACACTCAGATACATATCTGACTCAACAAATCCTAGGCATATCTACATTTTAAAGCAGATCACAAAGAAAAAGAGAGTTACAAATTATTCTTCATTTTAATTGCATTTTAAGTGACATATAACTTTCAAAGGATTCAAAACGGATTTACAAACCTACCCTGATATATACACACATTCTCCTGCTCAGAATAGAATATTTTGCCTCTGCTGTGCAACTGGAAAGGAGATGTAACAGTACATTTCAGTGGTTGGGCCACACTTTGTGTGATGGGAGTCCTAGGACAGGACATCCCTCTTCAGTTTATGATCCAGAAAATTACCAGTTTCTTAAAAAAACAGATCAGTTTTGCACTATGTAAATCAAGAATGATCTGATTTTGTTGTTGCGTTGAGCAGCTAAGTAAAACATTTCACACCAACAAACAGCAAACATCCCACCACCTGTTTTTTGCTCCTGAAGATTCAGCAGAACTCATCAAAAAGCAATTATGCTGCCTCCAGAAGCTTCCCTTCCCCATCCACTTGAATTTATCAGCCTTGTTTCACTTTTTTTTCTGAGCTGTGACTACCCCGGCAATATACCAGGTCTTACAGCCAGCTGTGCTTGTTTTTTTAAGTACACTTAGCATTTATAATCTAGCAATCAAATAAAAAAAAACCACCATCAAGGCTCATTTTGACCTTGCTTTTCTTGAAAAGGTCAGTCTGTGTGGTTACATGGTCTGATAAGAAAACTAGAAAACTACCGCCACTCATTCATTAAACATTCCTAAACGTTGCTATAAATCTGCACACTAAAACAGGAAGAATATTCCAGCAGCTGCAAAAATGCAATGGATGTTCTTCCTGGGGTCAAGGCAAAAGCGACAAAAAGAATTCTCAGTCCATATCCTGTATCTGGTATCAGAGGGTTTGTATAGCTAAGAGAGCATTTTACAGAAAGAATCTAAAATTCACTGATGGCTGAGGAAAGCAGATTTTGAACAACCCATTTCAGCCAATCCCAAATTTACGTGCTGAGGAGAATTAGCCTCTCTGCATGCTTTGTTTTCCTTCCCTAGACTACCCATAGTCTGCATCATTACAGCATAGATTCGTCTCTGGGACCTAGCAACTTGAAATACTACACTGACAGTATCTTTCTTTCCCATGTGATTTATTATGAAAAGGTTTTATTTGGCTTAATGGGTCAAAACTAGAAAAATTCCTCAATATTATATTATTTATTATTAATAGACATTCACACCCATGAAGACATGGAGAAAAGAGAGAAATTCTTAAGACAAATTGATGAAAATTCTATTATGCTGTAGTTTGCCTACAACATAAATCTCACGTCCATTAAAATTACAGAAATATTTTGAGCCTTATTATCTCAGTCTCATTTAAGCACACAGGCTCACTTATGTCTACGTCTTCTCTCACTCAAAACAATTTTGACAGTCTACTTTAAAATTACACTCAAGCAAATTTAGAAAACTTTAAGATTCTAAGGCTTGACATCCATTAATATTTTTCTGTTACAGCTACTTACTAGTTAAGACTATTTTAGCTTTTACCACAGAAGCCATATAACCAAGCCATTTAGCCTTTTTTTGACAACAGCGCTCCAACAAAATATACTGGGATTATTTATAAGTTTTCCAGGCTTGTGTCTTTTGACTTCTACTTCAAGCATTGGAATAGAAATTATCAAACAACTTCCTAAAAATTGAAGGAATGGAATCATTGCCAAGATGTTCAAAAGTTTACACAGAGACTTCAAACAGCTGATTACTAGGTCTCATTTGACTGGAAGCTGTTCCTTATACTAACTGGTTTAATTCTTCATACCTCCAGCACAGTATATGCAATTCAGTTGATATTAAGTGGTACCCTTGCTAACAGGTAAAAGAGAATACAAGAATAATGGATATGGAGGTTAAAATCCAACTCTCTCTATGGAGGTTAAAATCCAACTCTCTACTCTGCCAAAGACCAGTCTGGAGTCAGAAAAGTGAGATCCTTAAGAGTCCCATGTCAAAACATCAAGGTACTAAAGAGTTTTCTTTTAACAGAGATTAATGCAATCTATATTCAATTAAATATATAAAGCAAGGTTTCATTAAAAGAACATTACAAAAATTGCAAAGTCAAATACCTTAAAGAAAGGAAATGCCAAAAGCAGGGTTACCTGAGCAACCTTTACTCAGCTCCCCATGGTTTAGGATACCATCCTTATTTCATTATTCAAACTACTTACACAAAAGCATAAGCAGAGTGAGTAAACTACCCATGCCTAGACTATGACATTGCCTAAATCTTAATTTATTGGTATGGCAGTTTTAACAGTGAGCTTCCAGTGTAGAAGATTTCAGGGTATAACCTTGGTTTGATAAAAGCGAATTATGAGCCCAGATACTTTATTGTATAGCCTCTTAAGGGAACTGTCACAGCTGCAACCCAGTAGACAAAACCACTCTGCCCTTTGCACTAGCAGGAGTAGTTTGAACTGAATCATGGTAGAGTGCACAGTGTTGATACTCAGGAAGATCAAGTTCCCTGTTTCTGACATGAACAAACTCTAGGGAGCACAGATGGTGGTGGTTTTTTGTTTGTTTGTTTTGTTTTGTTTTGTTTTTCCCCCCATTTGTCCAGAGCTTGCTCCTTTCCGCCTTCTACATTTCAGTGTGCCATTACTCTATCCTTCACTTCTTGTCTCAATCTCAGCTCTACTGCTCAGGTTTACAGTTGTATCCCAGGCTTTCCTCCTTTCTGAGTAACTTGTTCTTACCTTTATTTCTATATCCATTCCCTGGATCTCTAACCACTGTATTTTCATACGCCACCTATGTAATTTTGTCTGTATACGTCTATGTAGTATATCTATGTAGTATACGTCTCCTATGTAGTTTCTGTGACTTTTGTATTTGAATCTGCAGGGGACACATGCCTGCAAACTCATCTGCTTTTTCCAGTGGTATTACTGGCCTAATGAAAGGTACCATTTCTTCCTACAAACGTGGCCTCATTTTGAGCCTGAGGGTTTCCTCCCCCACATCAGTGAGATGCCAGGAAAGCGGAAGACAGCACAGGATAAATGCTGACCTTAATTAAACAAATCTACCGTCTAATAAAATTAAAACAGTCCCTTACAGATGGAGATTTATGCCTTTCTATAGTCAAGTTACTGGATAGTCTATAAATTAAAAACTGTATCTCAGCTTTAACATTTTACTAGGCCAGTGTCTTTGGACTTCGTCTTCAATCTCACAGAAGCCTCTAAATAGTCTTTCAAGGTTTTGAAAAAAATCTTTGAGATGCCTAAATTAATGAACTATGTGCCCTAACACTGGTACAGATGAAAGAGTGATGCACTTGGAGAACAGTTTGAGGTCAGAAGGGCATTTTTGTGAGAGGGGGAAGGGCAAAGCTGTTAAAGCTCCTGTGCATGATGCATGTGAATATGTTCCAAGCTCACAACATAATCACATAGACCCAAGCTAAATTTAGAGATAGTGAATTATTTATTGTAACAGTAGTCAGCTAGGCTTATCCAGACTCTCAAGAACTCAGCCCATCATCCCAGACAATGTTAGTTCATGCATACACTTTTTTTTCAGATTTAACTTTTGACTTTATTATGTAAATATATACATGTATTTACATATTTTATATATTTATATATATAAATAAATATAAGTATAAATAAAAATATAAATAAATAATACAAATATAAATAAATATAAATAAACAAGTATATAATATATAAATAAATATAAATATTATATATAAATAAATAAGTATAAATAAATAATAAATATAAGTATATGTATGAACTATCATAAAGTCAAAAGTTAAATATATAAGTTATAAGTTTATATAAATATATAAACCTTGTTGAAGGTTTTCCTAAAAATAAGTTAGAAACTATAGTTGGTCTACTTGCAGTTTTCAATGAATTGAAATTCCATTTACTCCCATCTCCAAGAATGCAGAAGTGACCATTCAACTGGACTGAGGAAGGAAACAAGAAAGAGCAAAACCACCAGTACAACAGGTTTTAGGATACTGAGAAAACTGTGACATTCAAAGCCCTGTTCAAAGCAGACACTTGGACACAGATGAACGATAGTTCAAGTCCTTCCTCTTGATCCTGGGACAAGCATGCTTCAGTGTATGAAGATTGTAGAAGTCTGTAAGAGGGATTTCATGACATTGGGTCTGTGATTATGGACTGAATGACCCAAGAGGCTCCTCTAGCACTCTGTCCATACGAATATGTCCAAATCCAATTTACACGTTTATTTGATACATAGATTATCTTCTAAGCCATTGCCTTTGCAAGCATTAGCACTGAAGCTGCATGCAGCACCAATTCAAATGTATTCCTGTTATTAAAAGGCATCTGCATTGCCAACATTATTTAGCTTAAACATTCTCTTAGAGCTTTATCACCAGTTTGCCCTAGGGCTGACACTAATCCTTATGCTCAGGGTTGGACTAATTAGCGCAACGACAAATACCAGTGATGTTGTGCACAGGCCATCATCCTGCTGAAGACTTCTTTATCCAAGAGTGATTTTCTTGTGATTCTAAACCCCACTTATTTTTTTTTTTTCTAGCCTACATTAATAGCTTACTTATAGGGGAAAAAAAAAAAAAAAAAAAAAAAAGTAGTAGTGCATCCATTCCAGGATATCTTTTTTTATTAAATTCTTCACACAAAGGGGCAGAGGGGTGTAGGGAGAAATATAAACTTAGTATAAACATTTGGATGCCTTAGATGACTAAAATTCATCTGCAGCAAAGCAGCCAGCAACGTGAATACTTATCATTCATGTGTCAGAATCAATATGCCATTGAGTCAGCTGGGGCAGTTCTTGTTCCATATAACTAGGATTTTAGGCTACCTGAAGGATAATACCTCTGCACTGCTTACAGTTTGTGCTGGTATCTTTAAAATGATCCTCACAGCAATACTTGTAGCACATAATGTAAGCTCTGCACTAAGGGAATGTATTTCTCTAGAGAGAGCTCCTGTAGCAAAGACCAGAGCCAGGCAGTCACTCAGTGAACGGGTTCCTTGACATGACTTGAGGTCTTGCACTGATCATGGTGGGAGCTCTGGGAGAAGTGCCACTGCTGCCACTACCCAGCAGACTGTGCTCATTAGGAGCTGTTTGCAAATGTAATCTGCAGAAGGAATGGCACACAATGCTGCACAAAGGCATGCTTTGCAGTTTAAGGTCTACGTGGGATACTTACTGCCAGCACATTCCTTTCAGGAGCAGTCACATATGTCCGTATATTCTTAAATAAGGAACAGGTTGCTTGTACATGGATTTACAAGTGTTGTTGCTGTTAAAATATGCATATGAGACAGAGGCTGGTCACTGGTGCTGTTTATGGAGAAGCAAACTGGGCTTTTGGGAATGCTGTGTAGGGCTCTGCAGCTCTGATTTGAAGGGTAATAAAGTCTCTGTTTACAGAAAACTAGCAGTCTTGCAACACCTTGGCAAAAAGATACATGCTAAGAAAAACAACTTTATTTAGCAGCATACAAGCAGAGAAGTCTACTGGCAGGTTCAGCCTTCATGTTCATCTTATTTCTTCAGCTCTTTCTCATCAGTTCACCTATTCGCTCTTCTCTTACCATTCTGTTGTTCAAGATGTAGAAAATAAAGATAAGCCACTTCATTACAAATTTTCCAGATGATTTGCTTCCACAGGATTTGAATGAAAGACTATTTCCCTGGTGTCTAATGAGATTTGCCCTGGTAACTCTTGGGGAAACTGAAAACAAAACCAAAACATTGGCAGGATGCTAGTGGCAACCTCATTCTTTGCAGCTTAATTTCTAACAAAAGCCTTATTATTATCAAAGGATTCTTAAATATTAAGACTTTCTGTATCCTAATATTTTTAATATGATAAGAGCATTAAAACATCACCCTTTATTTATATAGCTTTTTGGTGGGTTTATTTGTTTGTATGTTGTTTGCTTGTTTTTTGGGGTGTATGTGACTGAAGCACCTATAAAACATGATGCTCACTAAAATAGTCCAATATAAAGTTACCACTTGCAGGGTGCAGGATGAACTTGCCAAGCAGAGACACATTAAGATTATGTGACAGCCCTGGAAGACTAGGGGAAAACAGAAGCTGACTTAAATTCACCAAGGAGCTCCTTATGGTTTGCAGCACACAGCAGGGAGATGTTGTCCTTCCTCTCCTTTTTAGGAATAAAAGACTGCTCCTTGCTTTACTAAAGGATATGCTACAACATAGATGTTATGCCAGCAAGTTAGGTACTTCCTCTTGCCTCAACACATGAACGACTCAGAAATACCACTCATGAGCAGGGTCTACCATGTATGCCATGTTTACCATATGTGTTATATCAATAATGTATGCTATGTCATATTTAGTTTTGCAAGTTCATGTTCAAATATGGACTCCTTATACTGCATCATGTTTGACTTCCAGATTTGTTACAGGAACCTTTGGTGCACATCTCAGTGCAATTAAGAGTTTGGTCCCTAGGGTGTCAGATGAGCGTGCTACAAGACTTGCAGGAGGAACCAAAGTCCAGAGCAGCATGTCCACTTAACAAGTGGAAGAATCTTCCAACAGAAGGGATTTTTAGCATTGCAAGAAACTGTGATGCTCTTATTTCACACCAGCAGTAGTAACTAGTGACTGGAAACCCATTCCCCTATTCTCCAGAGGAAAACAATGAAAAAGACTTCACTAGCTAAATAAAAATGAATAACAAAGAAATCGACCTGTTCAGAATATATATATATATATTTTATTCCCAGTTCAAGTCCTCCAGAATGATCTGTGCTACCATCTGTTCTGTGTGGGCTGGGATTCTGAGCCTCAGGTGACTCCAGTGCTTCCTGACCCTGAGCTCAGCTCCTTCTTACTATGGCAAGGGCAGGCAGTTCCCAGGCACAGCGCTGCTCTGGGTGTCCCAGTGTCATAAAAGGCTGCTTCTGGCTTCCTCATATACAATGGAGATGACAGTCATTGAACTTTGGATAGAACTTACCTCTCTCCCACATATCTCAGGCTCCTGTATCTCTCAGCAACCTGATGATCTGGGAAGCAAAGAACCCCATTTATCAGTCATAGCTAAATACAATGGAAAAAAAATCCTATATAGTGAATGACATCCAGTTATGCAGGATGTCATCCTACTCACCCAGTTAATGTAGGATTCTGCTTTGGTTTGTGTTTTCTCTAGGTACAAATATGCCCACATGCTTCTCTTTCATGCATGTGAATTTGAACCCTGGATGCCAGAGCATGCTTTCTGCACTGGTACCACATGCAGCACTGCACAAAAACAGCAACTGGTAACAGCGGTCAGCATTATCTACACATCTGCATATGATGGAAGTATTAAGAAGGGCTGCATAGAGCATGGCATACAGGGTCACTGAATGGCAAACTGTTGCATGGAGACAAAGCTCTCAGGCCATAGACATACGCTCTTCAAACCTGCACACTTGCATATGAATACCTCATTTCTAATAATTCTTTTATGCTGTATGTGGGCATTGATATGTCACTCTGTTTGTCTTAATAGTGATAGTCTTAATACACAAATATGGCACTTCTGACTTTTAAAACTTCCTGTGGCAGTACATCTTCCAAGCACACTGAAAACTGTCAAGCTTCTTCAGCCCGTAAGTATTAACATATTTTTAGGTGGGAAGACATAGAGGTGTTATACAACTTCTGGAAATGTGCCAGTTTGAAAAATCAAAATGTCTGGTCAACTCTCTTAGTATGTACATGCTGCTACTTTAATACCTAAAATAATGTGATCCAAGATATGAAAAGCTCCAGCTATTCACAGAAAAATTGTTGACAAGAGTTTCATTTGGAATTCCAGTTTCTACAGGGCAGAATTCAATCTCTGAGCTCCCCTTCCTCCCTTCCACAAAAGTTGTTTCCCAGCAAAATAGTCAGTACCTATGGGTTGCAATGCTTAAATGGGAGGTGAAAGACCCCATCCAAGCCTCTACGGAATCAATGCATGCCCCAGACTCCAGGCTTAGACTGGTGTGGAGTCTACCTTTCCTTGCCTTTCAATTTTTCTATGCAGAATTACAACAGGCTTCAAAAACACATTTTTATGAAACAACATTCTTGTTTTCCATTCATCCGTAATTGTGATCTTATGCCAGTTCCTAGTGGGCAAGATTTTCCAGCTGCAACACCCCAACTGCCTCTTGCTTTTCTTCTCCATTTCTTCTTTCTGCATCAGGCACCATCTGAAGTAACAGACAGGCAGACAATATATATGCCTTTTCAAATTCTACTGGGAAACACACTTGAAAGGGAAGTATCAAAACCATCCAAAAACACACACAAAATATAATGGCATGCAATTAATTAACCTGTCAAAAGAGAAGCAGACATTATTGTTCTGATGAGTTTCTTAGATTGTGGGTTGCTTCCTCTTGCCAGGTGCAGCTGCAGTGATAGCAGGGGGGAAGCTTGCAAAAATACTACACTGCCAACCCAGAACAAAACCTGGCCTTCAGACAAATGGCCTGGCCATGCACTCGCTGAATAAAAGAGCTTCTCCCCAGAAGAAATCAGACACAGAATGAGACAAAGCAAAGATTTATTTCAATTTTGCAAAGCTGGCACCAATAATATTTCTATCAGAATAAATAAAATAAAATAAAATAAAATAAAATAAAATAAAATAAAATAAAATAAAATAAAATAAAATAAAATAAAATAAAATAAAATAAAATAAAATAAAATAAAAATAAAAATAAAAATATAAAGAGTAGTTGGAACTCAACCAGACCCAAATATATAGAGCTTTAAAGGCTCAGACCTATGAAATAGCGAGCCTCTCCTTCAGTGAAAGATGGGGACACTTGATACAGGGAGAGATGGGCAGAACATAGGACTAGTCTGGTGGGGGCTGTTTGTCCAGGTTCCCTGTAGGAAAAGTATGAATGTGGCAATCTGACAAAGCACTTTAGCTTTATGGAAAATAAAAACAGTAGAAATCTCAGTTTGTACACACTGTTTCATCTGACTCTCTTGAGCTTTTATCTCAATTTCTGTATAGCATTTATAGTAAACTTTATGATAGTGCTTCTAGAATCTGTGTCTTGCTGTCAGCTTCCTGGATTTTTTTCCACTTTGGTAATGTTTCATCTACTATCTCTTAAAGTATATAATGTCTTAGTGCAGTTCTTAAAATTACCCACACTACCAGTTACAACTTTATTTTCTTGGTCCGACCTTATAAGTTACATGGGAATCAGAAAATTCTCTATGTCATATGGGGTTAAATTAGTATGAAGATTAAGCAGGCTCTTAGAACAGCTGCCATTATGTAAGAATCCTTACCCTGGGGCCTTTCTTGTTTGTAAGTTCATGGTAGGTTATTCATAAGGTAAATGAGTAGGAAATAAATAAACCTTTAGGTACAGACAACTGCAGTACCAGGATGAAAGGTTTTCTAAAATAAACAATCATTATTTATGTATTACTTTTTTTCAGTTCAGTTGAATCTCAACAGGCATCCTGGGCTATAGATACACATTATAGTTTGGGAATATATTCTAAAAGCTAGCTTCTGAAAATATGGGCAACAAGAAGTTGTTTTGTACAGCCAGTTATTGCTTCTCTTAAACACTACTTATATCCTATAGCTTTTGAAAATATTTTTGTAAAAAATTAAAAAAAAAAAAATTAAAAAAAAAAAAAGGTTATGGTTTTTTATCCCCAGCTGATATATTTTTTCAGGCTAGCTGAGAGGGAGTTTAGAGTTTTGCTTACTGGGTAGAGGCCAATGTTTAAAAGATTAAAAAAGTTGTATTCCGTATGTTGCTTGTAGGAATTTCATTAAACATTATGACCATTAGCAGGCTATCAACTGATATAATGCTTTAGATATGAAGCAACAAGCAACACTGTAAAAATCTGCTTCACAGCTTCATATTCATTATCAGCTTATTTTAAATTTATGAAAAAATATGCTGCTTATGACCAGAAAAAAAAAAAAAAAAAGGCACAAAAGACTGTTATTAAATCCCTTTTTATCTACTGATGGCTAATGATCCAAGTGCTCAGATGTTAGAAACAGGGTGAAGAAAGCTGGTCTGAAAAGGTTTTGATGTGTTTATTAATAGAGCTGTGCCCACCCCAGAAGGATGGACTGCTATTATATTACAACATTGCTTACATGCCATAAATCCATGACCATATCAGATAACTGGAACAGCAAAATAAAAAGCCACTACCTGGACTACATGAGCTAAAGTGTTTTCCATATTTTGTTTTACTTATCTGATAATCACAGAATCATTCAGGTTGGAAAAGACCACTAAGACCATCTAGTCATAATAGTAATATATGAAAATATTACAACATTTTTTTCTGAAGCTCTGTGTTATTGCAGTCTCCACATTACAAGAGGCTGAAAGGCCACAATGTGACATTGCCGTAACTGGTCTGGAACATGAGGTTCTTGCACTTTCCAAAGAAAGAATACAGGGTAGGTGAAAAACTTCTCTTCGGAAAGCAAAATGAGAGAAAAATATGTGACAATGTAACCTGGTATTAAAATTGGGTGGTTTTTGGCTGCAGAAATGGTAATGAATAAATTTGACTTATGCAAGACAAGTTAATATAAAATTTACATATACAAATGGATACACATAGAGATCAGAAGCAGCCCAAATGAACATTTGGGCCCATGAAAGATAATAGAAGGCAGTATAGCAAGCAACAGTCAAGAGCAAAAGAATGCCCATCAGTCAGATGTGTGTTTATAGAGCATACTAGGGAGGCAGTGGGCCATTAGGCAAGACTTGGTATGGTAGACGTACACCCAGCTATGTAATAGATCAGCAAAGTCCTGCACAAGCAAAGACTTCTTTTTCTCAATTCATTCAGTTCTAGACTGCCTGCACTGCTAGCTGGTATCAATGACATTCTTCAAAAAATATAAGCTGATTCAGGCTTGAACTCCTCCAGTGGCTGATCATCACCATACAAGACGTGATTATGAATGCAGCTGCGGTGGTATAATAACAGAATAATTTAGTATGACTCTGTGGAGTTTCATGTTGTTAGAACTGAGATGAAAAACACACACAGTATCAAAAAAATGGAAAAATGGGAAAATAAACCAAAAAAAAAAAGAAAAGTAACATAGACAATGCCTGGCAATGTCAGACTAGCAAAGACAGTGGCTGTGCGGTTCTCTTGAAGTCAGTGTGAGGACACGGAGATTTGAATAGAGCACATGTTTAAGAATTTTGCTGACCCAGGAATAAACATATTGATTTTGGTAATGTGATGCTGACTCTGTGCCTTGTGCGTGTGTGTAAGCTCACTCAGTGTCCACAGCTTCTGCCATACTACTCAACAGCTAGCAGGTGTAGAGAGACATTAAAATAAACTCTGAAATCCATTGTTACATGGTCCAACATTCAGCTTATGCTAGGGACCTTAAGATCTTTCTTTTATTTAAAGTAAATCTGGAGAAGCAAATGCAATTTGGAAGTGCCCAACAAAAGAATTCAGTGCAGGCTTGTAAGATATGCAAATGTGCAGTGAGGTGCTGATCTTGAATCATCAATTAAAATTCTCTTACAGACTTACCTCAGAAGCAAGCTTCAACTAGAGTTCAAAGCAGTGAGAATATAAGAGAGAAAGCTCTACTTTTCCGACAACCGTGTGAAATTTCTCTTGATGCTATTGGCATGATAAACATGTTCATTAAACTAAGTCTGGCTGATATATACACATCGAATTATTGGAAATTCTTCATACGCCACACCAGCCAAACTGAAAGCACTCAGTTGTCACTGCAAACCAGGCATGTGTGGATAGGGAGAAGGTCACTGAAATAAACCTTACCCAGTTCTCCATAATGCAGTTCTGAGACAGCCATGATAACACCATTTTCAAGATTATCAGGTAGAATGATTTACAGGAGACAGTAAGCCATTGTTTCTATTTCCAAACTAGTCTTATAAATGGATTCCTAAGAACAGTACAAATAATTATGCCAAATAATATAAATGAGTACAAGAGAGAAAAAAAAAAAAAAAAAAAAAGTAAACTTGGCCTTAATCTCTATCTTAGTACTATTCTTATCTCAGATGCAATGATGAAATGTCAGAAGAAATGTTTGGAATTACTTGCATTTATCTGATCAGAAGCTTTATTTTGGTCTTTAGCTTGAACTTACTTTAAACCACAGGCTAGACCTGAGAGCTGCTTATCTAATGTATGCTAAGAAGCTCACAGAGGAGACAGGAGGAATTCCCATGCTAGAAAGAAGGGAGAAGAAAGCTCACATTCAAGTGCAGTTCACCGTTAAATGGGCTAGCTCAGGTGTTATAAGCAGTCCATGAGCTCCAGCCCTCGAGTTATGCTGAACTCCTCTTAGCACTGCAGTGCAGAAATGCAACACAACTAAACGTAATTTATTTTCTTAGAGATGATCTTCAGTCAGAGAGTTATTTATGGTGTTTCCCCTGGGAGGAGCATCCTGATAACTCAAGTAAGCAGCCTGGTTGGGCTGAATTTTGCTTTGTTCATTAGTACCAATTTAACATAATAGTCATTCACAGGCTTCTTGGCAGTCACTCGTGCCACAGTCAAAAGCAAGTTTTCCATGAATTTCTACCACTTCCCACAGGAAAGAAGAAAAAAAAAAAAAAAAAAAAAGCGATGTGTAGCTTTGACTCAGACAACTAACTGTACATATTTCAGGTGAGAGGCTTGTTCCAGTGCACATGTGTGTCCACAAGCAATGAGTCGATACTGAAAATTTGTGAGGAAGGAGCTTAGCACAATTACCACAGCTTACCATTACAATGACTGGAAATCATGAAAAGAAGCAAATGTTGCCTTCTCTCAGTGCAACAGCTTTAGGAATTGCTTTTGTACTCTCAGCAGCAAAGGACAGAGAGAAAATGCTACTGTTTAGCAGATAGGATCCCTCTCTGATAAATATACATAGATGAAAATATGTCCTTGCTGCTGGTTCCTCTGCAGCTTCCACAATATGATAGTTCCTCTGCTTAGGATGCTTTAAGAGTACATCTGAATAGAGATATATCTTAACTAGGAAAATTAAAAAACAAACAAACAAAAAATCTTATCTTTAACCTGACCATGCCATAAGCAATTAATTTGTTTGATTTCCAAATGAAAAGGTAAACAAACATGACATAAATATTTAATCTGCATTAATTCCCTCTTGCTCATATGTGGTTGGTTTCTCATAGCAACAACAGCCATGCCATCGTCAACAGCGAGCCACTTGAGCCTGGACTAATTCCACCAAATATAACAGTTCTACATCTGTCCTTCATCCTAGATGTCCCCTTGGTGCCAGCTGGAAAGGCTCATTCGTGGTGGTTCTGTGAGCCAAAGGTCAGTAAACAATCCTAGTTACAATCCCACCTCCTCTGGCACATTTTCCTTGGATGCTTCTCCTGCAAGGATGCAGGAACAAGTGTCATTAAACACACAGATAGCTCTGTGCTCTCCAGACAGCATGCAGAAATAGCTCTGCAACAGGGAGAATAGAGGGAACAGAAACCCGAGCTGGTTCAGCAATTTCAGAAGTTTGTCCAGATTCAAAGCTGAGTGTCAAGAGCAGCACCTGACACACCACCATCTCACCATGCCGGTATAAATCAGGATCTTGTGGACCATACTGCAGTCACCCTTGTGACAATTAGTCATGTGAAGACATGATTTCATTCTGCAGATGATCATGCCATTTATCAGTGAACCAATTTTCTGCACAATGACCTTCTTCTTAATATCTAGTTGGACTTGATGGAAGTCCCAATTAAAGATTCTCTCTTCATCAGCAAACAGTTTATATACCTCTTCTTTAGCATAATAGCATATCGATCAAGATGACAGCAGTCACTACGAGCAGGCTTCTTGCTCCATACTCGGTAGCTGTTAGTTTCTCAAGATGCCTTTAAATTTCACAGTTCAACTAATAATGCACTGAGAGCAGCTAAATGTGAGGAAAATTACAACTGAACTATAATAGCTTTTTATTGCAATTTATGTTGCCAGTGTCTGGAATCCTGGAAATACTACTGATCAAATCATTATTATTGCAAATAATTGCACATAACACAGTGAATTATTCCCTCATAATACTTCACTGCAAAAGAAACTATCTAGATAATTCAGTAGGAGCATTCCAGAAGAAAAGGATTTGATCAGAAATCAACCAGCATATATGCACGTTGAATTTAGTAATAAAGAACTGCCAGCACAGGTACAAAATATCCCAAGTTAGATTTCATCTTAGTTACTAGCCTGTTGGAAGAATTTGAAATATGATTTTTAAAATCCCTGTAACCAATTGGATATTTGTGTCAACTTGCCTTGAAAGATTAAGTTAATTATGTTGAAAGGGAGAAACAGAGCTGGTAAGATTGGTAGGATTTAAAGCTCTTTGATGTATGTTTCTTAAGTGCTGAGATACGGCAGTTGAAACCACATATAATTCTATGAAAATGTACCCTTTAATGTAAATGTCATGCACACAATTTCTTTGAATGGAAAGTGTTAGAGAATCCTTGACCAGGCTGGAAGTTATCTCAAAGAGGTCTTAATAAAGGATGTTTTCTTACATCTTGTAAGTTCATGTTATTGTAGGAATAATAAATCTCATTCAAGTTAGTGGAAAATAAGCTCAGGCTGAAAGTCTAGCACTTGCTCTCATTTTCCTGAATTGATACCTAAATTTTCTATTTCTCCTTAGCTAATAAAGGAAAATGTTCTTGGGTCCCCAGGTTCATGAGGTCAGATCCAGAAGCCTTAGACACTTCATATGACTTACAGTCCCCCCAAACACCACTAGTGTCTAAAGAAGCCTCCTCATAGGGAGGTGCCCTGAATTACCAGCTCCCTGTTGTGTCCTTATAATTTTCTGAGCGTCAGGAGATCTGCATATCCTCCTTACCCACAACATCCCCATTTGGAGAATTTCACCATAGATTTCAAGGACTCTTAATTTTAAGCTGATTGAGACTCCAGACAGTAGATGTTCTCTCACATTTATAGCACCTCCTCACAAAATTCCTGCCTTCTAGCCTCTTTTTACTGTCAGCGGAGAGAGTCGGGCAATTTTAAGTTACATCTTACCTGAACCATAAAGATACCTCCTGTAGAACTGAACCACAGGACATAAAAGTGTGCACTTGCCTCCACTGATCATGAAAGGAGCCCAGTGTGTCTGAACTATCATGCGGAGACCAACCTTTCAGCAGATGACTCTCATCTTCATAGCTAATGCACTTGGAATACTAATACCATGGGATGACTTGTAGAAACTTCCTACACAGAGAGAGTAGAGTCTTATGACAATGAGTTTGATAATGACAGCAAGTCTCGTTAGAGCTGTTAGATTTGAGTTACACTAACTTTGAGGAGAGAGAAAGAGGTGCAGATGTAAAACTCAGACCATATCAGAAAAGTCTGGTATATTGAATATAAGATTCTACTTTGCAGAGAAAATTCAAAATTCTTCAATGTTTATGGAATTCTAAAAATTTTGCGTTAAAGTATCAAATTGACAGAATTATTCCCCCCCTCAGAAAAACATTTCATTAGGACTAGACAGCATTAAATTCTTTAGATACTCCTGAATATCCTTTAATTTATTTTGTTTTTAAACTTTCGAATAAAAATGTCTGTCTCAGACCCCAAAACACAATAGAACAGAATTTCTGCTTGTTGCATCGCAGGCTATTTGTATCTGTAAAATTATGCCCAAAGACAGATTTCTGCTAAGTCAGGCAGTAAAGGGAACTTTAATATAAGGGCGGGTTTTAAAAGTGTTTTTTTTTCTGTGTATTTTAAAAGCCAGATCAGAATATATTTCTATCAAAAGAATAACACTGCAGTTTTATCAGGTCATGAAACAAATGTGCAGTCTTAATTTGACCTTCAAATACATTTTATTTGGTTGGATGACTGGCCATTTACTCCTTTCTATTTAAAACAAGGATATACAACCTGGGGTAGAAAAGAAAAAAAAAAAAGAGGGGAAAAAAAAAAGCCTATAAATGAACTTCTATGTGTGTGACAAAGTATTGTTAATAAGCAAAGCTTCTTATTTTGAATACAAACTAAGAAATATTTTGTTCTAAAGAAACAGTGCACAGAAAAGTTTGAGAAGAAAAACATCTTTTCCATAGTTTGATTTAAAGAGCACTTATTACCACAGGGACAAGTGATATTTCCTTTTTCACTGGCACATTTTTATTTAATAGAAGCAAAACTGGATTTGCTTGCTACTGTTCAAGCTAGACATCGTGATTCAGAGAACGTGAGTTTTGAAGGTCTCCCCAAAGACCTTTCAGAAGACTTCAGGGCTCAGACTGGGATTTTCACAGGGACAACAGCTGCCGAGTGCGAAGGCAACAGCACCATAACAAACTTTCTTCCTGGGGCGCAACGTGTTTTTGACAAATATTAACACCTCTTCATTTTTACATCTTTTAAGAATCAAGAAACTAAGACTCAATGAGTCAGAGTAGTATTTTTAGCCCCTTCCTATGCTGTAGCTCCACAGCTAGGTGTAGTATCCTCACTAGCTGTTAATATCATTTATACGAAGAATGTCACTAAATTGCTGATACTGTTGTCACATTTTCTAATTTACCCCAAATGAGTTTAATCTTGCTACTTTCCACTTTGGCTGACAACTTGAGCTACCAATAGTGTCTAGGACTGGGGTCCCCAGCACAAGAAGAATGTAAACCTGTTAGAGCAGGACCAAAGAAGGACCAGGAAGATTATCCGAAGGCTGGTACACCTCTCCTATGAAGAAAGGCTGAGAGAGTGGTGGATGTTCATCCTGAAGAAGAAAAGGCTCAGGAGTGATGTCATTGCAGCTTATCAGTACTTAAAGGGGGCTTATAAAAAGATGGACAGCAACTTTTTGCTCAGGCAGACAATGACAGGACAAGGGGGAATAGTTTTAAACTGAAAGCAGGGAGATTTAGATTAGAGGTTAGGAGGAAGTTCTTCCTCAGAGGGTGGTGAGGAACTGAACAGGTTGCCCGGAGAAGTTGTGGATGCCCCATCCCTGGAGGTGTTCAAGGCCAGGCTGGATGAGGTCTTGTGCAAACTGATCCAGTGGGTGACATTCATGGCAGGGTGTTAGGACTGGGTGGTCTTTAAGGTCCCTTCCAACCCAAGCCGTCTACGATTCTATGAGTCTAATCTTCCTGTGTGTTTGCAGGTAAAACACAACTGTATTCCAATACAAGGAAAAGAACTATAGATCCTGCAATTTATTTTATATGAAAGAAAAAAAAATAAATAATATCAATCATTCTCTACCATATCAATGCCTTGGAAATATACAGTGCTAAATAGTTGGTATTACAAGTACTGTAGCTAAACAAAAGTGTTACCCAGGTTTTCATAGAAATACTCATTCAGGAGAAAAAAAAAAAAAAAAAAAACTAAAAACTAAAGCACAATACTCTAGTCATATAAAAAACATAAGAACACTCTTGAATGTTTTTATGAATGAGTTTCACAAACTACATATATATACCTGTGATAAACAGAGGGCAACTAAAGCAGTACGTTACTCCCTTTCATAATATTTTTATATTCAATAATATTCACAATCAACCTCATATTTCTTTGATGTGCTACTACTGCTACATTTTTTTAAGCTACATATATTTTACTGTGACTTATTTTGTATTTCTTGTTTCAGTTAAATAGGTCTTTATATGGATCTAATAATAGCAGGAAAAAAAATCATGGGTGTGGGTGGAAGACTGTAACCTTTTTAATACACACACAACAGATGGATGATTACTGTGTTGCTTGGTAAACTCTTCTTGTGAAAGAAATAGCATACCAGTATAAACTAACATGAACAGATTTATAACCACTGAGTGTAGGCATTATGTGAAATACTGTCCCTATGGAGTAAAAAATATTTTCAAATTGCTGACCTACAGATTTGTTGGTAACTACACCTATTTATACCTGTAGGTTTGCAGCATATGAAAGAGTATTTTGACTTGCTGCCTTTCGCATACAACTTCAGACTCTATATTTTCTTATTGTTTTGTGGTTTTTGTATTATTTTTTTCTGGAATAAGTAAAAGAAAATAATAATAAAGAAAGTTCAATAGAAGAAAAGATTGCGTTCCAGATAGTTCTTAAATCTTCAAGTGTAAGAAATTATTAGCAATTAGAAATCAACACAGTATGATTTAAATAATAAAATACATGCAAAAATAATATATTTTTGGCAGTCTTTGAAGACATTATACAATTTCCTTCTCTAAGATGTAATTGTATTATTCATACAATTTAAAGGGACATGAGACACTTTCCCATTCAGTTTTACATCCTTGCTCTACACATGCACAGACTGCATCTTCCCATGGACTTATCAATACAAGCCAAAACAAAACAAAGCAAAATGAAAAACGCAATAAATACTGCTTGCCTTGAAAGAGGAAAATCAAACCAAAATTCAGTTCCTGATGAAATCCCCTCTCTATTGTTTCAAAAGTACACCACGGAAGAAGGCACTTTGTCTTCTGATTTAATTCAGTCAGTAAGCCTCCCAAGGGGAAACAATGCCTGACTTACAAACTACCACCTCAGGAGCTCTCAAAATTCCTGAAGCATTTAGTTGCTTTACTCTCCTTGTCCTTCATCCCTGAGCTTCACATAATAATGTTAAAAAACAACCTGAGTCTTGACAGGCAGGTTTATGTGAGTTAAACTGCTATGACTGTCATTTATTGCTTTTCTCATGGCAAATTGAGTTTAATTCTCTATGTCTTTAATATTGTGCTTAAAAATGATATCTGAAAAATCAGACAGAAGATAACAGTTAGAATGCTGCTATTCAGTGTCTTTCTTTCACACATAAAAATGCTTGTTGTAGTGACCTAGAAGGGATTTTATTTTGGGGACAGATTTTTGCAGTGGTTCAACACTGCTTGGTTTAATTTTTTAATTTGCCTTCAAATATTGAAAATATCTTACATTCAGTGGTACTCATTTTCATTTTAAAATATAAAGCAATATTCCAATAATCACCTCATAATTCTGTGATTTTTCTTTCTCTTTCCGTGGAGTTTTTTTCTTTACCTCTCTTGTATAGAGTGTCTCCATGTACATGTAACAGTAATCAACAGACAGTAGAAAACTGACTGCCTATCTGCAGAATAGAAAGTATGCAAAACATGTTCTTGCCCTTTGAGACACTATACTCCAAGAAGGCTTTTTGATCATGCTGAATGAACTAAGAATATCAGGTACGTTCAACTCTAAAATAACATTCCCACGAAATGTTATTGCATTTGCAACTCCCTTTATTATTGTATTCTCACCTTTCTCAGGGGCTTGTGGGGTTGAAGGTGGCATTTTTGACTGACCACTGAAACCAGCAGATAGCCAATGGAAAGGAAGGATTCCATTAATGCTCTCACACTCATCACAAAATGCTAAAACAGCCTTCCACCCCTTGCTTCATCTGCCACCACTCAATAAGATGGCAGAAGAGTCTCTGTACTGCTCAAACTTAAGAAGATGATCAAGAGAAATTCTTATCTAAACCTTCTCTGTCCTGGGGGAGGGGGGAGGGGGGGGGGGGGGAAAGAAAAAGCAACTGTTTCTTTGACATTCAGTGACTCCCTGCTCTCTACGCAATTCTCTTCAGACCCACTCTCTCATTGCAGATCTTCTCAATGAAGGAGTCCAAGTTGGCAGATCAGGATGCTGCAAAAGCCAGAGGAGCCAGGAAAACTGCAACAAAAGGGGCACTGTCATAGAGCAGTAGGGTTTAAAAGACAGTACAAGCTATTCACAAGTGACTCTTATATAGGAAGTACAAGTGATGAGAAATCCGGAGGCAAGGGGAGTGAAAAGCACGTCCCATGAATCAAGTTCATAGTTTATGGGGCACACTTCAGCCCCTGAAATGCCAGCGTGAATGCCCATTACATGCTACCATATGGCACTCAGAGTATGTTACTACAGGTGAATAAAACAATTCAGCAGGAAGGTTTATATTCCACAGTATGTGCTGCACAGAATAGGTGTGACACAGGTGTGCTATCATGACAATAACTGTAATCCCTTGCAGAAGAGACCGTGCAAGCAGGGAGGCCACCTTTCTGGAAAAATTACTCTTCAGTAAGGGGCTGAAACTGGAGAATTTGGACATACAACATGGATGAAAGAAAAATTATAATGAAGAGAAAAAACAAACAAACAAAAAAAAAACTACTGTTTTGTTGCGCTGCCCCCATTTCAAATGTGTGTGTACTTTGTTCCTGATTAGAGGAACTATTTTATATCCATTTTATCTCCTAAGTGACATAGGTGAAAAATATATCATCACAGGATTCAAGAACCACAACGATCAAATACATTTCCATTTGGTGTCTCACAGTTGCAGAAAGTTTTTTCAGTAAATAATATTCATCAAACACTTTGCATACATCATCCAAGGGCAACTAGATGCTCTTTAAGGTCTCTTCAAACCCAAACCATTCTATGACTCTGAAATCCCTCTGAGCTGATCGCTGCCAGAGCTGACCAGGAGCAGACTACACAAAACTGTGTTTTAAGAGGAGACAGGGAAATATTTCTGCCATTGACTATGAAGGTTACATACAAGATAGCATTTAGAGAGAGCTTCAAATGACAACAGATGTTGTTTACATGATTTCAATCCTACTTGACTTTTTTATGGATATATTGCTTATCTATTGCTCCATTTGCCATATAAACAAAGAATAAAGGAAGAAGTTTAGATACTTGCTTTGACTGAGCATTTTCTGTTTGGTATTGAAACGGGTGTTTTTCATAATTTCATGCATTGGTTGACTCATTACGAAACTCATTCTGAAATATAAAATAATCGAATTATAAAACTGTGAAGTAAGGAGTTATACAAAACATAAATTTCTGCAACAATCCCTTAAGGCACATGTGATTTTGGCAGAATTATATTTCAAGTTGAATAATTTCTTCCAAAAATGTGAATGCATTGTTTGTTACTGCACTGATACACACAGAACCACAAGGGTTAAAACAGGAATAAGGCATACCACTGTAAACATTTAGAAGTACTGGTATGTCCCTGTGCTTTCCCCATATATTCTCTGCAGATAATTCTACATGTATTTTAAGTGACAGCATGTATACCATTGTATACTAAATTATTTCAGATTACCAAATTTATATAGGCACATATATGTGTATTATTTCACATTTCTAAGAAAATTTGTTAAATACTTTCTGGTATAACTATTCGAAATCCTAAGCCAGTTTCCCTTTCTACATGAAACAATGTTGTCTCTCTGCCTCTACTGTATTAGGAAAAATACCATGTTTGAAAGGAGGGATAGCAAAGCAAAGCACAAGAAATGTTGCTGGCTGATTTGAAGTCATTGAAGAACACTGAATGGGATGGACCCATAATTTCATGTGTGAGGGAAATCCTGCACACCTTCTGCAATGCACAGAGTTGGAAGCAGTTTTCCTTCCTAGCAACTGATGTCAAAACACGTCAAAGAAGTATGAAAATCAATTACGGGGAAGAAAAGAGATATGAAACAGCACTTTTCTTCACCTGCCTCTGACAACCTTGGAAGAGCTGAATCTGTGGACTCTCCGCTGTGCTTCCAGCCAGGAAGGGCATATTCACAATCCCCTAACCTTGGAAAGCAGCTCAAAGCCACAGTTTATTTTTAAATGCTTTAATAATAGAAGGCTGAAATAACCTCCTGAGCTTTATGTGGGATGGATCCAGCGTACACATCTGACAGCCTGAGAGCTAACCCTGCCTGTGCAGTTCCTACCAGTCAGAGATGCTCTGAAGTGAACATGATTGAAGTACGAGAATCAAGCGCCAGGTGTGCTTTGAAGGCAGCCCCCTTGGGCTGTGGCTTCTCACTGCTCTCCTGCCCAAACCACCAGCTGCAAGCAGGTGCTGAAGGAGCTGCAGCCAAAGCACAGTGACTGGTATTTGTGGCTGGAAAAAGCCAGGGAAAGAGGAAATTCTCAGAAGTTTCAAGAGTATCAGGAGCTAGGAAGCTCCTGATAACAACTTGGTTTGTATGAAATACATGACCCTACATATTCTGTGAGCATAAGAAGGCTTGATAAAGAATAATAATAGTAAAATAAAAAAATTCACACTAGCCAACTTCCAGCCAGTTCCTTCTGTAGTGAAGGCAGCACTGTCTAGGAATCATGCTCTCTCCATTTACTACATAAGGTTCCTCAGAAGACTGTCTGGTGAATTTGGCTGCGGTTTCACAAGAAGCATCACTGTTCTGACTTAAATTTTCCCATCTCATATGCTTTTTATGTCATCCACTTCTGAATCCAATTCACAGCACAGCTGCACAAAGCTTTGTGGCAAAACAGCAAAGGGAGCAATGCACTGTGAAGCAGGAAGGGAAATACTTGCTGGTGACAAAGCAGGAATACCACAGGCCTATATTGTCCCCACAATATTTTTTTTGTCTTACAGAACCTTTACTGCAGTTAGCTAAGGAAATGCCTGAATTTGGGTAATGAAATCTCCTGTCTTCTCTCATGTCAGCCTTCAGTACTAAGGAATAGCTGCATTAGGAACCTACCCCATACAAACCCTATGACTTTCCACAGACACATGTGCACACCCAGCAAACAACAAAAAAAATTAACGCTCATGTTTCAGTGATATTTACTGGAATAATCAATCTGCCACAAAATGATTACTACTTCTTGTGCAAAATACTGAGCACGTTACATTCCCTGTACTGACAGAAATGCTAAACACAGTGTTTGCCCCTCCAACAAGCAGCTACAGCCAGTGAGAAATAATAACTGTCAAAAAGAATAGGAGGGAGGAGGGCACATGAACAAATAAACATAACAAGACTCTTCTTCCCTCCAGGACAAACCAAATGTGATTGTGATCAGGAGTCACAGAGGTCTTAGTCCTAATTTAATACAGTGAAAGCATCATCATCTTGTCAGGTTCTAAGCAGGAGAGATGGAAGGGACAGAAAGTCACAACAAAATTGCTTTGAAAGCCACACAGGACATCACATGGTGATTTATAAAAGACAATTATCTCTCCCACTGCTTCATATGTCTTTCTTTAGGTCTATATGTGGGGAGATAATGAACACTCACATGGCTCCTTTGGGTTTCTGTGCTAGCTGCCAACACTCAACACATTCAAATTGGAGGCTTTCAAATTGGAAGTAGACAGCTAAAGTTGCACCTTGTTCACTTCACGCCACTTCAAGCATCTAAGGCATCAACCACAGTTGTTATCCCTTAGCTGGACAGAGGAAAGGACTATATTTTTTCTTGTTGATCAAATTCAGCAAGCCCTTAATTTGCATCAAAACAACTTTTCATTGATGAATAAAGAAGCAATATTTAAACACAGAAACAATCTAGCTCAAGTAGCTTATTCCAGCAATGGAAAGTGACAGCATATGCACACATATAATCACATGGGAAATAATAATAGTACATCCCAGTGCACTGCATAGCATGAGAAAGCCAACTGCCCAAGGGATATGTCAAGAATGATTTATTTGTATACAGTGCTCTCTTTCCATGTGTCACTGCCTGATTTCTTCAATGGAACCAACAAAACCTTGGTGGAAAAAACATCCATAGCTTCTTTCACTCACCTTATCTCATGTCATTTGAAAATGAAATAGGTAGTCCTCTTAAAAGAAATATAGGAATTTTCTCAGTGGTTGAAAAATTGGAGGAAGCTGTTTAAAAAACTTTGTTTCCAATTTACATTAACACATGCATAAGCAGATAAAATGTTTAAGTTTTACTGCAAACATTATCAGTATTTTGATTTCAAAAACACACAACTCAAAAAAAAAAATTGTTATCTTTTCTTGTCACTTTCTGTAGATGTTTTCTGATACAACATCCTGTCTCAATAGCATCCAAGTTTTACAATGTGATTGTTTTGCTTCTGTATAACCAAGATGTTATTTCAAACTAGTTAGATGGGTAATCTATTCATTTATGTAAATCACAAAGCTACTGTCCTCTTCACGTCACAAGACTACTCTCTTCTTACTACTTAGTATTTTCTTTCACCTCCCGTCCAGAGCCCTTAACGACACAATCTTGTCTCTCATGGTATTTCTATACTTACTGAAAATCTGAAGCAGCATAACTTCTTACAAGGTTCCCAGATGGCTTTGGGAGAGCTTCAATGAGTGAACAGAAGAGCTTCAATGAGCTTCAACTATGTTCTGGCAAGCTTTTGGAAAAATGAACAAAAACACTATGAAGCAAGACTACCAGTCACTGAAAGAATATGAGTTGAAAAGGGATGCCATTATGGCAACCAGATGCAGAGAATAGTTCAGAAAATGTATTAGATCTTACCACACTCAGGTAAGGTAGGTCTGCATGAAACACATCTATCAGTAGCACTGAATGGCATAGATGATGGGAAAAAAAAAAAAAAAAGAGCTAAAAAGAGCTTTGCTTTCACTGATCTTCTTATTACTGTCAAGGGAAAGGAGGACAGACTATATACATACTCATCAAATGACAAGGCAGTAACGACATTTTGACCTAGTCATTAATCTAGGTGAATAGAAATGTTGAATACTTGATACCACACAGCATTTTTAAACAGGATGCATTTGGGATTCCTATTGATGTTCTCCCTGTATTATGCCAAATACACCAGCAAACTGTTGCTGTTGTTTACTTAACAGTATCAAAAGCTGTCATAAAAGGAATCCCTAATCAACACATAACAGCAAATCTGGTGAAAGAAGCTGCAGGTCTTAAGCCTATGTCTGAATCAAAGGAAAGGATCAGTAGTGCCTCTTTATGAAGTGAGGTAGATAGACACATGAGGAGCTATAGTCCAAGTGCCATTCATAGAGTGCTGGAGGTAAATGCCACAACACAGTGCATAACATGGTCACATGTACACTACAGAATTTCCCAATTCCCTACACAAAATTTAAAGACTTGTTCAGCTAGGATGGAGGGCATGATGCACCAGAAAAAAAAATAATAATAAAGGCAAAAGAAACCCAACAAACAGAGGAAGACAGTGCCACAGCATTATTCAGAGAGGGAGTGCAGAGACAGCCTTTGGATGTGAAACGTGCTGAAAAATAGAGGTGGGAATTTCTACATAAGTACCCACATCCAAAGAACTTCAACAGTATATTTGACACAGTATGATTAAATAGTGACAGATTTATTTCAGCAGTAACAGTTACTGCCATTCTTCATGTTAATCTGCAGAAAAGAAACCAAAGACATAAACATTCAGTTAGGTTTCCTGATCAGCTATAGTTATGCAGGGCAGAGGATTTTGTGTCTTATAGTCTTATATGTTTTCAGTTCGCTTACAGAAGGAAAAAAAAGAAAAAAAAAAAAAAAAAAAAAAAAAGCTGCATTCATTTATCATCAGCCAATTTGCATAAAGGAGAACAAAAACATAAACAATCATCAAGGTTTTTTTACTTTTCAAATGTTGCAACCACAAGTCTCTCTTGCAAGTTTCATAACCTGAATTATTTTCCACCCCTATTAGATAAGTGAAGCAGGGATGATTATGCATTATACAAATTGCATTAGACAAACCTCTAGAACAAACTATACATCCTGAGCTAATATCTTTTAATCACAGACCTGCATCAGCAAGTAGGAAAGTCACTCAGCTGATGAAAATGACGGGGGTATGTGTCAGGAGACTTGGTCCCCCAAAGTCACCTTGCCTCCTGGACTGCAGAGGCTGAGAGTGGGAAAAACTTCCCTGAGCCTGAGTCCCTCAAAAATGTGCTTTTTGCTGAGACCAGCAGCAATTAATTTCTGCAGGTTTCCTAATGTTCTGCAGCCCCACGACAATTGGCCTGGAGTTGGTTTTGCCACCCTTCTTTGTATCCCCAAATAACCTGAAAAGGTTACCTGGACGCCTGAAAATGAAAGAGATACACGCAGCTCTCAAAGTGCGTACACCACAGATTAGAGCAAAGACTAGCGCTATAAATGTACCGCAGTCAGGATGTAATCAGGAACAGGTTTGCTTTATTCATAACAGGAACCACATCACCTCACCATGCAAATGTGAATCTATGTCAAAGAGAAAAGTAGTTTCTGCAGCATTAGTTATGCTTAATAAGTCATTTCCCCCTCTTCTTGAGCTCTTTTTAAGAAGCATGGGAGAGACATCTGTTCATTTTGTTATTTGACTGCTGCTAAGCAGACAATAAGAGCTTGTAGATACTCGTAAATACTGCAGTTGTCAGTTCCTTTAAATACGGCTATGAATTGCCATCAAGTAAATTTGAAAAAGTTCAGAACTGACTATTCAACCACCTAAACATCAAGTTCTTTCTCTCCATAATTACCAGGACTAATTCAAATATAAAGATATGTAAAGCTAGATTGTAACCTAAATGATTTCTAGTCTTTAACTTTTTTTTTTTTTTAACATTGCCCTTGCATTTAAAAGTTTGTTTGTTTTTGTTGTTTTCTATTTCCTAGAGAATTATGAAGTATATAATATAGGGAAAAACAGTAAGCCCATGTGAAATTGGCATGCATTCAGAAATGAGCCAATTTATGAATTTTACAGTTTTACCATCCCTTCTATCATAAAGGAAAATGCACATTAACAAGGCAAGTAAGTGAAGTGCATATGGAAATAAAAAATAAAACATGTCCAATTTTTACAAAAGTGCTGATAACATTTGTCAGATTTAGAAGAAGCAAAGTAGCATAAATAAAAAGAATCAAAGTTGCATAAATTATTTAATGTACTTCCCAAATATATGACATTACAGGAATCCTATCTTCTGCTATTAATTCAATTGTGGTAGTACCAGAACCTTCAATTGCAATTAGAGCAGAACTTCGCAAACATTAAGTGACAAACCTCTGCCCCAGAGAGTTTTGAGCATAATCTGAATTTATGAAATCAGTACCGGCTTAATTGCTTCACATTTTTTTGAGGATGAATATAACTATCTGTTTGATGAAAGCAAGAATGAAATTTTTGAGTAAGATTATTGCAAATTCTATTTGATTACTTCATTATAAAATATAGCAGTGTGTATAGTTATTTCCAATTGTATTAACTTGAATAGACAATGAGCCTTAATTAGTTGCAATTTTGACAGAGTATGATCTTCAGGGACTGTAGAGTCATTTTACATTACAGCAGCTAATCTGTTAAGCCCTGTAGCTGTATGCTTAAAAGGTACATAATATTTATTACTCATGCAGAATTGAAGTAGAGTGCACGGATTATGTGAAAATAAAACATTTACACAGGAGCTCACTCTCTCTGAAACAGATATATACATTAAAAGTATATGTATACACATAGGTAAGAATATATATAGTATAATTCATGTGTTCTAAATATGAATGTAAGAAATATATAGAGTGTATGTATGCGCATACACAAGCATAAGGACGATGTTCCTCACAGTTTGAATCAGCTAACACACTGATTCTCAACAAAAGAATTTGGGTTCTCTGTGCTTATTCTGAAAGCACATACTACAGTCTGTCTGCACTGTAGCTGGCACTACGAAGGTTTGTGTTCCTCCAAGCTCCTTAAAGACAGCTTTCTCTGTGGTCAGATAAAGCAAGACTCGGCACAGTGCTCGAGCACAAAAGTTGAGCAACAGGTCCTGTCAACCGCTTACTTCCTTTTCATCCTTAGACCTCACCAAATAGTATTAGAATAGTGAATCTGGATAAACTATGCTATCCTTGTGGCTGATTCCCCAGCTTCTCCAGATCTCTGGGTTATTTTATATGGAAATCAAAAAGGCAAACAGCACATTTAACATTATGCAGGCACCAATAACCAAATGTAGATGCCTGTGCCATACACACCTAAATCCAGGTTTCTGTCATAGATGGTGCAGAGAAATAGGCATTCTTAATAGGGATTGCACCTTAACCCAAGGTGAGGATTTTCTCCTGTTGTTGGAGCCCAGATGGATGTGAGACAAGTGAACAGTTTGATATACTCAGCTCTACAGAGAAAAAAACTGGGAGAAGTGGGAAGTTTTGCTGGAGACATCCTGTTCTGCAAGTGAAAGGTACACAAAGACAAGAACAAAAAGAGGCAGACATGAGGGAGGAAATCAAAGTGGCCCCAGTGTAAAAGCTCACAGATAGACTCATACACTTAGAAACTCTGAAAAGGGCAAAGCACTATCGAGGTCCAAGGTGGTTTAACTTAATCAGTGGCAAGGGCTGTTCTCTGTCTTCTCAACGGAAAATGCAATACAAGTACTCACAACCATCAGACAACGTAACAGCTAGAAGCAGCCAAGCATTATACAAAGGATGAAGAAAACAAACACATTAGCATTTCCTTTCATTTTCTAGCAGATGGACCTTCTGGGGCTTGCTGTGTTCCAGACAGGATCAGACAAGCACAACAAGGAGGTAATTCCACAACTCTCCTGCCACCAAGTAATAAAGACAGGAACTATTTTGCCTTTTAGTTCACCCTTGAGACTACTCTACGTAGCTATGACATCTGAGTGATAGGCATTTGGGGTGTTGATATCAGCTTCCTTATTTTCATAGACTGTGTTGCTAAGAGATTTCTATATGCAACTTTTACTCTAAGGTTATCACCTTTTCTTCCATCATGTGAATTTTCTTCAAGTTCTCACTTGTCTCGGGGCCCATACCACAAAGTTCAGTGCTGACCCTGAACTTCTCCAAAGCCCATGATGTAACCAGCCTTCGTCTGGAAGCTTTTCTGTTTCATGTAACTTTAAAGAAAAATACATGAATAAATAAATAAATAAATAAATAAATAAATAAGTATGTGTATATATATATGAATTTCATAACTACATCAGTTTTAAGAATTAACTTACTGAAACTTCTTTGTTATTTAATGTGACCCATGCAGAGAAGAATATGTGCAGATATTGCACATTTCAATTCAGAGTGAAATACTCAAGATGTAAGTATGGTATGGTTTCCACATGTATTTATTCATTTAGATTACAAATAAGTAACTGCAGACTTTTTTTTTTTTTCTCATGTCATACTTAAGAAGGGAAATACACATGGGAGCTCAAAGACTGTTAGTTTCTCAGTGGATATACAGCACATCTGTTTCAAAAGAAACAGAAAATACTTGTTAACACATGGAAGTGCTTGTGGCCCTCTCTTTTCCTGACAGGTTCTAGCCTGGGGCAAGGGGAGGAAATTCTTTTCTGATTCCTGCAGGATTTTGTCTAGAGGGTAGAAAAAGTCTCACTAAATCAACCAGTCACACCCTGTGCATTTTCTTCGTGCTTCTTCTCCCTGGCCAAAGAATAGTTGGACCTGTGGAAATCTCATCTTGTTAATGCTCTTCTGACTAGGAACATCAACACAACCTAAGCAGGTGTGCATGGCATGGGAGTCAAACTATCATTATTCTCCCAAATTGGTTGTATGTATTTATTGCATCAACTTCTACATTTTCTTCAGGCTGACTAGTATTTGGTTTTGCATTGGCACTTCACTCCAAAACACCTATTAGTTTTTGAAAGGCCTGAGACTGGATGAGCCTGAAGAGAAGAACACAGATTCTAATAAATCCTCAACAATATAAATCCTAGAAAAATATCTCCAACTTTAAAGTGCTTTCTTAGGAACAAAAGCAGCTGAACTTCAAATTATAAAGCCTGCATTTGAACATTTTTAACAGGTCCCCTCAATTCAGTGGCAATCTTTAGATATTGAGATGCAAGAGATCTGTGTCCTGGAACTTACATATTCTGTAGGATTATCTGAGGGTGAACTAAACACTGGAATGGCAGACAGCCTCAGAAACATTAGACTAGTTATTCACCATAACATCTGCAGTTCAATTAAATAAAACCTACAGAAGACAGTGAAAGTCACAGCTTCCACGTTTAGCCTGAGCCTTGGAGCAGAATTCCTGCTAAATGTAGCACTATCCTGCCAGTCCTTGTTTTCTTATTAGGAATATTTTCTAGCTAGCAGAAATCCCCAGCCGTCATGTGTTTTTGCTTTAAGCTCAGATTTTCACAGGCAACATCTCACTTTGAGTCTAACTTTAGCCAAGGGGTTACCTTCCTTATGTTCTAGTCAATCTTAGGTTTGTAACCACAAGGGTTGCAGGCAGCATCTCCCCTCCAGCACTTATTGTCCTTATCAACTGCAGACAATTAACATTTGCTTAAGGGACTTCCAGAGAGCGCTCAGTTGTCCCCTTTCTCAGCCAACTGCAGTTCAGTTAAATATCAGCTTTAAGAAAAGTTTCATAAAAGTAAATCCTAATTAAAACTTTATCAGAATTAAAAAATAATTGTTTGATAACAACGGTGTATTAAAGAAGAATTTTCCATCTGATTACAAGTCTCCTGTATATCCAAGCTGTGGCTGATCTTGGACCTGGGAGTTTTTCCTGAGTTCATGGGTCCAGAAATTTGTTTTGACCACACTGTGCTGTGGTCAAGACCCAGGCCCCTCTGGAAGAGTTCCCTCTCTCCCCTCCTCTAGAGAGGAAGAAAAGTCAGGCATGCGAAGCTGGGAGTCCTGGGAGGATCTGGCAGATCCCAGATCTCTTCAGACAGAAACTGTTCAGCCTTCATACAACATGAGGTTCCCCAGCTCCCCAGGAAGAATGATTTAAATATTGCCCACAGTTGAAATTATCACACTCCCAGCATGCTGAAAGTCTTTTTCCTCTGGAGCAGTAATTTCAGCTCCTCCACATTCCTAATGTACATATATTTTAAAAGAGTTTTTTTTGTTGTTTTTTTTGCTGTCATGGTTATAAACAAAAACAAAAACAAAACAAAAAAAAAAAGAAAAGAAAAGAAAAAAGTAAACCTGCTAAAAGACTTGCAATAAAAAAGGACAGTAAAAGCAACTAAAAGCAAACAGGAAGAAAAATGAGGATTGTGGTAATTTTTTGCAATACCAAACAGCAGAAATGCAATAGCACTACAGTTACCTTAGGAGTATACATGATCTGTAAAATGTTTGTAATATTTTATTATTTTATGTGAACATAGGGGTTACTAAGAGAAGAGACAGTTACATGAACAGAAATGCCTGAAGAGGATATTAGTAGAGGCTGAGCTGACTAGCAGACTACTAAGCATTGCCTAGTGTGGAGAACAGGCAGCTGAGAAGCAACTGGAAAAACATATCAATGGGGAATAATAGTGCAGATGACAATGGAAGTGTCTGTATACCACAGAGGCAGGTAGCTGCATGCAGCTTAGCTTCACTTCAGTGCTGCTGAACATCTTCATTTAAGTGCCTAGTTAAGGAGCAAAGCTTCCTCAATTTTCTGTACAGGCAATGGAAAAGGAGAGTCCGGCCTGCCTATGGTGGAAGAACCTCCCCTAAAGTGTGTGCATCTCCCACCAACCCAGAGGTATTAGTTTTGAGCTTGTGGTTTACAGGCTCCTGGAAATTCTGGGAGATCTGTAAACTTCTTCCGAGAAGTCTGGAGAAGATGGAGATCAAAGCAAAGAGGATGGTAAGCTCGGCAAAGCCAATGCCTGACCTTCCAACCTGTGCCCGCAGGTAGGGGCATGCTGGAGGATGGTATGGATTTGGGTAGAAGAGCCTGAAGTGCTGTAACAACCAAGATCAATTTACAACAAAAGTAGGAAAGGAAATATACTAGGTTTTATATTTTTCATAGTATAAATCCAGGTAGGAATAATATATCCCCTTGGCTGTTTGAATATAGATTTGATTGCACACAATACAGCAAAAAAAAAAAGTTGCATGTAATATAGCAAAAAAAAAAATCTAAGTTGGGACAAACAAAAATACTTTTGCCAACCATCATTCTTAACCACAGATGCCTTCAGGAAAGCAATATGCTAGATAAGGAACCAAGAACAGAATTACTCTTCTAAGGAGAGAGATAGGTATCTCAGGAGAGCGATCCATCTTATTTTGTGGGTACAGAATAATGTGGTTATTCTCGTTGACTACAGTGAGAGTGCAGACACTAGCTAGATGTAGACAAATAATATTTAAATAGATTAGATTAGGCAAAAAGCATAATATACAAATTGACTTATTCTACCTCAAGTTATTCTAAATCTGTACCTCTTTCCCACATATTGTTGGCTGGGATCAGCATTTCACTAGGCTAAGTACAAACATTATTACATGCAGTTATATATTCAGTGACCTGAATGCAGAATGTCAAACAACTTACAGCACTATAGGAAACATGGTCCCCAACCACAAGCCATGTAAAGCAAAAAAGTAGAAGTTAAAAGTCTATCACAGAAATTTTGTCTTTTCTTAATTATGATTCTAATCTGTGTATATATTGCCTGGGAATTATACAAGCATAATAACCTGAGACTAACCAGAGTTAGAAACTGCTCAGTGTCCCTACACACAATTTGTATTTTGTGCTTCATGCAGTTGCTCAGGGATAGGCTTCAGGAAAACACTGAGTTTGTTCCTCTAGTAAAGTTGTTTACAAGAGGTTTATATATATAATATTGCAATGAACATACCTGGCTCTGCCAAATAAAAGCATTTAAAACTTCTGGGATTGTTCTTGGAAGTTGTGATGAGGGTTAATGTGAACTATCAAAAGGTTTTAAGGACAAAAGTCAGTTTATTTGTTTTGGGGCAAGTAGATTATTAAAATTAGTAAATTATTTCAGACTTTCATCTACCTGACTATGAACTCCTGAAAACACTTCCTATGCTTAACACTCTGCACTGGCATATAAATAAAGAGCTAGCTGAAACTGAAATCAATAGGTTTCTGTTGTTGCTGTTGTTGTTTAGCAGGGGGAAGTTGTGAAAACCTTATTTTCTATTAAAAAAAAAAAAAGTAAATCAAGACATACCTGCCCTGGCAGTGAACAATAACAGAAATGGACCATACCTATGCCATGCATTCTTGGACTATTGGTTAGGCACAACAAAATAAGGTCCTTTATGGGACCTCACTGGGACCCCCTTATTCAATGTAAGCAGAAGGTTTTCTCAGGAAAGTTCACAGTGTAAGGTTTCATGAAGTCCTGTTTGCAAGTCCCATTCATTGACAGATGCATTGTTACCATAAACAACTGAGTATGTATTTCAGTTTATTTGCCAAGATGAATCTCTCTTCACCCTAGAGAAGCCAGGGCAGATGGTAATTCCTGCTAGAGGCCAGGTTGTTGGAACCTTAAAAACTAGAACAAATCATGTTTTCCCCGTGAAATTAATAGGAATATGGCCAAATCACTGGGTTCTACTACGCAGGCAATTACACTGCTTATTGAGTTAGGGAGAAGGTGTTGTTCAATCCATTAGGAACAAAAAGGAAGAAAGATAATTTAAAGGCCAGATGTCTTTCAGGCTCAGTGTGAATCTATTATTATAGTCTGGATGAGTAGCCAAAAGATGTTTTACAAACCTGACATAAATTGCTAAGAATAATTCTACCCCTATAAAATAGAAAAATAAATAAATAAATAAATAAATAAATAAATAAATAATTCAGGTCCAGCAGCGGTTACACAGATATCTGCCTCTTTTAATTTTTATGTTTAAATGGAAGGGAATGGGAACTCTTTCTTAGAAGGTTGATAATCTTTTCTTGATGGATTTTTTCTGAATTTCTCTAGAAATACATCCAAAAATGTGGCTATAAGCAAATGCCTGTGTGTTCAGATTATCTATTCAGCAAACTTTCAGTGCATATTCATAGCAGACGGTGCACGTGACATTTCAAATCTTCCTGTCTGGAGAGTCTTCTACAGTTTGATGCCACACAATATAAAATCTGTGTGGTTTCACCTACAGTTCAGATTTTTAAGGACAAGGTTTCTGTAAAGCCTTTCAACTTTCATATTGTTCCCCTTAAGTCATTGCTTTCAAAAGAAGGTCAGAATAAGAAACCATATATTCCTAGCTGATAGAAACTGTCATAGTAAGATAAAGACCTTCATCTGCAAATAATACTGTTATTCTTTCAGGAACTACAACTTTTCAAATTCCTTTTGAAAAGCCAACTTTAAATTAATTTGTTTTGATTCTGCTCCAAATTAAATACCTGTGATTTTCAAGTCAGTGCTATACAGGACAGAAATATTTTTAAAGCTAGGGTTTACACAGTTAAAATTTGTCACGTGCAATTTTTTAACTCATTTCTCTCTTGTGCACAGTTAGCTTTAAGTGTGTAAGAAAAAGAACAGAGTAAAACATTTAGCCCAGTTAGTAGTAACTTCTTTACATAACCCAAACAAATGTCCATGCTGAGCTGGAGAAACAGAGATGATGAAATATTGCACATTTCTTGAGCTAGAGAGTACACAAAGCATCATTTTTAGTCTACCACTTACACTGTACGGACAACACAGTAAACCATACATGTGTAGGAATGCCTTGTGAGGGAGTAATATTACTGGCTTAAAATCCTGTATGTGACATTCAAAACCACATCTAATGTAAAAAGAAAGAGGTTGGCACAGTTCGTCCTGCTTATCAGCAGATTAGTGGCTGGGCTAATTCACTCTACAGATTCCTCACAATGTACAGAATAGGATCATATAACCTAAGACTCATTTAAAGTTCATGCCAGGGATGGTAGGGGCTTCCATTTTCATACAAAGGCAGATTATCAAAAGGTGTAACCACTTATACAGGTTACTACCTCTTTTTGAAATCAACACCTGGATTTTGCATTTAAGAAGACCTATATTTTCAAAAGGTTGCTCATTTCTCCTTTTTATTTATTACCTTGCAATTGAGTACTTTGGATACTTGCAGACATGAAAAAAATATTAAAAGAGCTTCCTTCTGGATCCTGCATGACTTCTTCCTTTTACCTGGTTTACGTGCTTCCTACTTTTCACCTACTATGATAAACCATGTTAGGGATAGAATTTTCAAATATTTTTGCCTACTATTAGACAATATTTGCCTAATTCAATAAAATTTTATCATTTATTTAGAAGAAAGTTAATTTGAATACTTTCAGTATTTTTTTCTAGATGAACAGATTTGGCTTCAGATTTCTCTCTTTTTGCATTCATTCCCTGAGAGGTTAGTCACGGCAAAGACAGTACCTTCCCACTGACTGATTTGCCACATCATCACCAGGAATATACACAGAATATTTCATTTTCTTTTCACTAAGGCAATAAACCCTTAGAGACACTTTAGCAAGTAACATGCATCTCATTAATTTATTATTCACTTATTTTTAGCTGTTTGTTTCATTTGCACAGACTGGCTCTTAAGTATTTTACCACGGGACAATAAATGCTCTAATTCAGAGTAAATCAAAAACAGTAGTATGCTCAGTCTTAATGGGAGGGATATTTTAAAACATTAAGCTGTTTGATGGTAGAAAAACAGTTCACACACTGATGTGAAATTAAAACTGATTCAAATGTCAAAAACAAACACTTTGCTCAACCAGAGTGCCTCCAAAGAATTTTCATTCTCTGCTACCCCAGATGACAGGACCTCTGGGGAACTCTAACAGCAATTCCAAAATCAAATAATCAGGATGGGCATAAAGCAGCAGAGCAGACCATCCAAAATCCTGTGCAAGTTTGTTAACTCAGGGTTTTTCCCATTTTCTTGTTTGTTCAAGGGGTTTTCTTGCTGCATATACGTAGTAAAAATTGAAAATTTTCACAGTTGGAATAAACCAATTATCAACTTGGACTTTCATGTGTGACCCAAAAGTGAAATTTCTAGCTCTTCTACAATTTTCTCTAAGTTATTAGTCTGATACATGAGCTACTCAATAGTGTGATTTATGCTCTAGATTAAAAAATAATTAGTGTGGTAATCAAGTTAATTTGAATTAAGGTAAATTTTCATACTGAAATAAGTTGCTACTTTTCCCATCTAACACATCCACAGGACTTCACATAATTTGCAGCACTGCATTAGTTTAGGCTTCCCATATACCCTTACTGTGTCATTTTACAGAAACAAAAACAAAGACGTGTAAAAATATTAAACAGCTTCCTAAAGTTTCTTCCAGGACTGGAAATAAAGACTGTCTGACTTACTTCTTTGCTGTAATTATGAGCTTTTGCCTCTAAAATACTTTTTCATAAATATTATCTACAGAAGTCTTGCCTTATCTGTCATCCCCTGCTAACATTCCAGTTCACCACTAACTTTAGAACTCCTCTGTTTTGTGACACAGGGAAGAAAAAAGACTGAACTATGCAATCAAAAAAAAATCAACCTTAAAGTGCAGTAGTTTCAGCAAAACATGACAATTCAGCAATAAAGGCATTGGAAGTAAATTGGCTCGGCATGCAGGGGAAAAGAACAGTTCACAAACATAAGTACAAATATTTTAGTATAGTTTCTATTCACACATTTGACATTACTGTATGTGTTTACTAACTGGTTAGTAAGCAATAGCTAATGCCAGAGGCAATTAATATACATCACATCTACCAGATATCACCTACAAGTTATGCATAAAAACTACTCAGACACCATACATTTGTTCAGACTGTTTCATCTGATCATAAAAATCCTTTATCCTAATACTTTTTTACCTTTACATTAATACTTTTTTTACCATCTGCTATTCTCCTAGGCGGGTTTAAACCCATATGGGTCTGCACCACCCCAGAGTCATTTTGTTGCATGGGAGCTCCACGGAGCTAAGATTCAACACACACAGTATAGCCCTATATTTATAAAAGATTGCTTTTTTTTTTTTTTTGGTATGGAAATCAAATACATTTAATAGATTATATTTAAATATTGGCAGACAGCACTGTTCACGTGTAATCTTTCAACTCCAGCAGCTCATAAAAATGCTAACCACAGACCAAAACACTGGTGAATTATGTACCAGATAGGCATTTGCGAACAGTCTTGCTTAGGTAGAAAAGAGAGATCATTAATAGACAAGGTCATGGTCAACAACAACAACAACAACAAAGAGATGGATTTTTAAGGCAAAGAAGCAGCAATAGAGCAAAAAGCTTGCATTTCTATTCAGCTAAAAATCTTAATAGCAATAAACACTATTTAAGAACTTGATTCATACTTTTATCATCAAATCTCTTAACTGCTAAGAGAAAACACTGAAAAAAAAGGAAAATATTTGAGCAATTGTACAAACTGTAATGCACAAGCAGAAAAGGGGAGGTGAAGTTGCATGCAGTGTTTGAACGTTTCCATGTCCTGACTTTTGAAGTGTGCAAGTCTCATGACTTTCTTCTGCAGTCTCACACAGCAGTAAGCCTGAGAATCCCCAGAGGCTTTGCATGGCCCTTTGAAGCTTTACAGACCTTCTTTGTGCATGGTGCTATTAATAGTTATCTCAGAACAATCTCAGAAATCTCAGCGCATCTCCAACACAGAGAATTAAAAATAAGTTATCTACTGTTATGCACAGACTTTTTTAGAACTTGTTGAGCTCCAGTGAATTTGATTATACAGATCAAGATGATAATAGGAATTCACTCTTTCACTAACCTGTGTGATAATAATAAGGAATATCAAGAGCTGACAGTCAGGTTTGCTGTCAGACATCCTTTCCAGCTTAGAACCCAGACTGCAAAAGTTCTCCTTGAAAAGCTTCTGTGTAAATATTCTTGCAAGAGGACAGATTTATTAGAAAAGTATTCCTCCTATTTGCTATTTTAGCTATATGGTGTTTTGTAGTAATTGTTTAGCCTTTTTTCGTGCTGCTGTCAACAAAATAAATACATAAATAAATAAAAGTTTGCCACAAGAAAAAACATTTCCTTATTTTACCTATACTATTTGCCACATATACCAGAAAATTTCACAGTCAAAAGCTTAGTTAGACTGTCTGTATGGATTCAGAAATCAGGGTGGAAAGACCCTTCTCTCTTGACTGAATTTGAGTTCAGCCTACATGGTTTCTGTCACAGGTTTTCAAACATTATATGGAGTATCATTTTGCTGCTCAGGTAGCCTTTACAAACTTCTTTTAAAAGTTTTTCATACCACTAGCTATGTGTTTTCCGTGGGTGGGAACCCTGACCTTACACCAGTAAAAGACACTGCAGGTAGTATTTCTGATTTTTCCTATCTAAAAATAATACTCCCTTTTCTCTCTCAGAATTAAGTACAAATTGTCTCCACAAATTGCCCATTAAGTAAAATATGATAAATTCTCACATTATTTTCAATGTGCTATGAACAGCTGAAGAGAAGGGATTTGAATAAAATGTCTCAGCTTTAGTTACACTGCCATTTTCTCAAAGTTGCAATAAGGTTCATTTCCTCAAAGCAGTTTTCCATTTTTCCTGTACTTATTTTATCTCAGCCACAAGTGCAAGATTAAACATTTCTTAGTATCAGACAAAATGTGACGTTACAGAAAGATTTAAAAAATCCTATGAATCAGTTTGAAGGTGAAAATTAAGAGGGAAAAGAATAAATACAGAACATGTGAAATCATCACAAAAGAAGAAGTTGTTCTGCTGTGAGTCTTGTAAATATATATATATATATATATATATATATATATATACACATGTATATATATTCTTGCCCTATTTTAAATACTGGAAGAGTACCAGAAATATCATTTCTTTCTAACTATGTATGTGATAAAATCACTTGGAGTGAAGGGTACTTGCATACTTGGCACACAAGGACAGCTAACTGCATGAGCAGTTAACAAATTGTTCACGTCTATTTCAGCTGTTTCTTCCATCTTTTTGTCCTAAATCCCTTGCAAAAAAAAAGCAAGTGAAAAGGGCTTTGAATGGGATAGAAATCCTTTGGATACTTTATGAAGATCTTACACGGTTTGAATCATCGTGCTTGTCGTTTGGCTTGTTTTTCCATGAAGCAGATGGAGTGATAGCCAAGGGGGAAAAAAAAAAAAAAAAAAAAAAAAAAACACAGAAACTGTGGTTTGTTGTATAGCAGGGAGAAGGTTAAGCAGGATCCCAGGCTTTGGGAGAATCCAGTGCTGTTTGCTGGTGTATAACAGACTCTGACCACGGTGCACAAACTGGAAGTGCTATGTGTTAACGCCAGGAATGGCCTGACTGGGGACACCATAAGGGAAAGTGTGTTCAGTGCATTCCTGTCCTCTAACTCACAAACTCCTTAATGAAAAACATGGTAAATGAGACCAAGTACAAGCTGCATAGAAAAAATAAAAAATAAAATAAATTAAATAAAATAAATAAAATAAATAAAATAAATAAAATAAATAAAATAAAATATTTTTTGTTGTTGTTCCAGTGAGTTGAATAGTTGATGAAGTAAAGCTAAAAACACTTTACAAATTAAAATTACTGTTTCCTGGACCTGTCATTTGGGATACCTGGCCATGAACTCTTCGTTTAAAGTTTTTCTACAGTTACATAAAATTGCAGACAATTTTTTCTAAAGTATGGTGTGGCACAATAGCTAATAAACATCAGAAAATCGCATGAAATCTCCTACTAGCTAATTTATTACACTAGGGAAAAAAATCATACACAACGAATACTTTTATATGGATGGTTATTTCCTATTTATACTTTGACTAAATGCACTAATTACATTGTAAACGGCCTGTGACCAAGAGCAATCTGCATCATATTGCGTCGCTGTTGTCACAGAGAAGTGAACCTCCAGAGCACAGAGGGTTCAGTCCCTGCTCATCTCCTGCCCTGTTCAGGCAGGGCACTGCAGTAGGGTCAGGCAGGCACCATCGTGCTGCATGGCTCCGATGTGCAGCACACAAGGGCTGGTGGAGCTGCAGCCTCCCCAGACCACCAAACAAACACCCTCTACGTCGTGCTTCAGAAGTCACCGTGCAGTTCAGCCACCCACCTCTTCCTGCCTCCTGATTTTTCTTTTTTCTCTGTGCCATGGCCCCTTGCCATCCAGCCCACCAGTGCAGCAGGTCCAGCCATAGGATCCAAACCCTCAAAGCAGCCGAGAAACACAGTACCGAGGAAGAAGGTCCATTTAAAGGCCAGCTTAACTACCTTCAAAAAGTTTTCACTTTTTATTGCATATTTTGTGGCTGCTCGTAGTATTACCTTCATTTAGAAATAAATATTTATATATACAAGTATGTATATTACCTCTAACAGAATCACCGAAGTGCTCTCATCTCTTTTGATTAAAAAAGTAGGATTTTTAATTATTTTTTAATCAGTCTATCAAGAAATCTGACTGAAAATTTTAAACATTACAGCAACATACGGCTTGTGAACAAATAACATCCCCTGTTGTAGGAGATGTTGCAGCTAGAGATGACTAAAATATTAGTGTATACTGGCCAATGTGGAATATTACTCTGCTGGACTAAAACTAGTGCTGTCTTATCTGTAACATAAAAATATAGAGATAAATTTGCAAAAGAAGCGCCTGAATAGCAAGGAGGTTGTAGGTCAATTTGTAATTAACACTAGTTATTAAATATACTCAGCTAGAACTTTCTCATACATCATCTCGTACTAACTGGACCAAAATGAAGTCTTCAGAAAAGCTTTTCCAAACTGTTCTATACTGTAAAGATGAAAACCGTTCTATCGTCCCATTGCAGATTAATAATTATTCTTTCCCTTTATTCTGCCTACAGTAGTATTTCACTACTTCTTTCCAAGCCTGCCAGCTGCTTTAATTTTAGAGCTGTTTTCTCAGGAAGGCAATAGTTAGGTAGCCTGACTTTTCTCCCAGACACAGCAGTGCAGTTCACCGTGCACATGATACAAAAGCTACCCCATTCAGTACCAGAAACGAGGACTACATATCACCCAGTCAAGGCAGAGTGACCGGTCCAAACCCTAAAAACTTGGCAGGAAAGTGCTGAGGCCAGCAGCAGACCCACCACACCCCCTCACCCCCCCTTCAGTCCTGACCCCACAGCTCATCCCAGAGGTCCGTGTACTCAGCGAACCCCCTTGCTTCTTGGTCAGACAGTGCCCATCTCTGGCAGACAGCAATTTACGTAACGATGACAAATGTGAGTGAGCAGCTGTCAGCAGTGCTTGTCGTGGGTGCATCTTGCAGTATTGACAGCCTGGCCCTTCCCTTCTGAAGGGGAAAGAGTGTTTTCAAACCACCGACATCAACACCTAAAATCACTTTCCTTGGCATAAAAATAGCAAGGGGAAACAATAATGACCACAAAGTACTGACTGGAGAGGTAGCAAAAAGATATCCTTGACTATTTTGGAAGATACTGGAGTGACTTAGTGGTACTACTCTTTCCCAAGCTGTTTGTTCTTTGTCCCCTCCTACAGCTTACCAGTCCCCGAAGAAAATAAATGTGTAAGCTTACTTCATTTCAAAGCAAAGCTTTTTATCTCAGCATTAATGTACCTTCCTAGAGCATTTTGAAAGACCCAAATGACAAGTGGATAAATAATTATTTCTTCATCTTTTGGTCATCATAACCTCCATCCTGGGGATAACCCACAGGTAACCGTAGCAACATCTTTGACGTCTGCAGTAAAGGGGAATCTGTCTTTGCCCTTAGCAGAGGAGGAAATTGTCATTCAGGCTTTCATTTAATGGCCACATTTCAGCATTGGTTACAGCTGTGCAATCATGCATAGGTCAATGCACTGTCACCAGGGTATGTAAAGGCATCCTACAGCTCATCTTTTTAGATTCTGATTCTCCCACACTAATAAAAAAAGAAGCTATAAACTTAATTAACCACTAAACATTAATTTGCTAATGGTTACAATCTCTATTTTTCTTTAGATATCAGTTAATTTTAATGTCAACTATATAGCCATGAACTCTCCATGCTTACAAGAATACTCAAAGTAATATAAAATATTAATTTTCCCACCTTAATTATTTCATTTTTTTACACTACCAGGTATCTTGTAATATACTTTTGTGTGTTTCTGGGCTCCTATTATGAAGGTGAGTTGCCATAGTGTCTTTCAAAACCAAAATGGGAAATTGATTTTTTTTAAATGTTCCATCAAACTTTGTCCAGCTATAAAATAAAGTAAGTTGAGCATCCCATCTCCTGTCTATGAATAATGTGAATAAAGTTAGGTAATGGCCAAATAACATACCTTTTTTTCTACTGCTGCTTATATTTTCCAGTTCATTCCCTTTAAATCAAAAAGAGTCAGTGGAGCTTTATATACTGTCTCTCAGAACACACACACAAAAAAAATGGAATTTCAACAAACATTCATTTCAAGCCAAATCAGTTTCTGATTAAATGCAATCTGCAAAATTGAAAGTGGTGCCAATACACTTCACATGTTCCCCTCATTTTCAGCTTTCATCACTCATTAGCATGCAATATGAAAATCTTCACTTTCTAATTATCCTCATATTTCTCAACAAATAGTTGTTTCTGTTATCAAGTTCCATGAAAAAGTGCATTCTTTTTAGCTGAAAAAGAAAAAAAAAACCTTTTGACCTAAATCTATAGCCTTACTTTTTTTGTTCAAAGAGTGATCGGTATCCAGATGGCAGATTTTCCAGCTGAAAATCACAATGGAGAACAGGTGTACTTGAAAGCACAGTTAGTGAATTGAAGCAATTGGAGTCCAACTACGCAGATACACTCTGTAGAGTACCCAGCCCACCCACATAGCCATTAGCTCATTTGCCCATTAAAATGCAGAAACTTAATAAACTACAATTTTGCATAATTCATAAGCAAACAAATTCCATCTGTTTTACCTTCAGAGTCAGTGATGATTAGGGGGCATGAATGTATTGAAGGAGCGGTACTCTACTGGTATAAACAAATGGAGAGAGAAAGAATAAAGGCTTCAAAGACTTGCAGCATTTTCAAGCTCACTTGCAAAAAGAAAAGTGGTCAGGACTTGAAAACTTGAAGAGGGGTTCACGGAATTCCAACACCCCAGCAGTTAATCCTCACATCCACCTGTCCACCCTTTCAAGAAAGGTATGCACAAAAACAAAACAAAACAAAAAACAGTGCAAATGGGAATATATAGTATTTTTACTGTTTATAAGTTCTATCTTCATTTTTGTTGATAGATCTGCCAAGGAAAAGTCCCTAAAAGGGAGACAAGCCCAGACCCATTTATACAGTCTTCTCTTTAGGCCATGTGAATTGGAAGAAAGGCAGCACACTCAGTGCTTCTTCTGCTCCCCATGAGGTTCAGCATCACATTATCCCTTCATCAGGTTGTGACAAAACCTTCTGTTCCCTCCTCCAACTGCTGTATGTGCAGACGTTCATGTTTCATTAAACAATTCGCAAACTATCCTGATTTTCTTTTTAGGTACACAACGGTGTTTCAATCCTCAGTTTCAGAAGAGGAGTTATGGATGCCATACATGTTTTGTATGGATTTTGGCTTATCCCTTTTTCTGATTTACAGGTAAACATACTTGGAAAATTATCGTCCATTTTAGGATTTAGAGACATAAAACAAAGATTTATGGCAGATCTGTAGCTGATGTAAACTGTCTATTTTCCATGGATTTCTGCCCTCTTCCCCTAGCCGTGAGCTGCTCAGGTGCTTTTGCTGTCTTAGTGCATCTATGCTTTGCTTCAAGGGTCCATTTTAGAATTTGATTACCAGTTACTGATATTTCCATTAAAAAAAAAAAAAAGAGAGAGAGAGACAATTATTCAGCTGCTGGTTCTTCTTTAGATCTTCTGGCCACCTCTGAACTACAGCTGCAGAATGATTGCCTGGTTTCAGCATCTGTAATAAATAAATGTTGGCAGCTGCTGAAGGCTTTCCTGTCCACTGCCTCCAACTACAATACATGCAGATCACTCCTTTACTTCTGTTCTAGATGCCATGCATGTGACATGACATCTGGGGAACTTGTACTGGCATGTTCAGTTAACTCTCCTGACATCTTGCCACAGAAAAGAGAACTCTCTGATTAACATACAAAATAACAGTAAGATGTAAGCTAAGCAGATTTATGATAGGAAAGAAAGAAAATACCCTTTAGAAAAAGAAAAAGGGCAGAGGGTAAAAAAAGCTCTCAAGAGTTCCCAGGGAAAAAAAAAAAAAAAAAAAAAAAAGTCATAAAACAGTATTTTAAAATTGCATTAGGATAATTTGAACAGATGCCTGTCAACAGGCAGTAAAAGAAATTCCAGTGCGGTGACAAAATAATTGCCTAGACAAAAAAGATCATGCATTCCCCTAACATACCTCTAGCCTCAAAGGAAAATATGGATGCCAGCAAATCTCGCCAGCCTAAGGCTTGCCACCTCCTGATCAAAAAATATGATCCATCACAACAGCTCTCTCTGCTCCACAGGCAGGAGCCCTTTTCTCTCAATTGCCTAGATGATCTACATAATTAATTTAAATTCAAAGGGACTGTATTCTAAATCTATAAGCTCTGCTTTCTCTGTTTCTTCTGTGAACAAGGGCTTACACAGACAAAGCCTTGTTTATTTCCTCTAGTTATGACTTTTAATCCAAGAAAAGATATTATTTCTACCTATAACTCATATTTACCTTCCATCTTTAGTGCAGCAGAACTACAACAACATGACTGCCAGACCTAGGCTGAACTTCTCCACAGAGGTTGGCCAGTTTCTCTTCAGCTAGTTCCTCTGTCAAAAATAAATAAATAAATAAATAATAAAAACAAACAAATTGCCAATATCCCAGGTTTCTGCTTCTATTCTCAATTTAGAAAGCTACAGAATGTTGTCGTTCACAGCAGCAAAAAGGGCTTGAACTGTATCTTAAATCTGATACCCAGCATTATTATTTCAGAACTTCCTTTTTTTCTTCTTTTTTCTTCATCTTTTTTTTTCTTTTTTCTTTTTTTTTTTTTTTTCCCATGAACTGTCCCAAGACTAAAGAATCCCTCATGATCTATCTGCTGTTTAGCTCAGTTTTCCACTAAGGGAACCTCCAACAGATGAGGTCTGCCCTCAGCAGTGAGGACTACAAAATCAATGGGAATAATTTTAGGTTTGTGGGAGATGAAAGGCTGATTCACACATTTGAAAACAAAGCTCCCCAAAAGGAATAAACAAAATAAAAAATGCAGGTCTTGCACGTTTGCTACATGGTTATTTTTCATCTCACAGAATAAAATATTCATGAACTTTCCAATACGAGCTGCCTACTGCTCAGGAAAAACTGTTAAATATGTAGTAGGATGATATGCTGTGTGAGCTTTATACATTTAGACATTTAATTTTTTATATGATGCTTTTAGGATTTTCATGTATTTCACAGCTTTATGCACCTAAGTTCCTTACTAGTGCCTCTCACAAAAGGCATTATATCACATGGAAAACAGGCAAAGAAGGTTGGAGAATTTTCTTTTTTTCCATTCAGCCAGGAACAGTACTAAAAAGGTAGAATTTGTGTCAGACAGCAGAGCAAAATGCAACTAAAGAAAGCATCTCTTTAAAGGAGAATAAATATTTTAAAGGAAAAAATAAAGTCATTTGGAAATTTAAGCTGAGAAGTAGATTAGCAACCCTTTAGATTGCAAAACTTGCAGAATTAAATATCTTCATCTCATCTCTGATAAGAATTTCAATTGTACAAGCAACATATAGGAGAAAACTGTAATTCTCAGTTTACCATCTGTATCTATCCATGTACAAAATACCATGGTGCATATTTTTAATAAACTGGTCATCCTAGCGCTGTCCAGACCAATCCCTGCCCCAAGGAAGGACCAGCCTCTAGACCCTTCTCAAGGTATTCATATCTACAGCCCGTGTGAATTCAGGTCAGATCACAGCACGCTTCTTTTTCAGCCCCAGAGCTACACGATGCTGCCTCCTATACATCTGACAGCTTCAAAAATGTTGGTATCCAGGAGTTTTATAGCTAGAAATTAGATAGTGTGCTAGATAATTAGATAACATTTCAAACAATTAGATAGTAGTCCAGGCAAAAGCAGCAGTTTTATTTCCTGTGACAAGCCAAGCCTGGACCACTGCTCCATTCAGAAGATTTTGAAGCAGTTTTTAATGCTAAACACTCCCATAGCTCACAAATAATTGATAATACCATTCAGGTAAGCAATTCTTGCTGATGTACATGAAAGAGCAATCATTAGTCAATGTTTCATAACAGCTGCAGGCTATTCAGTGACAACAGAAGTTCAAAATTTCTTAATAAACACAAAAATCTGTTGTTTGAAGGAGACCTATTGCATGATAAGGTGAAATATTTGTGCACTATCTTGGCACAAAGCAAATGTGCAAATGTTTAAAAATGAATGAACATTAAATCAATTTAGTTTATAGAGATTTACCTTTTTTGAGAGAGATTCATCCACCTCAAAACTAAAAATATTTCGGGGGGAGGGGGTTAAATTTCATGACTCAATGGAACTGTAATACAACAACTACTGAAAGCAGGCTCCTGTTGCTTTTCTGTTTTGTTGTATTTAAATGTAGGACCTGTAAATGCTTTGTCTTTCAAAATTATTACTGCCCAATGAATAAAAAAGTAAAATTGCAAGAGGAAAAATACAAATCTTTCCCAGTGATAAGAAAAAGCACCTTTTATATAATGTTTGTAGATATTTCCTACATGAGAAGGTTGTTGCATTTTGTTTTGTTTTGTTTTTGTCATTCTGAAAGGAATATTTTCATTTTCTCTTCAGTATTTTTCAAAAACCAATTTGCATAAAGCAATAATCTGTACTACACACTCCACTCATAAGGAATTACATTAAAAATGTTAATTAGGTCATAAAATTCAAACACTCAGAAGCTGGAAATGCCAGGCTCACTCATTCAGCCCTCATTCACAGGAATAGACCATGTTGCCAGCGTCATGAACCCTAATCCCTTGTAACTGAACGCAACTAAGGAATACTTTTTCTTTTTTTTTTTTTTAAAGTGCCCCCACATTGCAAGCAACAAGCACTTTACTACACCCATTAAACAAACAAACAAAAACACAATACATCTTACATTTTCATCATATAAGAGACCTAAATCTCAAAGAAAGTGGACCAGACCCGATTCTGCAATGGAACTAAAATGATAACCAATGACCCAATCAACGCCTGCTTTTCAAACCTGGGTGGGAAATCGTGCTGCAGCCACAAACCTGGTAACAGATCTAAGCACATGAGCATGACAAACCACACCAGGGACTGATGATGCTCTGGTACTTCTCATGGCATCAGCAGATCCCACCAGTTTCTCCTGGCTACCTACTGCAGCCTCTCTTATACTGCTACAAATAAAAATGAGAAACTCCTGAGAAGACAGGATGTACAACGGAACGTCAGGAATAATCCCAGTATGCAAACGGCAGAAGACCCGAGGGCTGGGATTAGTACAACAATGGTACAAATAGATGCTGTCATTACCAGTCATACTTCGAGCATACTAGCAAGCTGGACACACCATGGACTAGTTGTTTCAATTTCTAAAAGTCTTGTCACCCTGTTTCAACCATGAATTTACTAAACTCTACATGAAATGTTTTTCCTCTTTGCTGTTAGATGGCCTGAGTTTTCCTAGTTCCAGGAAAGCCTACATTGTTCTACATCAACATTTGATTTGCCAGCAGAGCCCAGATGCTAATGTGCATAAAATTAGGCTGCTTATAATCCAAGGCAATGCTCCATGATGTCTAAGCACATATTCTGTGGCTGCTGAAAAGAGGCAAAAGAACTGTAATTATCTTCCATAGGCAAAGTCTGCAGACTTCTTGTAGGCCAACAACTGCCAAAGTCAGTCTTAGACAGTCTGAGTATATGTATTCATCTCAAGTAGTAATCATTTCAAAGCACGCATGTCTCATTACAGCAGCAAAAAATTATTTACATGAAGCCTGATGCCCCTACACAAACCTGCAGGCTTCAAATGAGCAAATAATGATACTGGAAACCGATCTATCTAGTCTTCCTTTTTCCTCTTTACATAAAAATCAAGCCATGATTTTTACTTATTTAAAAATAAAAACATAAATACAGAAATTTTATTCATAATGCTGTCAGAGAGCCATTTCCTGCGTAAATATTTTTATTTTAACAGAGAACATGAATTGGCCAAATTGGCAAACCTTATATTTACCTGTTGTAATGACAGATCCGTTTATTTTCCACAAAACCAGACTCAAATTTGACATTTAGCAGGGATGAAACTAAAGCTGTTGCTCTTAACCATAGCATCCAGAGAAAAGGCCTGATACAACCTTCTATCCTTCTACCACAACGCAGAGCCTTCCACAAGAGTGATGACACAGGGAAGGGTTGGGGCAAAGCAATGCAGCAGCCCATGGGAGGCATGCAGGTTTGGTACCCAAGCCAAAGACAATTTCCCTGACTCTCAAGAGCTTTACACTAAAATGAATTAATTACAGTCAAATGTTGTTGCTAACACCCCTTTTCTGTCTTATTTCAGAGCAGAAAAAAAAAATTACTTAGTATAGTTAAATTCTGAAAAACACGACAGAACAGAAGTGCATCCAAAATTGAGGGACAATACCGTGATAGTTAAGAAGCATTCCTGCAAGCACCTTTTAGTAGTTTAGGAACGATAGTGAAGAGTGGTGATTATGAGCTAATAATGACACACAAAAAGAGCTAGCCAGACAACACTATTTTCTGAAGGTGACAGACTACAACAAACAAGAGACTTCAGGGCCTACAAGAAAGCTGGGAGGGGCTCTTTATCAGGCAGCGTAGTGACAGGACAAGGAGTAATTAAATAGTTTTAAAATAAAAGATGGTATTTTTAAATTGGATATAAGGGAGAAATTCCTTACTATAAGGGTGGTGAGGCCCTGGCACAGGTTGCCCAGAGAAGCTGTGGATGCCCCATCCCTGGAGGTGCTCAAGGCCAGGCTGGATGGGGCTTTGGGCAACCTGGTCTGGTGGGAGGTGTCCCTGCCATGGCAGGGGGTTGGATTACATGATCTGTGAGATCCCTCCTAGCCCAAATCATTCATGATTCTATGACATGAGTTTTGGCAACAGCCACGTGCAGTCTCTGAGTCTACTACCCCTCAGAACCTTCCTTAAATTTTCTATATAATGAAGAAACATCTAAACGCTGAAGAAATACAGATACTTCTCATTAATCCATGTCAGGTTTCTATTGCTAGAGTACTGTGTTCATTGTTCATGGAGATTTACCAAAATGTTTGCTGCTGTTAAACAAGAGATTTCACATGCACTTCTCAGAGACTACACAATTACGAACCCAGAAAGACTACACAACTTTTAACTGAGAAAAACTATCTTGCCCTTTGGCATGGAAGGCTAGGTTAATAAGATTCTTCCTCATGCTGTGAAGCAAGTATCTGGATGTTTTCCATGCTGTATTTCTGCTTTTCTTAAAAGCAAGATACTCCATTCTCCCAAAATAAAGCTACCCCACTGACTGAAAATTAAAAGGACTGCTTGCCTTGAAAATTTTAAATTTCCAGTAAATTTTCATGTGAATGACATTTAGACCCTCATTTCTAAGGAGTCATTCTCTTTTATCAATTTTTCTGCCAGCAGAGGTGACACTGTAAAAGTACATTGTTTTAAAAATTTATATTAATTTTATTCATGGCTTTAGAGACTTCTTCTAATAGGCAGTAGAGAAGAGTGTGCAATAAGAAGGTGCTGTTTTCTCAGAAACAAACAAATTTTAAGAAGAATTACTCTTTTTCCAGTAAAATCAAAGCTTTTTCTTTTAATCAAATGAGTGATAATGTATTTTAAACACCTAAAACACATCAAAATGTAATACTAATAAATGACATCAAATAGAATATTAAGAATACTGTTTTCTCATATAGCCTTAGAAACTGGTCCTCCATACAGATCTTAAAAGATCTGTATGGAGAGGCTTTGAGCCTCTCCATGCAAACAAATTGTTTCAGGTACATCATGGTGATTCAAATTTAGGGCTGACCCAACACACCTGTGCACCAGTGGAAATGAAACAACTTCCTAGCATGACTCTTCTCAGAGAAGTCAGAGCCAGACTCTTCCCGGATGTGCCCAGAGACAAGCAAGAGGAACTAGCACAAGAAATTAACTTTAAACATAAGGAAAACATAATTTACTATGAGGATGGTCAAGTGCTGGCACAGGCTGCCCAGAGAGGCTGAGGACCCTCCATCCTTGGAGATATTCGAGACCCTGAGCAACCTGCTCTGGGTGACCTACTCTGAGCAGGCAGTTAGACTAGATGATCTCCAGGGGCCCTTTCCTACCTCAGTTATTCTCTGCATCTTCCACAACTTCTTGGGAGCACTGATGATCTAATATACCATGTTATTATCTTCTGTATGTGTGACATCAGTTCAGCTCTTTTCTAGCCTAAATAACGGAGCTAATAAACAGGCAAGCCTTTTGGCTTTACTCTAACTTAGAAGTACCTTCCTGTTTTCAGCTGGGCCAGAATTGTAAATAGGACTGTGTCACATGGGGGAAATGTGGCTTGCACTTCTAACTAAAAGTTAGGAGAAAAATAAACTAATAGTATGGCAACAAAAGATACATTGTATCATCAGATTATACAATGAACTATCTAGCTAAAAAGAAAGAGCATGAAATCAATATCTTAATAAGGTCTAGGAAACAGTCCCATCAGGTGAAACAATGACTTTTAGCAGTAAGTTGATAGTAAACTTAGAATTGTTCACAGGCCCAAAAACAATACTACATTTTGGCTTCCATCCCATATGAAATTAATTTCCAAAGCTTTGCATATATGCCTATCAGTACCTCATGACAAACTGCCAAGAAATTGCCTTTTATGCACCCTATTTTGGTATAAAATCATAATTTCCTTTTGCCTCACAAAATTAAGCTATTCTCCCAAGCTAATTTTCCATCGAGTAGCTGAAGGAATCAACTACTTTTCAATGTACTTTCTTATCTGACAGCCGAAAACTAAGGAAGTGAATACTTACCAAGAACAAAGCCATGGAATTCTTACATACAAAACTGAGACTTGTTTCCTACTTAATAAAGGACAATGATATTGATAAATATGCATATAAAATAATAATCCTGAAATAAACCAAGAAATATCAATAATAGTTTTCTTGTGTATCTATTAAAGAAAAAAAGTTAGCTTCTATTGTGGTATAAACCAGGGTCATTTGCCTGAACTATACCAGCATGCAATAAACCCAGTTTTACAGCAGTTTGCACAATGGGTGATATATCTGACTATTGACATCTGTCAGCCAGGATTTGCAAGGCAGTTTTAATGAGTTAGGCACTAAAGCATTGGTATGCAATTCAAATTGGCACATAGCTTTTCTCCTTTGAAAATGGCACCTATGAGCCATGGAGAACTTCAGCAACAGGGAGCCAAAGTATCATTTAGTTCTTCATTTGGAATAAAGGAATTCTCACATGATACCAGTTTTATTCATTGCTAGTACGATAAAGACAATCAGTTGATACTTCTGTTGACTCCAAAGCTGTGATGCAGCCAGATGCGTAATTTCACTCGTCAAATGTTCTCCACAAACGTTTCCATGTTTAAAAAAGCAAATTTCTCTCCAGTATATGGTTCTGATCCAGAGCTAAAAAATACAACTGCCACAGATCAGGAAGTCATGCTACATTCAGAACACAAGCAAATAAAATGCGAATCAAAGTGACCCCTCCTGCAATTTCCCTGGGATGGTATCCTCTTTGGCATGTTTCTTGTGCCTGAGACTATTTTTAAATGCTTATCAGGAGAATCAGACCATCTGCCTTTCCATCAGCAGGATGAATTTGGTACTCCTGTGTTTGGATCTAATCTCACTACTTACTTGCTAATGGAAACTTAACAGGCTTGAAGATGGTGATTAATATTGCAAGTTAGGGTTTCTCCTACTCTCTTGCAGATTCCAATACTCCCATAAGCTTCAACATGCCTGCTTTGCCTTATGAAGATCTGCAGCATCCCATCTGAGCAGCAACACATTCCAGTGTCAGCTCTGATGTCCAGTTGTGCCCTGAGACACTTGGTGCTCTTCCTTCAGCATTTCCACAAGGAGGGAAGGCTCAGCATTACCTATCAAATCATGCCACAACAGCTTGCTTTCCTATTTCTATCTGTTCCAGTGGCATTTCACCTGCTCTTAAAAAATAAAAATGAAATATTGGAAAGCCCCAAATACCTGATCTGTTATGGTAGAAGTTTAATTAGACCTAAAACAAAATTGAAAGTGTCAGCAATATCTTTTCTGAAGTGCATTTAGGTATACTCCATGTAATAATAACAAGACATGAAGTAAGTAATGAAATTATTACCGTAGGAGTGAAAATTGTTTTAGAAGAAAGACTATTATTCATACTGAATACCACATGTTTAAATGACTGGCATTGCTTTAATAATTATAGTAGTTATCACTCTCCATTGAATAGCAAATATATTCAGATTACTAGCTTTATTATATTACAGCAAAAATAAAAAAGACAGATTTAACAAATGTTACTGCCTAGCTAGGGTAGTCATTTGCCAAATTCTGTTCCCATTATTAGTAGCCAATTTGTTTTGAAGTCGCTGAAAAGCTGGGTAAGAAAACTGTTATCAATAGACATGTTTTATTGATAGAAAGCCAAATATATATAAACATATTGTGAATTCAAAAAATACATTTTAAGTCTCTCTTGTTTAAAATACATTTTAAGTCTCTCTTGTTTTTTGTCACCTTACTCTATCTGTCACAGATATGATAGTAAATTAAGAAAAATTAAAAGCTTGTTTCAGTCTCCAGTGTTTTATGATGAGCAAATTTTGCATGTAAGGGAGATGGATGCAGTTTGCAAATGTAGTTTACAGTTCTGTTTTCTATTACAAATAGAGAAGCTGGGGGCACCTTTACCTTTGCAGGCTGCTTCAAATCATTTCCCATCATTTCCCATGATTATCCTGGGCACTTCTCCCCTTTTCCCATTAGACTACTTGGAAATTTTAAAAAAGTTACAGCGCTGTAAGGTCACAAACATAATAACGGTCTTCTTGGCTAAATGTTGAAATTACAAAGAAAGCAAGACACCAGCTCTGCTGTAGAAAGTCTATTGTCTAAAAGCTACTGGTTGTACCCACAGCAGTTATTCAACAATGCAAAATCACTCTTCCAAAAACGGAGCTAGTTCACTGTACTAAACATTTTGTGAATTAGAGTTGTCAGTCCTAACAAACCTGTTCGCTACGGCTTGTTTCTCCCAAGGGACAGAAGAGACAGTAGAGATACTCCATCTTCCCCTTCCAGAAACATATATGCATTTTCTAGTTACCTTTCATGCCTCTTTCCTCACCATATTTCACTGAAAAAAGGTCTCCTTGACATAGAGAGTACAACCATGAGGTTCGTGTTGCCATGAGAAGCCCCTCACACTGCATATTCTGGAAAAGCATTTCAGGAGCACCCTAAGTCCCTGTGCAGACCACTACTCAAGCTCTGGAACAATTTGAGAAATGAGAACATCCAGTTACTAGGGAGTGTCTGGAGTTCCCAGGTGTGGGTTGGGTTTGTTTTTGTTTTTGTTGTGTTTTGTTTCTCCTCTGTTTTATTTGCTGCTCCAATCATTCAATGAACTTTTTAACCTCAGATATTCAAGGTACGTGTTTTCATTAACTTAGCACTTACTTCTCCCTTCAGCAACATCGCTCTAAAAGGAAATTGTTCTCTCACATTGTGAGTGCCAGAAAAACACACTGCTGCATCTCTCAGATGAAAACCTTCCAGCAGCATCAGGAACACAGCACTCCTGGTAAAACATCTGCTAGACACGGTTAACCTTGACAGTCCTGTGAGCAGAAATATTAACAAAACCAGCCTGTGCTGTAGGCATATGTGTCTGCCAGTGCTCCTGTTTAAAAGGCCTTCACCTCAGACTCCTTCCATCTTCATTACAACATCAAACAGATTGCTGAACTGAGTTAACTCATATTTCAACTTGTGTAGCGGTGGCTGAACAGGAAACAGCACTGAGCATAGTGCTCACAAGGACCACATTTTTTTCTTTTTTTCTGTTAATACTAGAACAAAATTTCAAGACAATTAGGAATTGTTTGGTGGGTATTCCTTTACACAACGCACCCTTTTTGCCATCATTACACAAAATCTCTTATATCTGCAGGGCACTCGTACAGCAGCAGTAACAATCCTTTACTATAAGTCAGCCAACAAGATAATAGGATTTACAAACTTTTTTTCCCCTCACTCAAAAAAAAAAAAAAAAACTGTTTTTTTCCTGCAACTAGTAAACAGTAACTTGTCTTGCAAAGAACAGTTCTGGTCCAAATTTCTGATGAGCTTCTAATTTTTCAATCTTGGTGAGAAATTTCCATTTCAGTGAAATAGCATTTCACCTGCTTTGAGTTTTCAAAGTCATTTAAATCTTGAAAACAGGACTCCTGGACAACAACATATCCATGCATACACAAATTACAGAAGTGTGTAAGAAGAGATTTTGAGTAGGCATTCTAAATAGGTGAGCAAAAGCAACTGATTCCCCTTCCAGAAATGCCTTTTAAAGAGCTTTTCACTTTTTTTTCAAGGGATGTATCTAAGGATGCTACTTTTTTCTTCCTTTCAGAGAGAAGCCCTTCCCTAGCCAGCATGCAGTCATGCTCCATTAGCTCAGACTGTTGCGGTTATAGAGAAGTTAACCGTTGTGATTTCTCACATTGAAACTTCAATTATTCTTTTCCACTTGTTTTGTTGTTTGTCTTAATAAAATGTAAAAGTTATCACAATTGGTAATACTTATTTATGCCTTGTCTATAAAGAAATTCTATTCCATTTCAGCTGGTAATTGGGCCATCTCCGTTACTATTCACTTATTAATGCAGCAGAACAAAGCTCACCTCAGCAGTTATGCACATTAATAACAGCCTATTACCCACGTCACCTTCTTATGAATCAGTAAGCCTAATGACCAAACTTTGAAATGAGCAGAACAGAAATATTTCTGCATAATGAACTTTGCTAAAAAGTCAGTAACACTTCATAAAGACTCACCACCTTCAATTACACATGCTTTTATTGGAAGATATTCAAGTTTACATATCAAATCTCTAAAAACATTTTTTTAACTTCTCTATACTTGAGTCTGAGATTTAGTAAACTCATCATGACCATCAAATGTACCAAGGTTATTTTTTGTTTGTTTGTTTTTGACCCCTTGCATGCCTCTTACTTCTGCTGAAACGCTAAGCTGCAAACTCCATTTTCCCTTTGACAGGACAACAATTTCAACAAAATTAGTGAACTTTCACCAGAAAACTGCTGGCAAAGTGCACATGGCCTTGACATACTGGCACACAGTTCAGACTGGAGCAATCTGTCAGTTTTGCTTCAGGCGTTTGATGCCCAGGGTGTTCTGCCACCATTTGCCATTTAATGTTGCCTAACCATGGGCCATCACTTGAGCAATAAAAATAATGAACTTCTCAGTTTGAGGAACACAAAGAAATACTAGAATTTAACATGAATGAGTCTATAATATACATACTTGTTTTTCAGGGGAAAAAAAAATATTTTCTGTTCAACACTGAACTATTTAAATCTTTTTTTATCTTTCATTCAAATTTATAATGAGATTGCTACTGAAAATGATATTCCAGAATTAAAAATGGATAAAAATATTTACTCATTTTAAAAATATTGCCCCTTCCTACTATTTTTCTTTCTCCATACCTACATTATCAAAATAAATAAATAAATAAATATATTTCTGACTTGGTCAGAAATAAATACTGCCAAACATTTCGGCTACTTTTCATAGATTTGAATGCACTTCCATGTATGAAACACACACTACAGGAAATAAAATTATAGCTCTGATTCAGGAACGCATGGAAGCTATTAAACGGGCACTTATCTGCATATGCACAAACATGAAGAGGAAAAACATCAAAGGCTTGACAAAGCTGGAAGAAGAAACTGTTGAATGAATAAAAATATTTGGAAGATAAAATCTGGTCGAATTCAAGATTTTGGAGGGTTAACACATTTTGTTATTATTTTCAAGTCTTTCTAAACCTGCTTTCAGATCTTGTTTCAGGTAAAAATTTTGCTATCATTTCCCATGAGAAAAAGATAGACCTTTTAATAACAATGAAGTATTTCTGGCTCAAGCACGCACTATAAATTTTCCCTGCACTTCTTTAAATATGTCATTGGATTATCACTGGATTATTTATAAACTAGTGTAAATTTATTTGGAGTGTAGATATAGAGGTAGAAATTGGCTGGCATCTTCTGTTATGTAGGAGAGGCTTGTAAATCTTGATTTGTGTCACAGAAATTGTGAGTGATGACCCTGAATTTGGACAGTAGGATCTGGCACCCCCTTGATCACCTTTCAGAGTCTACTTGTAAGAAACGTAAAGCTTGCTTCATGACTCTGACTAGAGACTGTGGAGCAGAAATTCATGACTGTAAATCAAGGCTGCCCATGAAAAATGCCCCAGTTCCCCAGTCAGATCTTTTTGGAGGACCACTACTCTCTTTATCATCTGAATTGTGCCCATCCCACTCTTGCTACAAAGCAACTGTAATACAAATGCAAAATAACTTCAGTCTACATTGCCTTGCAGCACAATTCTCTTAGCTCCCAACACTTCTGTCATAGGGGACTCATTTTGTTACTTGGTGTTTTAACAGCTACACATAATGACAATGTGGAGTAAGGAAGAAAGAATGTCTGAAAATAAATAAATAAATAAATAAAAATAAGGAGTACACCAGATTTTAAGCTATAATCTGAGGCCACTCTCTTGTTCTACAAGTGTATGATCACAATCTATGGGTAAATACACATTTTCCAAATTTATTTGACTATAAGTATATTATCTCCTAAATATTAACCATTTTTCCACTTCTAAAAACTTTAAAAGTAACACTGCAATTAAAAACAAAATATAAAATGAGCATGAATGAGAATAAAGTATGGATGATCTCATCCAAGGCAATTGTTTGTTAATTTATAACTCTCCAGATACACAAGCACAATTTGAACTTAAATCCTAAAGACTCTTTGTGACCTGAAAGAATTTGGAAAAATGTAAGGAGACAAGCAAATTAAGGCTTGATGTTTCTTGTTTATGGCTTCAACTCGGTCTCATCATAATCTGTTCTAGTCATACCAAAGCACTGAACTGAAGTGTAAATCTATACTAAATCTCTCCATCTCCAATTTAATCCTATTACATTTTGGTCTCTTTGGTATTGACACTGGAAAAGCTCACTTTTTTTATTTGCAGCAGCCTATTGGAACTCCCCTATGTCTTTCTACAGCATCCTAATCCCTAACACAAACATTAGGTCCCTTATCCTTTCCTATAGACCACGATTTCTAAATCTTTGATTGCTTTGATGGTCTGGGCTGTCTGCCATTAGTACACATCTTTCTATCGTTGTTCCATAAGCATTTTAATAAATGAAAACAGAAACTGCCACTTACAGGAAAAGGGGTTATGAGAAAAAAAGCTATCCTTTCAAACCCAGTAGATTCAATCTCGGTAAATCCTAGTCCTACCTTCCTTCCTGTTTCTACTTCTTTCCCAGACACGTTATTATCAGTCATTGGTTCACAACAGTTTAGCAACACTTGAGGATTTGACCCACATAAAACCAATAAAGTGATAACACTCGGTAGGAATTTATGCAGCAAATTGAAGATGCAATTAACCTGGCCCACCCTTTCCCAAAATCATGCTGGGAAGAAAAGCAGCATCCCCTATTACCGTTCCTGAAGGAGAGACACCAGCTCCTCCTGAGGGTGCTGACCCCGGCGGAAGAGCCTCTGCAGAGGGGTGCACCAGGAGAAGGAGGAGGGCAACCTGCGTGGATAAAACTGAAGGGGCAGAAGCTCAAGTAAGCTGAGGAGGGAGGGATGCTGTGTTGTGTTTAGGACCCGGATTGTTATCAACAGTTTGTTTTTTATTTGTAATGTTTCCTGTGTTTGTGCCAGATATGGTGGAAAGGGAGTCATTTAGAAATATTTATACAGCTGATCAGCTGCAGCTGGACATACAGCTTTTGTGCCCAATAATAAAACCATGTTTCATAGAAAATCCACAAAATCTTAAACCACAACAAATAAAACAAGAAAGCTCAGAAATGTTGTATCCATAACATTGCCAAAAATCTCACAATTCTAATTATTGAAAACAGCATCTGTAATATGTGTCTTTGAAGATTTAGTTTTAGTTTTGTTCTTTAAGCCATGGGTTTTCCAAGTTAATAGAGCTCAATTTGTTTTCCGTGCTTGGCTGCAGACTGACCAAATTTTTATTTTGGATCCAGAATCAAACCTAAGCTCTGCAATAGCCAACCTGTGAAGTCTGTATATCCTTTGAGGTCAAAACCATGAAACATTAATTTCCCTGCTAAGTCAGATCCTATAGTGGTTATGAATATTTGAAAATGTTATAAATCCTACTACATTCCGGAACAGACTTAATTAAAGAAATCTATCAGCATGAGGCAACACACCCTATAAGAGTATCCAACAGCCACTACAGTAGAAAAACTTGTTTCTCACAACCTTTCCCATTTGTTGGAAACTACAAGTACGAAACACAACACATTGGAGTGATATCCAACAGCCACATACTGCATGACTGTGTTGGATTTCCACTGGCAAGACCTGTTGCTTGAAATTTAAAACAAGGTGTTTTCATGTTTATGACATTTCCAGTGACATTCAGTCACACAATCAATCTCCTTCTGATCATGACTAGACAGTTTCCTCTGCAATGGGTAAAGCCATTAATTTCAGACAAGCAAATGGAGTTGGATACCAGCTCCAAAGAAACTTCTTCTAGAAAAACAAAATAGCAATGGTCAGCCACCCTTCAGAGCAGCTTTTCCTAATGCTTTATTTCTGGCAGTATTTGGAGGAGAGTTCATGGTCTTTGACAGGAAGTCTGTATTTGTTCTCTGGCCTCTTTGCCATCACTGAACACCACGCTGCAGTAAACTCCCCAATCAAACCAGTGCATGCATGTCATCCACAACCAAAATTCAGCTTGGATATATGCAAATCCCAGTGATGTCTACAGCAGTGTTGAGAAGGTAGTTTAGTATGCAGTGATGAAAACAGGAAGATCTTCACAGCCTTGCCACGTTATACCTTGTTTAACCTCAGAATCTGTTTCTCTAAAACACACACCGTGAAAATTAATACCCTTCCCAACAATCTTCAAAGTTACAAGAATTCAATACAAATAGCTTCTTCTATCAAAAATTAAAATAACAAAATAAGAATATGCACTGCTTCGTAAGGTAAAAAGAAACCAAACAGCGCTACCACGGTGCTGCACAGGCACATGGTGCTTTCCACTTGAACACCACTGCTGAGCAGGTGTGTGCCTACTGCAGTCTGGCATGAGGTTTCCTGCTGAGCCCTTGCTTTGCTTTCGCTTTGAACATAGACTATTTACTATTTACATACCTTTTAAAATGAAAGCATGCCTGGGTTAGGGCTGGCCTCTGTTTTGATTTTGATTGCTGTGTATTGTTTTCTGTAGAAAAACAGCTTTGAAAGTTAATGATGCTCTGACACATCTCTTATCCTATCCCCCAAAAAGGCCTGGAAGAAAAACAAGGCTGCACCTGCATGGATCTCCACAGGTCCATCCAGGCAGCTTTCCACTTTAATCTTGTTCTCGTTGCCTCACATGGCAGAGGACAAACAGTCCTCACCCTTTGATTGACCTCCTGCAAGTGACCCACGACAAAAACACAAGGCACGATTTACCACGAGAATTTCTCTGCTGATTCTGAACGCAGCCCAGTCCTCCTGTGTGGTGCAGCCATCTGAGCCTCTGCTATCTTGCTTGGAAGGGCAGATTTTATTTTTTTTTTTAGGGGGGAAAGAGGAGACACACAATAGAAATCACTAACATAGAAATAACAGCTTTAGAGGTGCACTTCATGCCCCAGCAGGGCTCATGAAGTCACAGCATGTCAAAAGAGCATGCAACAGCTCTGTTGTGCAATTGGGGGGCATTACAGAATTACAGACAAGGAGAAAATTCAGCACAAATGTAAAGAATTAAAAAAAAAAAAATCTCTTGGTGGTTATGTGATGTCATAAATTGCAATAAGTTATGTTAGCAACTGTCACAGTCCTGTCCCTGCCCACTAACACTAATAAAGACATGCTAGAATGGAATCAAGATGATTTTACTGACTTCCTAATTATGTATACGTATATAAATCCAAGCTCTCTAAAACTACAATTGTCTCTGAGACCATAAACTTTACAGTAAATTGCATTGAGAACCCATCACTCTCCATTCACCAGGGAAGCTAGATGATACCAAGGCTCCTGATGCACAATCCAAAATGTGCTCAAGTCAAATACGTATGCACATATAGAAATAAGCCAGTGCTTACAAGGAATTTAAAGCTGAGAGAGACCAAGGCAAAGAGCAGGAACAGAAAAGTACTACACATGGGCAGGCAGTGAGTGGCTCTGAAGTAAGTCTTTGAGTAGCTGAGTCAGTTCAATCTGATTTTACTCAAATACTTTAATTTCAAGATAGGTATGACATATTGAAATCTAGTGATTTCCTACAATATCTGATGAGGGTATAAATATCCTAATAAATAAAGTAGTATACATAGAAATTGCACCAATTTAGTAAATTGCTTTGGAAGTTTTCTTATTTACATCAGAGCAACCCTCTAGTGCATTATGTAAAGTGTGGGAAAATTGGTTTGGACCCAAACTAAGCTAAACGAGTACAAGATACTCTTAACCTGATTGAACTATGAACAACATGGCCATACAAGCTTATTATATTGATTTAGGTAAAACAGCTTTAGCAAAAAAAATATAATTATGCTAATGCCAATTCTATATTTAGAGCACAAAGACAACAATTTTGCTATTTTTCCACTTTTCACATGCCTATTTCTCAGTAGTACAACTTGTGTGCAAACGAGCCTATCCCAATAAAATACACTGCACATAAATGTGTGGTTTGGTTATACATATAGCAGAATTGTATTGAAAACACTCAAAAGGGTGCTCTCTGAATGTATGCATCTCTCTTGGTTATTTTTGATCATCTAGGCCTGTATCTCTAACTATAAAGACAGAGAACTTAGACTCCTAATTTTAGGTGCTCTGAATTGCACCTTCTAAACACCCAGCTGAAAAAAATAAATAAATACATACCACAACACTTGAGAACTTTTCAGACAGAAATTGTGTACAGGATTCTGTAATAGAAATAAAATGGGTCTGCAGCTAAGATTAAAAAAAAAATAGGGGTAGTTTTCCTTGTTGTTTTAAGTTTGCAAGTCTAACTATTTTTGAAAAGAGAACGTTATTCATTATATTTCACAGCACTGAGTTGCGAGCCTACAGAGTTTGCTTTTTTATATATTTTATTTTATTTTTTTCTCCTTTAAAAGGGGAAAAAAATATTTGGACTCACCCCACATACTTTCTTAGCAGGATCAGATATCTAACAAATGAATTAGAAAAAAAAAATAGGACATGGCCAAAAGAAAATTAATTTGTTCCAAACATTAACTAATTTATGAAATGAGAATGATATAACATTTGCATACTTGAATAAAAGAAGGTGAAGAAAAACCTGAGTTTAATGCAGAACTAGAATTGTCTCTGGTTGTGCATATCTAAGAAGAGTTATCCTTTCCACACCATTATCAATAAGGCGTTCCAAATCAAACCCCTGGTAAAAAAGGTGTTACAAAATCATCATTCACGCATACTGGTTTTCATATGTTGGTTTGGTCTATTTCTTCATGTTTATTCCAAAATAATTCCAGTTTTCATAAAATGGTCTGATTATGGTCACAGACAAAGCAGTTTTTCAATACTGTCTGACACTTTAATTTACATCATCTATAATTCATGAAAAGCAGTACTGCAAATCTTCAGGCTTCATTTTCAATTTTTACTGCTCTTCCTCTTCTTTCCTGAGCCTTCATCTTAATTGAATGGGTGCATAATAAGTCTCCTAGACCCAGTAATAAAAATGTATCCTACAGGTCAAACAGCATAGCATTTTATGTTATTGCAAGTCATTCAGTCTGCCGCTCACTGTTGTCTCTCTTCATAACAATCCAACATTAGCTAATAGCATTAACAGTGTTATCTTTAAAGACAGAAAACTGATGACACAGTCAAGGACAAGGATTCTACTTTTTTATGGTATTAGCCCAAAGCAGAAACAGCGCATGATGAAACTAAGGTAATGAAAATAAGGTAAGCTGATGAAAATAAGGTAAGACTCTACAGGAAAACAAAAGATTTCCAGTTTTGGATTGCATACATACACTACTTGTCTAACCACTATCAGATACAGAGAGGCACCTTAGAATCATGGAATCATTAGGGTTGGAAAAGACCTCCAAGATCATCTGGTCCAACTATCAATCTTAGATCCAACCTCAGATCAATGACGAAGCAAATCACCCATTCTTCACTGCTGTGAGCATAAAAGTACATTACAAATCAAAAACACCATCTATCACCACCAACAACAAAAAATATATTGCCATAATATAAATTTACGATGAAAAAAAAAAATCTAAAAGATTCTCCAACAAAGCTTCTGATAGCTTTTAAGGCACTAAGAAAAAAAAAAATAATAAAAAAATTAAATTAAAAAAAATGAATTGAAAAAAAGGAATTTGTATTAGCTTAAGCCTGGAACTCCAAGGGTCATCATATTTCTGTATTCAAGACAATGATTGAGAGAAAATTTACTACCATTCCATAGAGAAAAAGTAAAAATATTAAATAAATAAATAAATAGATGCTTGCTGAACAGTTTCTTCTAGGCTTCACCTTTGATCAATGAAAAGCATGAGACAAGATTAAAGAACAATTAGGTCTTTAGGAAACATGCTTATTAAGCTTCTAATTCACTCATAATTTTCCTTATTAATAAGAGGGGGGAGATTCCTGTGCTGGAAAATGCAGGGGGGGGGAAATTTCCATCCTCATTTACAGTTCTGTCCCATCATTTAAAGTTGGTTTCACCTTTTCTCTTCAGAGCAAGACAGTAGCCATTCTTGGCACTATCTCTGGTGATTCTCCCACAAAAGAATAAAAGCTGCTGCTAGCTCATACCATGTAAATGCAACATTTACAGAAGAGTACCCCGTGATGGAGTACAGATCACACATCTTTCTTAGTTTCCAGTAACTTCAGAAATGCTCTTTGTTTAAAAAAGTAGAAGAATCACCTGGAATTTGAGGTTCCTCAAAGCCTTGCTAGTATTCTTTCTTACAATTGCAGTACTAGTGTTCTTTCAACAGCCCCAAAAAGAAGGGTTTTAAGATGTAGAAAAAGCTTTGACTTGAATAGACCAATTCAGAATGATATAGTATACCCTGACTTAGGATAATTTTATTCAAGTCTATTATTTCTAGCCCATTAGTTCCTATGAAGGAAAAAAAATCTTTCTGCTACTTAGTGAATTTCAAATATTAAAAATTTATCTTATTAGCCTCTTCTGTCTCTTTATCATGACCTATTTTTCATTTTTCTATGAACTTAAAAAAGTGCTCCACTTTCTTGAAAAATCACCATGTAATAATATTTACAATATTAGTACATGTAGTAATTTTTATATTAGTACATAAATATGTTTAACAACTGAAAGCGTTTTTACACAGTTACATCTCAATGCCATATGTTACATGTTTCCAGTTATTTATTATCTCTTATCTAAACCACTACAAACACTGCAGAATAAGCACGAGTTTTGATAGAGTTTATGCATGAGCAGTGTCAAGACTGTGAGCTACTGATTCTCACTAGAAAAATAAAGAATAAGTGCACAGGCAGGACCATTTTCCAAATCTTACAGAGGTACACTGAATTTTTGCCCTTCAGATACAGCTCAGACAGATTCACAGTAAACTGAAAGTCTTAAATATTGTTTTCAGAAGTTCCAAGAACCAAGCGTATTATTACACCTCAGATGTGATGCACCGCTCGGCATGGATAGGCACAGAGGCTTCTCCCTGGCCTTCTTTTTTCCCTTCCTCTCCACCAATATTTTATTCTAATCAACTGAAGAATTCCCAGGGACTGTAATAAATGCAAATATTTTCACCCTACAAACCTGTTAACATGTATTTTTCCTTCCCTAGGCTGCAGAATAAAACAAATCTGGAAGCAACTATAACCAACACAACCTCCATTTCAAGGCAATGCCAGTCCCTAATTATCTGAGCCTAGCTCATTTCATGGTCCTCAAAAAAAAAAAAATAAATAAATAAATAAATCTCCCCACCCCCATCATCAGTTCTTTTTTTTTCTCTCTCTCCTAGCCTTTTTTTGTTAATTGCCATTTCAAATATACATATTTTTTCTTCAGCTTCTTCTGATTAGATTTTTCCTTTAGGATTCTGTCTCCTCAAAGTCTTAATGTATTTTTTTTTATTGGTTTCCTATTTATAGGTATTTATAGGAACACTCAAATCCTCTAGCATACTTAGCTTATCAGTTTGACAATGTGCAGTTTATCCAAGAGTCCCTGCATATTCTAGGAGATCGTTTCCTGATTTAAAGATTGCCAGGCCAATGAGAAGCCCAGTGTCATTCTTTTATATACAAATATCCTGGAACTGAACGAACAGCGCAATGCGCTACTATCTTTAAAATAAAAATAATAATAATTTTAAAAATAAAAATAAAAAATCAGTTTTTTACTCTAATAAATATTGTGGCAGTGAAGGAAGACCTTCTTAACCTCTTCTGCCAAATTCACTTTGAAAAAAAATTTTGTTAGCATGGCTACAAGCTCATAGCTTTTTTAGAGTTAAACTAGTGACCCATGCCAACAATTTGCCATTGTCACTGGGAATACATAGAACTATTTTTTTTCATGTTAAACTCCTGTAATGAAATATTTGTTTTTCAAAGTTATACAGTGAATATGAAACCAGATCTGTGCTGTGTTCCTGATTCGCTTTCACAAGGTTCAGAACCTCGCACAAAATCAGCACAACACATGCACAGAGGAGAAAGCATATGAGGTGGACTCATAAAACTATAACTCTATATATTTTCTGTTGCTAAATTCTTTACAGTTGATTTATTGCTTGGAAATGTGCATTCAATTCTATGTAAAATCTTGGATATTGTTTCAAGATCAGATATTATTCTGCATAAGGAACTGTACTGAAATCCAGATCTGTTTTATGTAGCTCCAGAGGGGAATTTTTCAAACTTCAAAAGCCTCAGAAGAAAGTCCAAAAATGTAGCTTTCTCCTGTCAGGACTACAGGCAGTTACCATTTCAGGTGGAAAAAGAAACAGTGCTCACTCATTTATCCTGCCTCTTGTCCCACAGCTATTAACAGGGTGAAGAAATTGCTTGTCTTTCTGCAATCAGAGCAGACTTAATACTTGCAAGCTGCTGTCTTCTGTTCTGAATTCAGCCAACAATGCCATGTGCTGCAAACATATCCCCAGATCTTGGCAAAATGAAGTTAGATGTCATTTCCAGCACAGAAACATAGCAGCTAATCTATTAATGAATTTCCTGTAGTAATTTGTATGGCTTTCATAATATGTAAAAGTAATATAAATGCTTCTGTTGATATGGGAAAGGGTTTTTCTGGGGATAAAGGAGAAATCAAATCAACAATGTCAGTGCCCACAGTTAAAGACAGATTTTCAAAACACTTCAACCATTTCTGTGGCAACTTGTTTGCTGTCCTTGGCTTCCACCATTTACACAATAATTCAGATCTATCGAGTTAACAAAATGTTTGACTTCAATTCTCAGTAAACTATTAAATTACGTCTTCTTCATGAAAATACATTTACCTCTATAGGAAGAATTCCCTCATAAGAAAAACTCACAGCTAGAGTTCTCATATAGATCAGTCTTGCACATGAAGCAGGACAGAAAGTTGGGTGTTATTTCAGAATTAAGGAGCAGGTATGACCTACTCCTTTGGGAAAATCATTTACCAATATTTACAGTAATGCAGTCACAACACCAGTGTGCTTAGACAATAATTAACATCCGAACAGTTGCATACAACAAGTTAACATATTAAAAGCATCAAAGGTAGGAACTAGCTTTCACTAAATGATACAAACACTCCTGAAGTACAAAATCAAATGGTACCATCAGTATTGCTCACACCAGGCACTCTTATGGGATCTTGTTTTTTTTTTTTTTTTTTTTTTTTTTTAGTAGGAAGAGTCTAATAAAACATATTCCCTAGAAGCACAGCCTGCAGTCTCAACCATTCCTTCCCTCTTCCCCATATCTGGTAGCTGAGGGCCACCACAAATCTATGCATCAAAAGCAGAACACAACCAAGAATCAACATGAGATCATTGAAAATATTGAACAGTTGTTCTAATATACAGCAGATTGAATTGGTAGCAGAGCCAACTGTATAGATTGGCCAGTATTTCTCATTTTAAGACTCCCTGCTCTGTTTTGCCTGAATTTAACTGCACAGGCTGAATGCCAAATGTCTTTGTAAACATTCAGAAATTGGTGAGAAAGACTGAAAATTACATTGTTTTCAGGTGTATTGAATTCCAGGAACCTTTTATTTCATAAGTTCTAACATAAATTCCAGGGAAAAACTTTGACAATCTGTGTATCTGAGCCAAGCTCCACCTTAATTTGATCTCCTTGCATTCATATGCTACAAAGAAATCTTCATTAACATGACTGAAGAGTTTCTTCCCATGTAAACCCTGCCTCAGTCAGCTCACAAAATGGATAATATTTGCTTACTGAATTCCAAATTTTCTTTTTTCTAGATTGTTCAGGTGTGGGATATGTGCCTTCTTATTTGAATATTCCCTTCTGTCTCTGTTGAGCAAATCAAATTATCAATATACTAAGGGGATTTCCTCTCCAACTAATTATTGCATATACCACAATGACACAGCCCCAGTTTATTCCCAGAATATACCCATGTTGTAAAATAAATGAGACAGAGGTCATGAAAAAATAAAAACAGAAGAACATGAGATGATTATATATACTTAAACTAGTGGGCACAGAAAACAGCAAACTATCCCCAACTTTCTTTAAAAAGTTCCTAAACTCTCCTCTGAAATACATTTGACTGTCACCAACAAAAATACTTAGTCCCTTTATGTTACTGCATTATTTTAGCACTGCGTTATTTTTTAAAAGTTATCTTGTGATCTTCTAGAGCAGGAGGACAGCTGTGTCTTCCCAGTTTGCAGACAGGGTGAATCACAGTGGTGTGGTGAACCATGGAAGATGTTACAGCCTGGCAGGCACAAACTGGATCTCCAGAATTCCCTGCCAATGCGTTAGTCCCCAAGCCCTCTTTACTCGCCATCTCCCACAGAGTCTGACCAAACAAGTTTGTCATAACGTAATCCTTATAACACTCACAGTATGCACTGTACTAAGATTTTTACATCTTCTACATAAATGTTAGGTTCGCATTTTTATGCTTCTCTTTATTTGGCAATCCCATTCTGCCTTACAAGAAGCAGAAATGTGTGAATCTGATTTGAGATGAACTTCTCTTCATTCTACAAAAAATAACTAAACTTATAAATAAATAAATAAATAAATAACAAAACAGGTTGGATTATTTCAAAGATGAAATATCATGGTATGTGTTTATCAGTCTCATCCCATGAAGATGATTGCCAAATCTGATGTTATTTAGCATTTCCCTTTTACCAATAGTTGCAGAGGGGAAAGCTACATCCCTCGGAGACATGTTTTTCCTAAAACGTCTTAGAATAATAAAGAATGTACAGAATCTTAAAATATAAAAATCAGTAGGGTTCAAATGCAAGACTGTATAATTTACCAGAACTTGTTATAGGCTTTTGAGCAATTCAGTTTAACTCTATAAAAATAATATAATTCTCTTAACTGTTGAAGGATGTTGGAAGCAAATCTGTGGAAAGAATAGTCTTCTTGTTTAAAGTTTGTAGATGTTTTTTGTAACAATGAACACCACAGACTATTGGTTTCACACATTCAATAATGCAGGATTGACTGAATGAAACACTAAAACAATTTCCAACTTGATTTATGATTTATTGAACAAAAGGCAGAGCTCTCAAAGGATTTTCCTACATCAGCCAAGTCCACTCCAGGTACTGTGGCAGAGTTACACTTCCTGATGCTGCAACAAGTGGAAATGTAAATGCTTTCTTAAGAAAAGATGTCTTCTGCAAGGTGTTCAGACATGCTACTATTAGTATTTGAACTAATAGGTGGAATCTGTGTTAAACAATTAAAATAATTAAGTCATGAGACCTGGGATACATCCTTCTTCATTAAAGTCCTCAAGGACACAGAGATGGGGAAAAATATACATATGCACAGAGAAAATCTTCTTGTCTATCATAATCAAGTTAGGAACACTGTTATGTACATGTTTAGAAACGCATATGTGTGTGTGTAAATATATACCAAAATTGCTGATGCCACCAAGCTGTGTGGTGCAGTTGACACACAGAAGGGAAGGGATGGCATCCAGAGGGACCTGGGTAGGCCTGAGGCCTGGTGGGCCTGTGCGAACCTCGTGAGGTTCAACAAGGCGAAGTGCAAAGTCCTGTACCCGGGCTGGGTGCAGGACCAAGCACAGATACAGGCTGGGTGGAGAATGGATTGAGAGCAGCCCTGAAGAGAAGGACCTGGGGGTGCTGGTTGATGAGAAGCTCAACATGAGATGGCAAGAAAGCTGGTGTGGGACTCTTTGTCAGGGAATGTAGTGATAAGACAAGGAGTAATGAGTTTCAAAGAGTGTAAATTCAAAATCAAAGAGTGTTGATTTAGATTAGATGTTAGGAGGAAATTCTTCACCCAGAGGATGGTGAGGCCCTGGCACAGGTTGCCCAGAGAAGCTGTGGATGCCCCATCCCTGGAGGTGTTCAAGGCCAGGCTGGATGGGGCTTTGGGCAACCTGGGCTGATGGGAGGTGTCCTTGCCCATAGCAGGGGGATTGGAGTTAGATGATCTTTAAGGTCCTTTCCAACCCAAATCTTTCTGTAATTCTATGATACATCCCTATTGATGTATATATGGATAAAAACTCCACCTGAAATTTGAAAGCACAAGGACCATAAACATTGTTCTCCTGTGTCAGACTTACTCTTCATACCTGGTCTTGCAGGGCATGTAGTTGTCACACTGGCACGGTGCTTGTCTGAGCAGCAGAATCACAAGAAAAAATTATAGCACAAATTTTTACAGCATATAGTGTTTTCCCTTAGGCCCTACTATTGCCGAGACATTCCCACCTAGAAACAAGGTTTAGGTTTATGAAGAAAGGGTTATGTTCACCATATAATTACAAACCGTAACAATTACCTCATCATTTTTAAAAAGCTTTGCCAGTAAACAAACAAGATTTGCAATGTTTGTTCATTATAATTACTAATAGATGCCTCCTGATCTGTATTTTCAAGGAGTGAACAAACAGTAGCACTAGAAGACAGGAGTTCGATAATTTTCCTCACTCTGTTTTAGAAAGTTAGGTATCGATATTTTAACATAAAAGCAGACACTGTTTCAAAGAGGATTGCCTTCATCTCATGAATCTGTCATAACTCCAGTGCGAGATAGATTCCTCTAATGAAATACAAACCCAACATGAACTAAATCTGCACTTCTCTAAAGACTAATGGGTACATTTCTGCTACCAAATACTGAATTTAAATTTCTTTAAATTGTTGAGAATACAAAATCACTAAAATTGAAAAATCATTACAATACGTGATGAATGCCGTCACTCTCTCAAACAAATGCTGCTAGTACAGCTACTGAAGGTAGAACTGAGAGTAGAGAAGCATATATAATTATCATTGCAACTCAAGCTCAAGCAGAATGGTTAATTGTATTACAAAAACACTGGAAAAGCACGGATTCATAAGTATTAGAATAGTCGGTCATTGGCTCAGTTGTAGTGCAAGGTATTGAATGCAATGAGGTGAGGTTGAGGATTGAGGAAGCAGATAAGTTAGAACCAAGAGCCTCCAAATATGGTTTGGGGAGACACTTGCAGTTGTCTCAGAAGCTGAATTAAGATGAAGACCTGCATCAAAACTGTACTTGCTACAATAGACATTTCTAAAATTGAATAAACCTAGTCATTAGAGAAATCATTCTGAAAAAATCAAAGCTCCCTTCTCATTTTAAGATTAAGGAAGAGGCAACTGCAATGAACAGCATCAATCTGGTAGATAAACCTGCAGTTTAAAGGCAACTGACATCTTCCATCCTTAAAACAATGAAAGCCATTCATAAAAAATAGACATAATACAAAATGCCTTTCCCGGTTTTAAGGTTTGGCCGGCTGTATTGTGATAAAGTAAAATAATGAAGCTACATTCCTTGTTTCAGTCTACAATGGTTCAATTTCAACCAAGATGTAATTTTTCCTTTTTATCAAATATTCTCTGCTTTTTAATTTCCCCAGCTCATTTGTCCTGCTATTGAGAAACCAATTTAGAACACGCAATGACTAACCAAGGAGACCCTGTAGCTGCAATGCATCAAACCAATTTTGTTGACCATTCAAGGGTCACTGAAACATCAGCTTTTTGTGGCCCTTTTGGAGACAATTGACAAACACAACTGGTTCTTTCTCTAAGCTACACAGGCATAATATCACCTGGGCAAGCTGGAATCTAACTCCAGCCTACTGTCAAAAGTTTCCACCTAGCCTAGCATATATCCAGTAATGAGATTTACTGACCAAGGGATGGAGACATCTATCTAAGTTTTTAAAATAAATTTAACATGAAGTTTTACCAGATAACAAGCAGGCAATGAGCTATGCAGCAGAGCTTATGTTCAATATTTGGGCTGAAATCCTACCTCACTTGACTTCTACCAAAATTTAAAAAAAAAAAAAATCGCTTTTGATGCCATTTCTTACAGTTACTGTATATACACTTTATTTTTTATACTATGAAAATATGAATCACAAAATAATTATTACATAAAGGATTTCATTTTTCAGTGTAAGGGAAAGTTAAGTTCCGGCAAGTGGCCCAAACTCAGTTCCCAGTCCAACAAAATATTTTGACACAAGATTAAACTTAAGCACACAAGAAATCAAATGAGCATCTAATGTGTTTAAATATTTTCCCAGACCAATGCAAGGATGTTCAAGATGAAACCCATATGTGCCTGGAGATGAATCATTTCCTAAAATTCAAATGGAAAAGTGAAGGTAGATACTAGACCTAGAATCTCAATGGAAAGAAAATTCCTTTCCCCAGTGTGATTAGAAACCAAAAAGAGAATTGAGGTTCTTCTCCAAGCCATAACTGGATTAAATATAGAATGCTGCAAAGTTCCTGTTTAAATAATAATAATAATAATAATAATAATAATAATAATAATAATAATAATGCAGAATGCTTGGGATGATAGTGGGGAAAAAAAAGTGGGGAAAAAAAAAATCTAATATAGCTTTTTCCACCTCTTAACCAATGTAATTCTGTAAAAATTAATATAATCCTGAATCCAATTATTATGAATAATTACCATTCACATGGGTAAAGGATTACTAGGTGCCAATGAATAACATACATGTAAAAACAAACACTTCATTTTAAAATTGCCTAGAATTTTTGAATACATGTTCAAGAATAAGGACTAGCAAAGATGTCTCCTATGGTATTGTCTAAGAACTAAAGAAATTTTATAACCATGTGTTTATGTACTTTAAAAACAACCTTTACATTATTCCATAAGAATTTTTACCACTACTTTAAAAAAATATATATCTTTCTGTGGTTGCACAGTCTTCATATTAAATACTAATTACTACATGCTTGATTACCCTTGATCTCACAGTAGACAGCATATAAAAGTGTAATACATTTTGTGAACATTTATGTTTTGAGAAATTAAGCAAGCCAAGAGAAATATGATTAGAGACGTTACTTTTCCCCCTAGTTAAGACCCACTGAGCAGCAGGGTGCCTGCTGGGAGGCTGACCACTCCAAACCAGCACCATGACGGGCAGCAAAGGTGCCCCCCACGCAAAACCATCAGGATCTCATCTCACGCTCCTTATTTTTGCAACCACATGTAAGTAGCATTTCACAGCACCATTCTGTGTCACCATTTGTGTCACTATACTTCATGTTCTCTAAAGCGATTCCCTGAAAGAGAATTTTCTCAGCCATTGAAACTGAGTCTTAGTGTATGATTTCTGTTACTTCAAAATCCCACATAGTGCTAGACCCCTAGCATTAGAGTAGCCCTGAGCTTTTACTAAAGAAAGCACTTCACTGTGGTGAAAGTCATTCCTGAAGAAGAATTATTTCTCTTAGGATAAGTTTTAAACGTTTAAGAAGATTTTTGCTATACAGCAGTATACTCTACAAATTATTGAAACAAAAAACACAAGTTTCAAGATACTCCACCTTGTTCAGTGTAGGCATACTGAAAAGGAAAAAAAAAAAAGAAAGAAACAACAAAAAAAAAGATTTGTATGCTATATACTAATGACAATGTAAATATTTAAGAAACTATACTTATCTCAGAAATAAGACTAAATGATAGCATATTCTTTATTCAACACATATTAGTAAACTTTACCATATTATTCAGCACCAGGATAAAAGACTGTTCTCCTCTATTTACAGCATTTTTTCAGGAGCATATCAAAGACCTGATACCTAAGGTTCACCTAGAAATGCTAAGAAACTAAAAAAGGCTGTCTGTCATGAGAAAAGATTGAATTATTACACTCCTGCAATAGTTAACCTACAGGTATAAAGACCAAAACCACAGCAACATCTCAAAATCTTCAGACAGGGAAAAAAACAGAGATCTAATATATAATTGGATAATCCATTTCTTAAGCTTCATGTCACTACTTCAGTCAAAAATTCTGTAAAGCAAATTACAAATCACAAGAAAATGTGTTTTATGTGATTAGATGGCATTCTATTTTTAACACTACTGATTAACAGATGGAAGTGGAGTTTTTCTTTCAAAAGTGCTTTAGTCATCATAAAGTACTAACAATGATGTTAATTAAACACATTTGTAGAACTAAAAAAAGAAAAGTGATTTCATGTTCTTTCTCTACAACTGTTTCTGGATCTCTTTCTGATATGATTACCATTCAGTTATAGAAACATATACACGTGTATGTAAATATACCAGGTCAGCACTAACAACTTAAATCCCTTTTATCATGTTGATAATGCTAAATTTGATAATTGCCAATGCTAAGATTATATTACTATGTCTGTACACATTTCCATAGTTGTATATTGCGTTCACCACTTCAAAGTATTTCTGGTGCAAGAAATATCCTCATGCTTCAGCCCTTGCATCAGGAGGAAGGCTCTTTAGAAGCAACTGCACACGTAAGAAAGTATTACTATAAGAAATATCCTTAGCAGAATTATAACCAACAGCTTGATATTCCATATATTACCCTATCTGTATTTTTATTGGCCTACATACTTTACTCATGGTAAAAAGTAAACAGCAGAAATCCCCACAAGCTCCTACATGGGATCAGTAAGCTTATGTAAATCACACTGCCAGCAGAAATGTCTGAAGAAGAATTTAGCAAAGAGAATTAAAAGGGAACATCCCATCCCATCAGGTGCTAAATACAGAGAGTACAAACCCTTTCTTTCCTGTTCTGGCTGAAGGAAACCATGTTTCCCCAAGATCAGCTAAGAGCAGGAATCTCTGTGGAGTTGAATAACGCCAAAACACCACTTGCAATCAGAATATAAAAATATTTAAAAATTGTATAGAGATGCCTTTCCTCTTCTCTGATACTTCTTCCCTGATTGCAAGGTAACTTCATAGGAAGAGAACAGACACTTCCTGCCAATGACTGCTGAAGACAAAAAGGGCAAATAAGTTTTACACAGAGTTTCTTTAAAACATCTTAGAGTTTCTGCAAAGAGGGAAACTAATCAAGGACTTGAGATTAGTCCGAGTTCTGAATTTTTTTAACTATTATTTAACACAAATTCACAAAAACAGGCAAAAAAATGCTGGCTTCTTCGAAGAGCATTGATACATTTATCATGGGCTAAGTACCAGACACTTTATGAATATAGGGTCCCTGAATATACCATTTTTAATTCACTTTTTTCTTACCATGACTGCATTGCATGATGGCATTATTCTGTGTGATACCTTATATTCACCAGAATTTGAGCTACTCCTCCTCCACCATCTTAGTAGGTTTGAAAACACATTCTCACCTCCAAAGTAAATCATTTTAGCATTTCACTGTTGTAAACAAAACATGACAGAGAGCAGAGCGTTATGTCTGAACTGCATAAAAGAATCCTGTCTGCCAGATTTCTCAACCAAGAATAATTCTCACACTGTTATTATCTTGAGCTATGTGTGTTAGGCTAATTTCCACTTCCAGTTACACCAAAGCAAATTCTGAATAAGTCCATTAACCAAATTATTTCAGTCAGAAAACGAACCTGGCTATGTGCATGGGCAAATATGTGACAGCATCTATTTCTGAAATGATAGGGCAGATCATCTCTGTGGCGTTCATGTCAGAGCCATGACAAAATGCTTCTCCGAGATTAATAAGTGACAGAGAGAAGGCTGTTTTCAATGGAAAAAGGAAGCCAAGAGCTGGCTTGTTTCCATGGAAACAGTAGCAGCAGCAGGCAGAACAGCTGTAGAAGAAAAAGGCAGAAGTTAGGGAGGCAGAAATCTTTCTGATTTTACCTCACCGATATATCAGTGCCATCATATTCCAACTAAATTTAATGTAGATCAGACTTGCCCATGTTGAACAGGTAACTCATTAAGCAACAATTTACAATTAAGTCTTTCAATAGCCAGCATTCCAGAAATAAATTAATAAAAATGACTTATAATGTGATTTAGTCATCCTGTGTACACTATGGAGCATACAAATGCCCTTAACAGTGATGCCTCATGGTGTTTGTCACTAGGTACAAATCTTGCTGTGGCTTTAAAAGCAACTACTGCTCCCATAGGCTGAATGCTTTAAGCAGAACCACTGTTTTTAGCCAATTTAAGAGAATGGACTTAGAAATAAGACTTTCCCACTTAGAAATAAAATTCAACACTTTGATTACCAAGATGGCAAGAGGAAATCCCTCTTTCAGTTTCTCTGCCATTCTTTACTATTTTCTTTGTACACTTCTATAATCATTTTCAGATAGAAAAAATCTTCATAATTAAAGAATTACTTAAGAGTAAGATCTAAAATATACTTGCTTTCCTTCTTGCATAAAAGATAGAGAGTAAAGGCTTGCACTTATAAATTAAATGGCTTTTCTATTTTTAAGAAAGCAAATGAACTCTTCTCTTCGCTATTAACCTACAAATGTATATTCTGAGCTAAGCATATTCTCCCCACTCCATTTGCAGTGTCTCCATCAGACTGTCCCAGCAGCATTGCTTCCACCAGAAATAAAAGCTGTTTTGCATTATGAATAGCCAAAGTCCTAAATATAAACCACGCAATTCGGCCACCCTGGGACATGACAGGTATCTAGTTTCCTGGAAAAAAAAAGTGCACAAGCTACCAAGTAAATATATGTTACTTTTATTAAGAATGCTCTCTAATATGATTTCTGGGGCTTTAGGTTGTTGAGGGGATCCATAAAATCATATTCTCCCCATTCTCTCTCCTGACTTATTTCAGCTGAGCCTTCCTACAACTAACCTCACCAAATGCTCGAAGCCAGTGGAAGCATTACAACAAGCCTCTGCTGATGTGACTCCACCACGTAGAGCAGCACACAGGAACTTTGCATTTCCAGCCAGCAGTGCTGCTTACTGCTCATGTCCCGTTCCCTGCGTCACGATGAAGTGCTGTAGGATCACTGTTTTTAAGAACACCTGCAAGGTGTGAGCATCAGTCCCAAACTGCAAGGCTCTCTGGTTTTGTGTTTTTTTTGCATTTCTGTGAACACCCAAGCAAACTTTACAAATACGAATGCTAATTAGCTTTTACCCTTCCCTTGCAAACCAAATAATGATGGTCTTTCTGACAGAAAAGAAAGGTGCAGCAGTGGGGTTATGCCAGGTCCCTACAGCCACCACACACGACACAGGACAAGCAGGCAGTGCCTGACTGTGTGCCCCAGACCACCACCAACCTACCCACCCTGGCTTCCCCGTCCCAGCTCCACACACAGACGGACAGGCTTCTCAGAGGGACGGACAGACAGCTGTGAGCATTGAGATTCCCCAGGGCGTCTGTGAGTTCCTGCGCTAAGTACATGAATAATCCATAATCCTTAGGAAAAATCAATGACAAATGATAATTATTTCTTTAAGCAGTGCCATACTTCAACTATTATTCAACAGTAAAAGGCCTTAAAAGCTTAATTAATTTGAAATATGATATCTGAGACTGGCACTGACATTCTAGGTCCCTCTGGGCATCTGCAGACGCTCTTTCAAACTCGTGCTTAATTATTCCTCTTGTACTTTCTTACAAACTATTTAGACATTTCTTTGCACTAAAGCATAACGAATACTTTGTACTTATGAGGCGAGGGATGCCAAAGGATACCAAAATAGTCTACAGGTGTTAACTAGTCACACTCAGTTCACACGACTGAGGTAAGAATTGGATAAGGATCTGCTTCAGAGCTGCTTAAACCAACACACAGGAAGATTTATTTGCCCAATACATCTTTTCCTGTGACAGTATCTTACGCCAGCATCTCTGCACCTGCATAGCAGTGTCCTGTCAGATGGAAGTTTGTGAATGATAGCTCTATTAATCCTGGAGTGAAAGGAGTGCCACTCTACCCTTTAATTACAATTCACAGACTATAAAACCCAAAATGATAAAATGAAAACAGAAACAATATTCAGAAATAACTCCTGAACTTGAAATACAAAGTAAAGAGTTGCACGTTTCAAAGTAATTGTACATATGTGTATTACATTCTATATTTACAAAAAAAACATGGCTAGTAGATGTCACTCACTGATTAACAAACTGCACACATTAAAGTTGATTTTTTTTTAATCTCCAATGAAGCAAACCTTTTTGTCAACAAACTAGTTTCTCTATTTATATAACACCATTGGATGGTCTTGCTAGAATAATCTTGTGCGTGCACTATCCCCCAATAGGTTACCATGGCAACTTATATTTGAATTTCTATAAATTTCTATTTTTAGAGATCACAGTTTAGGATAAAGAAAATCAGAAATATTAAGTACCATTTCGTTAATAACAAATATCCAGTTTTTAATCAACATCATATTTCCCAGAATGGATATCGTGGAAGTTAAATCAGGCAGCAATGCTTTAAACAAATAAATAAATAATTACCACAGTTACTAAGAAAGTTTACCACTAAGCAGTCTCACCATAATCCCAGCAGTGCATGAGTCAGTAGCTAACACTATGAGACAAGATTGATGTTCACGGAGTTTTTCTTGCTTTCAGTAAGGCCAGGATTTCACCCAAATATTTTTAGAGTTAGTCATCATTTCAGCTGACACACAACAATATGCTGGCATTTGCCAGAATGCTCAGAAAATAACGTCTCTCTCTCTCTCTCTCTCTCTCTCTCTCTCTCAGGTGTGGGAAAATGTTGAACTGACAGTAACATCTCAGTTCCACGCTGAGCTTCCCATCACCTCAACTGCTATGTGTTCAGGTGTGAGCACCAGGTGTATGCCAGTCCCTAAGTGCAAAGGTGCTTTATGGTTTAAAACTTGCCAGGATTCTGCAATTGTCTTCCTACTGGAAAGATCACTATACAGAGTAGCAGCACTGAAGAAGAAAATTAGACCAATTTAGACACTGTTGCTACAGCTCTGAAGGTGCCTGTGGTAGAAACCAGAACACAACACTTAAAACCAGTTTTTAAGAGATCAGTATTGCTAACCTTACACTATGACATTAACTTAATTAGCACTCATTTCCAAATTTGAGATATCTTTACCCGACCCACTGATGGTGTAGCATGGATGGGAAATTGGGCAAACCTTGCCTACAGGTTCTGTCGGGGTGGACTGAAGTGGGCTGAAAGCACAAGTGACAGCTCTGATTTTGGGGTGTAATGGCAACCAGCACCCTTCCCTCGTATTCCTCCTGCTACCTTCCATGTAATGTTTACTTCAGGCTCATCAGTGCCCCAGCACAGTCCACGGGGAAGGCTCCGTAGCATAACAGCTGCGGGCTCGCTGCTGTCAGCAACTTTGACAGAAGCAGTGGTGACAGACAGGCTGCAGCAGGATCGCTGCACGCTGCTGTTTTGTCAGGTACCTGACAGCAAAAGGAGCTGTGGAGTTCCGGCAGCGAGGATGTGAGCAACGCGTGTGAGTCGTTAATGAGCAAAACCAGAAAAAACTCCCAGAAGCGTCTTCAGAACTAATCCAGTATTAAAAATGTACTTCAACTATCAGCTGGAGCCAGCTGCCAAAGGTAAACAAATTGTTGGACACTTTGAAAACATTAACAGTGCTGGCACTCAGCAAATGTCAGTAATAACTAGAAGGATGTTGCTTTCTGTTTTGCCTAGCCCACTAAGTTCGTGGGGGTTGCCAAGTTTCACAGAACCTGCGCCAGGCCATGAGGTGCAACTCAAGAAATCTGTGAGCCACACATTTATGCTCACATCTATCGGCTTGCCATGAAATTGGTATGGCTGATCAGGGGATGGCACTGGTTGTAACTGCACTTTTTGCAGGATGAGGCTCAGGTCTGAACGCTTCACGGGGAATCCCAGTAAATACACCACAAAAAAACTTACTGATATTCTTAATTCGAGCACGTTTCCCGTTACAAGTTCTTTTCACGCGTTGCAGGGAGGATTTGTTGCTGGTTGCTTTTGTCACAGCTACGTTCAAGCCATGGCTGTGTATTTCTCCCAAAGGAGTTACAACTATTAGTTTGCTCCAAAGCCAGGGTTAAGAAAGCAAACTCCCGTCACCACTGATAGCAGCAGCTACCCGGCAGAACTAAAATCCAGATTGTACTCCAGAGCAGAAAGTAGCATCAAAAACTCAATTCCTTACCTAAATAATGAAAGCTTACTCTGTTCCCCAACCTGCCAGTCACAGGCTGGTGAGGGTGACCCTGAGAAACCAGTGCGGGCAGTCAGGGTGACCCCTCTGCCACACGCACTGCGTTGAACTCGGACCTTCTCCCAGCGTTGACAGAGGGATGCTGAAGGGACAAGGTGGCCAAGGAGGCTGCCACCACCTCACCCCAAACCCAAGACTACCCTGAGAACCGGGGTGGGATGATGGCTCCCACACACCCCACACACCGCCCTGGGGGCCCTCGGAAAGGAGCCCCTTGCCACCTGCAGACACAGAGGGCCACCAGCATCACCCCATGGTGGTGACCCACCCAAGCCACACTCCCACCCCAAGCCGGCCATGCTTCCCCTCGCTGCCCCACGCCCCCACCATCCACCCCAGCACCCCGAGGCACGGACAGAGGCAGGGGCAGGGTCTCCCCTGGGCCCCCCGGGGGCGGCAGCGCCTTCCGAGGGTGCTTACCCTGGCGGCCCGCGAGGAGTAGGGGTCCTCGAAGAGCGCCCAGACACGGGGCTGCAGCCGCTTCCAGCGGCCCCCCTTGCCGTCGGCGGCCCCGGCGGCAGCCCCCACGTCCTCGATGCCCAGCCTCTTGGCCGCCAGGTCGTCGTCGTCGCCGTCGGGGGGCGGCTCGCCCGTCAGCAGGTCGGGCGCCTCGAAGATGTCGAGCGCCTCCTCGGCGTCGCGGTGCTGGCGGTAGGTCATCCAGCAGCAGGGCTCCACGTCGGTCTCGTCGATGCCCCAGAAGGCCAGCTCCTCCTCGAAGAGCGGCCCGCAGACGTCGGCGGGGCAGTGCAGCTTGCCGGTGCGGTAGTAGTTGAGCACATAGGCGAAGACCCCCGGGTGGCGGTCGAAGAAGAACTCGCTGGCCCCGCCGCCGCCGCCCCCGAGCCGGGGGCCGCAGCCGCTGCCGGGCTCCGGGCAGCCCCCGGCCAGGGGCGGCGGGTTGGGGGGCGGCGGGGGCGGCGGCGACGGCTCCTCGGCGCCGGGGGACTCGCTGCGGGACTCGCAGGCGAGCAGGGCCAGGCGGGTCCCCGGCAGGGTCTTCAGGGTGCTGCGGTAGGTTTCGTGCCGCGTGCCCCCCACGTTGAGGATCACCCTCTCGTTGTCCTCGAGCTTCCCCATCGCTCCGGGTGGGACATGACTGGGCAGGGGGCAGAGCGGGCGGGTCCGGGGGGGACGAGCTTCTGCGCCTTCAACGCGGACAGAGGAGAGAGGTGAGGGATGAGGGATGAGGGATGAGGGAGAAGCCCCCCCGGCAGCACCGCGCCGCTCCCCGCCCAGCCCGGCCCCCGCCGCCCCGGGCACGGCTCCAGGCGGTCCCCCGGTCCCCCCGGGGCGAGCTGCGAGCTGTCAGCGCTCCCCCCCGGCAGGATCAGCCGCCCAGCCCACCGCCACCACCGCCACCGCCAGCTCCTCGCCGGGCTGGGGGAACAGAGAGCGGGCACCTGCCTTGTGGTAGCCGAGCAGCTTCCTATGGAGATAAAGAGGGGTGGGAGGCTTGTTCCCCCCTCCCCATCTATTTATGATTGCTTTGTGGGATGAAGCAGCTCGGGCGGCAGGCACACCCTGGGAGAAGCCGTTCGTGCGGAGCCGGGGCTGCCACTTTCCCAGGGAAACCACGCATCTCGGGGACGAGCCGGGGAACGCAGGGCATCCTTCCCGATCCCCCCCCCCCCCCACCTTGTCCCTGCCGCCCCCCTCCGGTACCTGAGCCAGGGGGCAGAAAGCGGCTCCCCTCCTCCTCCCGCGGCGCCAACTACTTGTTGTTTTCCTCCTGCCTCCCCTCCGGGCTCAACTCCGAGGGGAATACCAGCGGCCCCCCCCGAGCCCCCGCCTCCGTCCCTTCCCCGGGCCGCCGCCGCCCCGGCACTGCCGGCAGAGCATCGCGGGCGGCCAGCGGGGACACGGGCAGCGAGCGGCGCCTCCCCGGGAGCTGCGAGCCCCGGGAGCCCCCCCACAACCCCCCCGCAGCCCCCACGCGGGGCCCAGGCTCCTCCCCGGGGCGGGGGGAGGCGGCAGCGCAAACAAATCCCGGCCGCCCCAAAAAATAGGCAGCCCACCTTCCCCCCCCCCCCTCCCCGCACACTGTGGTTCGCTTGAGGGAATCAGCCGGGAAGGGATGGGGGCTGCGAGCGGTGTTTTGTTTTACTGATTTTATTTTCTTTTCGTGAAGAAAAGCGGCGCCCAGCTACAGGTGAGGGCAGGGAGGAGATGCCCGCAGAGGGTCCTGGCACCCTGCAGCCACCAGGGTCCTCAGGCACCATGGGCAGATGATGGAGGGGGGATGCGGTTTGTAGGGCAGCCTGAAAGCACAGACACCGGGCACAGGGTGCTCTCCACCCACAACAGGCTCTGGCCACCGTAGACTGGATTAAAGGTGAGAGATCCCAATACTGTACAAGGTACTGTAAACACCTGTGCTGAAATCTCTGACTCTAAGCCATGTGAGTTATTTTCTACAGCCTATTTTACTGATGTCTGGTTTCAGCTCTGTTGGAAAAGGAAAGAAATGTCCAGCCCCAGAAGATATGCAAGAGGAGACATGATTCCTCTTGCTCCTTCCTCAAAAAACAGCAATAAAACTAACATTTTTCTTCCATACCAAGCGGATTCCCTGGCATGAAGCAGGGTAACGAGGGGAATAATGCTATTGAAACATCCCCTTCCATGTCAGAGCCATGCTGGAAGCAATGCTCAGAGGACAACACCACACTTCGACCAGCTTCCTTTAACCCAGATCTGTCGGTCTGTGGCATCCATGATGTAAATGCAGACTCCCAGAGCTGCAGCAACTTTCTGAGATGAGTTTCAGAAGCTTGCTCCAGCTGTACATTTTGAAGTTCCTTGAAAAGAAAGAAAAAAAAAAAAAAAAAAGAAGAAAAAAAAAGCTGGAATATTTCCTGCCAAGGCAAATATAATCAGTTAGTGAAAACTCCTGGGAGCCAAAATTAATATTCAATTACATAGCTGTAAATCCAGTGGAAAGGACTCACCCACCCTGAGCCAAAGTAGCACTGCTCACGCCATACTTGCTTTTCTTTGCAGAGAGGATTCTGGAGAAAAGGGGACGTGCAGAAGGAGAGAACAAAGCAAAATGAATATGCATCATTGTCTCTCTGACCTACAAGAGGTTTCTGGAGAAATGCAATCAACTACATCTCTGCAGCATTTATCCATTATGGAAAGCCATGCGGTGGCAGTAGCTGCCAAAACACCAGGCAAACTGTACCATCACAGTGCCAGGATTTCCCCCTGAACTACCACCGTCTGCCCAAATCCCACATCCATGGTCACGTTACAGGACATGCATTCCCCTCCACGAATAAACAACCAACCACCACAAACCAAAGACTAGCAAGGATGGCATCTCATAATCAAAACTTTACAGTCATACCCCATAATACATATGTCATGAAAAGGCCTGGTAAGTTTATGCTTCAGACTTCTTAAACGCAGGGTAGTTTTGTGGATTTTTTATTTCAGTGTTTTTATATTATTATTATTATTGCATAGAGAAGAAGAAGCTACAAAAATCATTTTTCTGATTGGTAAGAAAAAGAGTGGTCTCTCCGGTAATGTAATAGTCCCTCAGTCAAGTCAAAATGTCCATATTCTACAGCACGTCTGTTTCTAAACATAACGCTATTAATTTCTCTGTCGCTCTTCCTTGTATTTTCAGCATGTGGCAGATTTCTCAATGAAGGATGAAATTATGTCAGACACTGACTTTTCAGAGCCAAAATTTTCTTGACTGATATAATGGAATAAGAAGATAATATTCTACATCGGCAATAATAGTAACATTTACGAATTAATTTCACACCCCACAAGACACTGACCTGAATTTTGGCACCTCTCAGTTTCCAATAAAAGTGGAAATGTATGAAACATATGTAAGAAAGAAATGTGCCTCCTGAGTTAGGCGTACCATGAAATATATCTGCAAATGGGGGGACAATAAGCATAAACTCTCAAATATTTTCATGTAAAAGTTCAGTGGAAATGTTTCTGTAGCTCAGAATTTGGAACTTAATTTGAAGAACAGAGTGACGCTAGGTAATATACAACCAATTTTCCCTGCTTGATAGGTGTTATGAAAGGAAAAGTCCTATGTTATTGTTTTAACTGACAAAGCAATAAAATTAGCTGTGAAGACTGCCATCAGAAACCCAAGCCAAATGAGCATTTTAGTTACTAGTAGTGATCGTCATTCATGCAAGCTTGAGTGCTGCAAAGCAAAGTCATTGAATTGCCAGCTGTCTAACAATAAAAGAGTAAATGGAAGGAAGGCAGAGGCAGGGGAAAAAAAAAAAAAAAGACACATGGAAAAGAAAAACAGATTTGAGGGCAAGTAGAGCATACCCCTGTTACAGCTATGCTCTGAACCACCTTCTGGAGGAGCTCTGGTGCCAAGAAGGTCAACCTGCCCAGCTACCTTCTGGAGGAGGACATGAGGTAGAAGCCACCACTTCCTGTTTTTCATACGATGTTGTAATTGGGAAACAAGGAAATCAATTTTATAATTGAGAGTTATAATGAAGACAGTGCAACACAGCCAAAATACAATCAATTTATATCCGTTTAGTTGATGATTAAATAAATGAACTAATTATTTTAAATATTCACCATCATTAACATTTTATTAAGCTTCTCCTTGTTTCTTTTACTTATTTTTCTATTTTCCCTTATTATTTATAATCATCTCTACTATTTACAATTACATATACTAATTCATTCCAGATCTTGCAGAATGTGACAGCCATGTTATACTCAAGTATACTGCTGGTAAGTCAGAATCACTATTCAGAATTTAGGGGGAGGAAGAGGGACAAGCTTAGGTTAAGTGAATGTCTGTGAAACAACAATTAGAAAGCCATGAGGTAATTAAAGTCCACAAGGAAACAAAGCCAAAAGGAAGTTGTCATCATTTTTACATTATGTTTATTAAGGAAAGAAAAAGCTAGAGGACCCAGGCTGGGGTCTGCTGAGAAGCCACGCGACACATTGGAAAAATGGGTGAGCACTAATTGCATTGCCTGGTTAGGAATGCACAGCACAGCCTATGCTCCCTGGAGGTGGGGAGTAATGTCTACAGTTTTCCATACATTAAGGTAGGCTTCAGATTTCTCCTTTCAGAAGAAAGGGGTTTTGGGAAGCAATGTGGTCTTGTGCAGTTCCAGCTGCAGCCGCACATTTCTCATGGGGCTCCTGGCACAGCTCTGAGCCACACGGCTGTGTTGTCCCTCAGAAGTACTCCTCTTCTCTTCTGATGTAGTTTGAGACCCTGGAGCACACCAGCCTGCACATCCTCATCCTCTTCTCAGTTCTGCTGTCCTTCCACAGGCGATCCAAGGATTTCAAAGCCACATCCCTCTTTGTAAGCAAGTGATACCACAAAGCTGCACCATTTCTTTGACCCTTAGAAACCATGACCCTTCACTTTTGATGACAGAGTGGGCACCATTCCTCCAAAGCAGAAGTGGATCCCACACGCCCTTTGCCCAAACGTCACTCATGCCAGAATTCTCTGAAACCCTCTGGCTTTTTCATTGATGCCCTTTAGCTCCCCTTGATTACAAATGTCAGAGATATTAGTAATGCAAGATGGTGGAAAGAAGTATTACTCACCTGTTTCTGCTGTAACTCAAGTAGCTTTGTCAGTGCTGATTCATATTTGTGGGATGCACGTTTTTCTCTGGCAACATAGGATATTACATTCTGCTCATGAAGGAGGCATTGCCTGAGGCTCTGTCCATATTTACATCTTTTGGTGACCAAAAGCCGAAATAGCAAGAATGAATTTTTGATCTATCCTGAAATTTTGCTTCAATTCCAGCTAACGGTCAGTGATTTCTCTCATCCATAATCTGTCAGAATACAGTGCCACTTCTGAGGGACTGTCACGGGGCAGGGGGAAAGGGTTTCTTAGAATGATCTAGTCAAGCATGTAGAGTCCAGAGGGACAGGGGAATGAATACAGCAACTCCAAACTAGTTTCAGCTCTTGGGTACAAGCTTCCATCATTCAAAGGGGGTTGATGATCTTTCCATTTGGAACCAGAAAGCCCAGAGAGACAGGGAAATGCCCAAGCCATGCATCTTCTCCTGCAGTATTGCTAAATGAGCCAACAGAGATATGCTGGCCTCCACTGGGTCTCACTTTTGTTTTCTGGTATGAATGCAAGCTTCATGAAAGTTTTGGGAAATGTAAGCATTTCTGCAATTTTCTGTTCTTTACACATCTCATTCTTCTTGACTGAAGCTTTTGAAGAACAGAACAGTAATAAAACTCTGTTATTACGCTTGCATTCAGCATAATGATGGTCTCATCTTGTTGCACATTTTAAGCAGTGCTATGATATAAATAATAATAAAGTCACAGTCCCCTGGAAGATACAGGCCAGAGAGCTTTCTTCAGCTACAGAAAAGCATGGCCTGAAAGATCTAAATCTGTCTAAACAGAAGAGATACCTTATTATCTATTTTAGTACATCCTCCACAGGAAGGAAAAGAAAAAAAAATCTATAACATAGTTTGCTCAGCAACATCTGTCATTTTGGTTTCATTGGCAAAGACTGTATGAAGAAACAGCCTATTTGCAGGGATACTCCAGAAGGACCATCAAGCAACCTAATGAAGAACATAGAACAATCTTTAGTTTTTAGGTATGAGTTGGATATAATTTGACTCAGACATACACACACGCGTAACACTTTAACATAATTTACAAAAATAAATGTACATCTATCATCCAGCACACATACTGCTTACCATCTATCAATACAGAACAGCTATTCTATATTCTTAAAAGAATAGAAACACTTACTAAAATTCTCTAGGAGCAGTTTTGTTTCACTGGAAGTTAGCTTTGAGGGAGTCAAACAACCTTCCTTCAGATGCCATCAAAATCACTGAAAACACACTAAAGATCCACCAACATTTTCAGATGTGGCCAGTATTGCTCCACCTAGTTTGTGTGTTCCTTCACAGCTCAACTTGAAACCTACCTCATCTATCATTTTCCTCCTTTCTGTGACTAACAAACCCTGTTACTTTCATCAGTTTTTAGAAAGAGATCACAGTATATCTGTCCCAACAAGGCAAGAGATCCACTTTAACAAGCTGTCTTCCAAAGCTGTGTGCACTGATGATGTTTGAGGCATCCCTAAAGAAACAACCATTTCATTGACCATTCTATCCTGTAGAGATTTTGTAACAATAGCTATCTCATTCTCTACTGTTGATTCAAGAATTAATAATTATATTTTGCAACATTTTTTTTTCTTCTCATTGCAAGTAGTTATAGTTTACCTGTCAGAAGACAACCCTCTAGAGTGCAAGTGGCAAAAGTCTCGTGCAGAATCTCACTGAAATTGATTTTAAATCAGATACCTTAGCTATGCAGGAAGAAAATAGGTTTCTTCCTAGTGTCTGCAGTCTCATAGAGCAGACACAACCTCAGTGTATGCAAGCTTGATTAATTTTGACTGCCTCCATTCAGTTGCAGTCAAGTTTTTCTCTCTGATTTTTTTTTCCATACCACTTTGCAGACAAGATTGCCCAAATCTGGACTGAGCCGTCTACTGCCATGGAAACAGAACAGTATTCTCAAGAGATAAACACTGCATCTCCTCTGCTAGTGCTTCAGCCATGCTCACAAAAGTTAGAGGTGCCGGCAGAGATTTCTGCTGCAACCTGTAAGCTCAGCCATTACCCTATCTGGCAGGGGAGAGCCAGATGGGAAATGCCACATCCATCATGGGCAGCATCAGCAGCGCTTCCTCCTCAGAGGCAAGGTGCCAGTGAGCCCTGAAGAGCCATGCAGGGTCGTGCTTGGGCAGAGAAGTCTTGGCAGAAACAGCTAGCTCTCGGTTAGTAGCCCACCCCAGTATGAGGAAAATCAAAGGAAGTTGTGAAGCTGCAGGTTTTCTTGGTCTCTGCCTGTCTTTAAAGAAGTTGCCTTACGTACTTAAGTGCAGAGCAAATTGGTACATTGACTGTTATACTTGGTTGCCAAAGAATGTGCCCCATCCATGCTGATCTCGCAAGTGTTACCGCAGCGTTTGATATTCTTGACAGCTTTTCTCAATCTGTTTTGACCTGCAGAGCTCTCTTTGCTCTACGCCTTCCTTACAGGGAAAAAAGGGGTTGACTTGGAGCCACGGAAGGAAGGTGTGGGGCCAGGGGCTGCTGCAGATTCTGGCACCAAGCGGCTCTCCACACCTGATTAGGGCAAAACTGTCACAATAAAGCCAACAGGACACCAGCCCCTTGCCATGAACCTGTCCTGTGCACACATGGGGTGAGTGGAGCACTGATGAGACATCTCCAAACCAGAGGAAAGGGAGCAGCAGGGGCATCGGCGTTCTTGTCCGAGGCCCTGAGTACCTCTTGCAGTAGAAACCAAGAACAGAGACAGTTGCTGGGCCCTGGACTGATGTGACTTGCAAACTACAGGTAGCAGCACCTTCAAAGGTAGGAATGCCTTTGCTGCAGTGCCTTCTTAACCACCCCCCCCCCCCCCCCCCCCCCCATCCCCAACCTTTAACACATGCAAGCAAAACTGAGCTGAGTGTTATACCCCTCTTAATTTCCCCTCAAGGACACAAGGCCTGCAGCAGCATCGGCTCCCTGGCAGTCTCCGTGCGAGACCTAAGGTGTCAGGTTTACAACCTGCACCATTCTACTTAGCCTGCAGTTTGACAGCCAGCAACACTGGCAAAGAGACAGAAGTCAGCTTGCCATTGCTGTACTGAGCAAAGCTGTTTAGGTATGCAAGGCAGCTAACGGCAAGGCATGCATGAGGAAGTCCCTTACTGCCACTTTGTTCCGCTCATGTTCTCGTCTGCTCCTTTTTCCCTCAAGATGGAGGCTGACAAAAACAAACACACACACAATCAACATCTTCCCTGCTATACTTATTAGTAAATGTTTACTATCAAAAATGGAAGAAGTGCTCCCGTATCATGTAATAATTCCCCTTTAAAAAGTCAGAAATGTCACATGGAAGAAGATTAAAAGTATCCTACCAAAATAAATAAATTAATAAATTCTAAAGATCATCTCTTTGGGAGTTGCCTAAACAAAGAAAATCATCATCAACATCGTATTTTAAACCCTAGCTGTCTAGAGATTTAGTTTAGTGTTCTGGCTAACCTATGCAGAGATTTGCTCTGACTTTTAAATTCTTTTCATTCTACAAAGTATCATTGATATTTGTTAAGCAAGAGGCGAGATAAGATGTTCATGCTTACATCACACTTCAGCTGCTTCAATCATTACCTTAATATTCCCTGTCTCCAATCTTTCTTCCTCTCCTTTCCCTTCTCCCCTTTTCCAATACAAATGTTACACTTTCTGAGGCAAGGATTGTATCCTGAAGTAATTGTTTGCACAGTGCCCAGCTCAGCTTGTGGCTCCGTTTGTTTTTAGGGGCTTCAGAGCTAGAAAATGTATTAATGAAATAGTAACTGACACATGACCCACCTCAACAAGCTTCCTCATCAAAAGGAGAAGTATGGTGGAAGCCCAAACACAGAGAGATGCTCTAAAAGCAGAGTTGCCATCCTGAGCGTACTTTTAAGCTCCTCCAATGCTGTGATTGAAAGATTGCTACCCTGCTATGGAAAGGGCAGCTCTGGTTTAAAAGCTAGGAGAATCAGAAAAAGTGAATATTATGCTCATCTGGGGAAAAAAAATGCCACCAGTAATCAGGCTCATTTACATTTTTTAATAACTCTTTGACTTTGACTTTTAACATTAATTAATTTTAATGTTAATTTTGAGAATTGCTTAGGATGTTTCCTGTGTCATCTCCCATCCTACAGCCATCCAGCCCCTTCTTTATGCAAAATGTGTTCAAGAACTCAGATGCATGAAAAGGTCTGCAGTCATAGGCTTTCTTAAAAGAAGATCATCATTGTGCCCTGATTCATCAAAAGCACATCCAGCTTCACAGTGCAGAACTGACAGAGCACGCTTCCAGGAGTGCAGAGGCACGTCACCAGCCTCCCTTTACATTTTTGTTAATTTAGGTTACCGAATTGACACGTACCATGCTGATTTTTGTCTGATGCTTCTCAACATTTTGTATCAGGATATTAGGAATTAGCAATTAAAATGGTCTATTTCCCTATGGTTACTTAAAACAACAGTAATATCTAGAAGCTTATTTCTCAAAAGTACATTACACCCACAAAAAGCAGAATATTATAACTTGGTTTGAACTGTGCTGTTGTATCAGACACTTCCAAAATGCTGATTTAAAAATAAATAATTAAGTGAAATTGTAGCATTGGTTTGACCTCTGCTACTGTTCTCTTTGGTCTTGAAATACTGAAAAAGGAGAAGAATTCAAGAACATCTATTGCATGAAAACAACAGCAATACTCACAAACGAAACGCGCGGTTAATCACTAACATCTGCAAAGCAAATACTATTGTCAAAGGAAATGACTTCGGGGGAGTAATTTTACCAGCGTGAGTACAGGATCTAATTCATGCCAAGACAAATCATAGGATCTCAGAATTAGTCATAGGAGTCATTAAACGTTCACTCACTTAACACAGGTTGTAAGAAAAGGGAGTATTGCTTAAGATAGATCACCAAACCTGCTATTTTAGCTTCCCCTGATTTTAACTTGCACATTCTGATAATGGCCTGGGATTTCCCCACATGAAGTGTAACTCAGGGTAAAGCGGGTATCACCCACAGCATTCTGCTTCCAAAGAAAATCCTGTGAGGGCCTGAGTCAAACCTCATAAAAACAGCATAAACAGAATTATCAAAATTGGAATGATTAAAAAAAAAAAAAAAAAAAGGACACCAGAACAGCAAAAGGTACCCTTGGAACGGAGACTTTTGGAGCCTAAATTAATCCATTCCTGTTGAGCTTCACTCCCAGCTTACAACTGAAGGGAAGAAGCCCTAACACATCCCTGCAAGGAGCTCTTTGCTATTCCCTGTTGTTACACCTACTACGTTGCCCCTAAAAGTGCTAACATTTTATGGTCTTTTGCCTAACTCTTTTCCAAAGTCTCTCAGATTCCCTTCTTCTTCCAGAACCAGGGGTGGAAAGGAATGACAGAAAGAGGTCAAGAGACACAGCCAGCAAAAGATCCAAAAATACTAAACCTCTTTCACGTGACTCCAACTAACCCCATGCAACGATAACATGAATGAGGAGAAATAAGGCCACAAAATATGTACTGGATACTGTACATTCTGAGTAAATGCAACAGATAACATGTCAATAAGGAATCTGTAATAAAGAGATGGCTTTTTTTTTTTTTTTTCTTGAAGGGTATTTTTCCTCTAACATCCATCTTTAAGCCTCTACTTCTCCAGAGTCACAAAGGTATGTAAGAGAAGTGTGAGAGCCACACAACAAAACAACTCCTAGGGTCATCAACTGGCACCTTCTTGCCATGTTTCCTTCCTAAGTACTTTCCAGTCCAGGTAATATTTTGAAAAGGTGTCTGTAGAAAGAAATCAAACCTGACTCAGCTTCTCAAAGACGAGAACATTAACAACATGAGAAGCAAGCACAGAACTGTCTCAGTCTCTAAATTCATTACTATAAAGGAGAGGAAGGATAGATTATCAGGTGCTAGAGTAATATGCAGAAAAAAGTATTTTCTACTATCCTTTTTTTTTCTGCCACAGAAGGATACTTGGCTTGTTTTTCTATGGACTTAACTAGACCAACCCACAAGAAATCAGCTCTTGGCTGTCTCTTTTTCACTAGATGCAGCATGCTTAAAAACAAAAACTAAGCAGCACCTCTCTACACACACATTTTAGTATTTATTTTTTCCTGTCTCCTAAGACCCATAAAATTTGAGCAGGTGGCAGTGGCTTTTATGGAAGAAAAATGAATTTGTGCATCTGAATCAGTAGCAATACCACTAAGACCATCTTGCCACCAAGACCATCCCAGGTGAGGATGTCAGACACCATATTTCCATTAAATGACAAAGTGCAGCTTCTGAATATTTGTACCCGTACTTGTGTTTTGCTTCTTAAAAATGTTCTTAAACATTCCAGCTAGCATTGCCAGTGCACATTCATTTGATGAAGTGCCCATAGCCCTCAAAAATGAGGAGTTGCAGCACTTCATTCATTTCCACTTGTCTTCTGGGAGTACATACATTTATCAGGGCAAAATATTGGCAGTGTAATGCACTTCTGCTGTCCTCAATTACAGCTGATTGCTCAGATTTTTTAGCATAAGTTTAAATTAGGGCTGTCACGAAGACCACTAGTTGTATTAAGCACTAACTTTCAGGAAAGAAGGCAGACAGCTTCTGTGTCTGAGAAAACCCCATCTAAGAACACCCACCCTCTAATTCAGAAAACATAAGCAATTATGAGAAAGTTACTAAATACAGAAACATTTTGTTTGAACACATTTAAAGGCAGCAAACCCCAGCAGATACCTCCAGCAAGTTTTAAAGCTCCAAAATGTTGATCAAAGAAAAGGCTTTGGGGTTCATCAAATGATTTACAAGTAAACAAAAGCAAATCAGAATGCAATTAAACTGAGCATTGAGACCACTGTTACTGAAAAAGAGTCTTTTGACAGCTTTTCTGAATACAGGAACACAGAAATATAGATCACAACAGTTGGTTATGGTCATCTCAGAGTACAACCATACAAGCAGATTTCCAGTATATTCAAACAAAAAATTTTACATGTACTAGGTACTCAGAGAAACAACTCATTGGGGTTTACAGACTTGCATTGATTACTTCCTTACCAAGATTGTCTGCTATGGTGTTTGATTTCCAAAGAGGAACTGTCCAGGCTATGATCTCCAGCATTGTCAGATGCTGGTTTTCACTACTGATAAAAAAAAGAATCCCACGCCACAGACCCTGGTCTGAATACAATTTCTGTTCTCCTAGTTTTTTCTGCTAACTGCAAGCATGGCATGCCAGCCTTGGTGGAAATTTGTGTCAGTTCTTTGTCACCATTTTAAGTTTAGAGAACAAATACCAGCAGGCAGATAGAAAGTGACTTTTTTAAAGGAACTTTCATGAACTCCATTATAAATTCACCAGAGACATCATAGCTGATGTTTTGAGGCAGCCACTGATGTATAACTGACCTTGTATTTAATAGAAATTTAATACCTACCAGGTTTTAGAGAATTACCAAAGTATGGGCTTGTATTTTTTAGGTAATTTCTGACCTTTAGAATTTATTGTAGATTACCCTATTAAGGATCTATCTTCAGATGAAGAAAAAACTGCATTATTACCAAAGTTATGGAAATATCATTCATGTCTATCCTTCACCTAACCTTAGTGATAAGAACAATAATAACCACTTAATTTGCAGCAGGTATAACCTTTGCAGCTTGTGCTGATAAGAAGACTTACTAAGGAAGCATCCAGTTGTGATCAGTTTTTCTGCTCCATAGGATAATGTGGAATAACCTTCCTAAAAGCATCACCAGGGAGGTTTTCTCGCAAAAAAAAAAAAAATTACATTAATACGTCATTTCCCAATCACTGTCACACTTATGAAGTCGTAACTCAATTTGATACATTGATAAGTGAACAAGTCTAATAACAGAGTAGGTGATTCTTTAAAAGACTGACAAAAATGCCACTTGATATTTTTCAGTTATTTGAACAGACACATTAACAAAGAGATCACTGTAAAATCTGAGGACACCTTTCTCAGAATCACCAATTCCACAAACACTAATTGACAAAATCTTACCAGAAAGAGAAATTCCAGTAGCAATTGGGAATTAAAAAAATAAAAAATAATAAAATTTAATGAGCCACATCAGAATTCTTCCTTTAGAATAAGCATTGACAGAATCTGTCTTTCCCTGTAAACCAACACAGACAGACTTCTGCAGCCCCAAACTGAACTGAAAAAAAAAAATCCTCATTTGAGGGTTTAGAGGAGAAATTGCAATTCTAGATACACATGCAGACATGGTACAAACAAAAGATAACAATGTACAAGCAATTAGAACAAGAAAGTGCTATATCTAGAATAAACCAGTCAGCCACAGAGGGACCAAAGGCCCTCATTTTAGCATTCATTTTCAGCACTGCACTTAAATTCCTATGAAGCACAAATTCTGTCTCAGAGGAAGGTTTTAACAATCATGGACTAAATTCAAAACTAGTCAGACATGCATGGAGAAAACTAATATACTTTAATTGCATAGGCTTAAAAAAATCCTGTTCAACATACAGTTAATTTTGAAAGGTATATTGAAACCAAAGGCTTTCTACATATATATGTATATATAAAACTAATTAATAATAGATTTTTTATTTCTTAACACAATTAACCTTATAGAACTAACGGGATGTATTACATTGAAAAGCATACCTGGCTGAATATTTGAAGTAGCAAGGAATATTTTAATTTGAAGTTTAATTTTTGGTGAAAAATGTGTTTTTGTAATATATACTTTTCTGTTTCCTACTTTCAGAAAAGATGTAAAATTATGTCTATCATTGTGACAGACAGTATCATTGATTAGTTTAAAAAAAAATCACAGCAATAGAAAGTAGAGAAGCCAGATATTTAAATATAAATTTGTTTTGAAAACAATTTAGCAAAATAGAGAAAAAGAAGGACACTGAAAAATACATTTGTGCTTGTTAAAGCTGGCAGAGATGGTCTGGATACTAGTTTAAAGGTTAATTGGTGTGACTTTCTCTGCATTTTCAGTACTGTGGTCTTCCTCCAAATATGATGAGGATGGCCTGCTCTCTCTCAGGCTGACCACCAGCATAAAACATGAGAAACAAAGCAAAGAACATTATAAGAAAAAATATGGCATTTTTATAAAAAGAAAAATGAAGTAATTTACACCATCATATCTAAAGCTTTACAAAATCATAAAACTAAAATTTCTCTTGCACATACTCTCACACATTTTAGTATTTTAAAATAAGAGGGAATTCAAAAAAGACACTTCATTCTAGTATCAAGTTAATGCTGCCTTCTGGTATGGTGAACAGCCAATGAAAATGCATGGACACCATTTATATGGAGAAAGTGCTTAGTACTGCTCAACAGACTGTAAGAAACTTAACTTTTATTATTCTGAAAGCATCTACAATTTTCAGTCCTTTAAATTGATTTAAGACACTAATTGTGAAGTAATGCATGTCACAACTAAACTCTTCCTTGTTTAGTTCACTTCTTGTTCAGAAGGTCTTTCTTTTTCATTTGTCTTCTTCCACTCTAAATTCCCCAAGGGTTCCTTAAGATGTTAACAAAATCATCATCATCCATGATTCCAATACTTAATCCTTCATAGTAATCTTCAAACTCAGAATAGGACACTTCATTGGGATTGCTGCAGGACTCTCCTAATGTTTCTAGAAATGATGCTGTAATTTCTTCTTCTGTAGCTTTGCCTGTGAGTGCATTTTTTTTCCATTAATTACATTTTCAAGACCAGTGAATATATGACAGTTAATATATTTTAGGAAAGAAAATCTAAGATTTTGGCTTGCAAATATTTTTCTTGAACAAATTCAATATATCACAGGAGGCAATGAAGTCATTTGTTCACTTAACATCAGCTGCAGAAATTACCTTCCTTTAATAGCAAATGATAGCATTAAATATCATTGGAAACATGAGGCCAAAGTCAATTTTAATAGATTATAAGATCAGGAAGATTTTTCTTCAAACGACTGCTAAAACTGAATGGCACATTCCTAAAATTCTGGTAAATCAGAAGTAAACTTGTGATAAATCATGTCTTTAATGTAATATGAGTTCAAAGCTCTAGGAACAATTTAAGATGCAAGTTTACATTCAAAAATGTTCTGGAATTGACATGTGTTCTAGCAACTTAATAAAGATTATACTTTAGATTACTTTTATTGCATTGAGGAAAAACATGGAGAAAATATAGCATTATAGCAATGAAAAAAAAATGGAATGTCCAACATCCTTAATCCACAAAGTATCCTCATATATATTACTATTAAGGTCACTGGCAAAACAGGAAACATCTTTTCTTCAACTGGTAAAACAGAAAGGTTCGGGACACTAAGGAGACTCACATTAACTAGTTTGGTATCTGGAGATATTATTTTAGAAACAAAGATTTAAACTCTTATCTTTCCAATGGTGGCGTTCAAACATTTCTGTGAAGCCTGAAAAATAACGAAGATACCATTTTCTCTGTAAAGAATGACAATCCATGTCCCAGAAATAAATTAATAATTTATTCAGAAGGATCCCCAAGTGATGAGTACATCTAGTGTCACTTGGAAGCCTTATAGAATTTGAGGAAAAACAGTAATATGAAAAGGAGAGTATTCTCTTAATTTAAAATTACTGATATCATAGGGGTTAGTGATTTCTTGCACATAAGAGCCGATATATAACTACTTAAATGTAGTCCTACACAGGTAAGGAAAGGAATCTAACCTATATATATGAAGTATTTGCAGCATGATAGAAAGCAAGCATTAATATTGTGAATAGTAATGAATTCCATTACTATTTATAGCCAAGTTCCAGGTAAGGTACATCATAGGTAATCAGAGGGAAAAAAGTTCACGTTAACAGCTGAAATGAAAACAGTTTATATTAGTATCAGTTTCTGGATCTCATATCTCTACTAACAAGTTCATTACTTTAATTGTGGATTTTTATTTTTGGTTGTTGTTGTTGTTAATGGTAATTACCTGCCAATACTAGTGGATGTTTCTTTGCACAGTAACATTTTCTGATGTCTACCATAGGAACACTTCCAGTTTTGTTGAAGTCTAGTTTCATGTAAGCCTAAACAAAGAGGAAAAAAAGGCAGAAAAAAATAAAGTCCAAACACACTTAGCTACCTAACACATATTTTCAGATCTTGTTCGATGGATTATTCTGATTTACCTATTTTATTTAAGTAATTTGAATGTACTATCATAGTCGCCAGATACTAGTAAAGGATTCAACATTATGGAATTTCACAATTGTTTTATCTTGACAACTTTTACTTCAAATGTGGTCCACTCACAAACTCAAAAAAAGTAAAAATAAAAAATTGTCTTCTCTCCAAAATTTCTAGCTCATCCTTAGAATCAGCAGTTAAGCTGCTTCCTTTCTGTCTCCTCCAATTACTAAGATTCCGGCATCATTCCAATATGCCTCTACAGCACTACTAAGAGCAGCTTCACTTTAATTTCAACAGCTTACTCTAATAGACATACCACTACATAAGGCTGGGACAGTCAGGTCCTCCATGATTAAGAGAACAAAAGCATGTCCCATTTCTTGATCTCTATGATATCCCATCACTATGATACTGGCTGGTTTGTTTCCAGCATGAAATACTGGTTACAGTCGCAATACATTGCCAATCCCTTTGTCTTTCCAGTTTCTATATAGACAAATAACAAAGTGACATTTCAAATGTAAAAAACTCTTGCAAATGTAATGCCTCTAATTGTATGTCTCAAAGAAGACAAGTATTATTGCCTCTATTTTAGACATTGAGAAAAAAAACACCGCACACAGTGCATATGGATAACAAATATAGTGATCTGCCAAAATACAGGAAGAGATTTCTGGAAGACAGAGCTTTGCAGTGCCAGATGCCTTACACACTGGAGTGAACTGTAAGAATAGCATGCATACTCAAACCTAAAATAATAAAGGACTTGTTTCTAGGTTGCTGTTCAAAATTAACTAACTCAACAATGGAACAGCATGCTATCTTCTAATTTACACTTATTTTAACACACTAATCTGACGGTTTAAAAAGTCAATTACCAGATGCAAAATTTAAGAAAAAAAAAAATCAAAACGTAATAAATAACCAACTCCAACCAACAAAAGTTAGACTGCAAAACATCTACACTATCTGCAGTGAAACTTACTTTTCTTACAAATGCTTTCCGATATTCATTCATTTCTCCAACTATGGCACGAACAAATTCTCCATAGTCAACTTTATCACTCTTGCTGTCATCAAGAATAAGCCACAAGGATTCAAAGTCCTGTAATTTAAAATTATTTTGCCAAAGTTTTTCACTATGTCATAGAAATAAAAAACAATTGCTACATCAGGAAATTACAATACTTTCACAAAGAACAATGTCCCCATCCAAGCTGATTCAAACACTTCTCAAAATAACTTAAGTCATCACTGGTCACTTATGACCATAATTCACATTATTAACCATTTTGATAGCTGTGTGCTTTCCTTGTAACATAATATTTAAAAAGAAGAGCAATTAGTAAATAGCATCCTATAGAATATCTTCAAAAGGCTGAAAAAGAAAACTGGATTGCAATTGCACTTGCCCCTCTTCATAAGACAAGAAGATTGCACTCTTATTTGTTTCTTCATTCAAGAATTTAAATAGGCCTGAATGCAGAAATGCCAATATAACAACACAAGGAAAAAAAATGCAAAAATAGGTATTAAGATGTAGCTTTAAGCAAAGGGGTGATACCATAAATTAAAGTGAGATAAGTATTCACTTATCTAAGTATTAGTATATGAGTATAACCTTATAATTTCAGCCTTATAATTTCAACTTACCCCTTCAGGCACTTCCAGATGGAATACTTTCAGAGCTTCTTTAAAGTCGGCCTGAGAGAGAAAACCATTTCTGTTCTTGTCTATACGTCGGAAATATTTTCCTAGGCCTGTTACAACACGAACTCCTCTTTTACTTAGTGTTTCTCTGAGCATACCTGAGGATTTACAGAAGGAAAGGGCATCACAATTACCTGAAGTTAACTGTATGCTATAGGACTGTTACAAAAGTAAACAAGACCACAACTGTTTTTGACACTGCTGGTTAAAAGACACATCATCACATCCAGACTCTCATACCAGATGACCAGATGTGAGTTCAAAAGAAAATTATTGTTTACTTAACATGTGAATAGAAATCACATAAAGCAGCAGCAACATTTAATAAAATATTAAAAAGATCACAGAAGGAAAGAATGTCTGTTGTGCTCAGATTATGAAACTGCTAACTTCCACTGGAATCAAATACATACACACTATTATTCAATGCCCAAAGCAATTCAGTAACACTACTTTGGTAATACAAACATCCCATTATGGGACACACAGTTACTTTTTTTCAGTACAAACGTGTTAAATACACGTGGAAACAAGAACAAATATCAGTAATTCTGTAAAATCATTCCAAAATGTTAGGCAAAGAACTGTTTCTATGGTAAAAATGATGGCTTTACCAAAATCTCTGTGCAGCAGTTTCTCTTTAGGGCTGGGAGGGGAAGATGAGGGATGATTTTTTTCCAGTAAAGATCAAACTCAGAAGTACATTGAAATACATCTTGAAGTATATACACTACGCATTCTTCCAGGGCACACCAGCAAGCCTTAGATATGGTCAGATAATTGAGAAATCAGCTTGTGTGCATTACAGCAGGACCAAAAAAAAAAAAAAAAAAGGAGGTGGAGAACTAGAAGATAAAAAAAAATATATCCCTAATGTTCCAACAATCTTTCTAAAAGTAAGTGCTCAACTGCATTATAGTGACCAGAAAGTGCCTACTTAAAGTGGGTTCAGCTATTAAAAGTTATGCTGGAGATTCTACAAACTAAAAACTGTTCACTTCAACAGTTTTTGTGGACTACAAGTTACACAGCAAGTACATAAACATCCTTCTACAGTTTTAAACACAAAGCTATGCTCTCGTCCAAAAGACTACAGGTAGGAAACTGGCAAAATACAATTACATATTCTAGAATATACTATTAAATCATACTCACATATTTAGTACAGATAACATTGAAGAATATGAAAAAACTACTTTTTAATGGGTAGAAATAGAATAAAAAATGGCCAAAGAACTATCTAAAGCAGAATTAACTGAATAAATAAGATTGTTTGAATATTTCACCAGTATTTTTTTTTTAAATTTGATGCTAATTTAACATAGGATCAGTGTTATGATTTAGCATTCTTTTTTAAGATTTTGTCATCACAGTGATATTTTATCTGTTACATTCACAATTTTTGTACTGTTTCCATGATCTTTAGCCAGACTGTTTATTTAAAGAAGGAAAGTTAAGAGTAGAAAGTATTCTTATGAACAGTTTATCCCAGTATCAGATTTTAGTAATATTCTGATAAATATCTAACTCTTGGTTAGCTTCATTTATTCAAATAAAATCTTTGAAATGCCACCACTCTTCTTTGTGCTGAGCTATAAAGACAGATACAGAAATTAAAAATAAGTGTGTTCTGGTAGACACAAACCTTGAATCTTTTTGAAAACTCTGCTGTTATCTTGCTCAGAACATTCTTGCTTGAATTCCTCAGAGGGAGCTCTAAAATAGCAACAATTTAAAGTTGATTAGTGAAAATTATTATTAGTGAAAATGTAATATTACTGAATTCAAAATAGTTGTAGTAAAAAATAAATAAATATGAACTTTGTATTTAATTCTTATACTACCCTGATAAGCATTGCATTCAAATGCTTGAGTTTGACATGGCATACAAAAAATTCCTTGTTGAATAGTTGCAGATATAGAGAAACTCTTGTCTGACACTATTCCATTAGCAGCTCCTCTACCGATTTATAACTCATGCATAATTCCTCCTGTTTGTACAGTCTCCAGAAGCATATCTGGACAGTCCTAATCTTCAGCTCAGACCAGTGGAAAAGTTTGTTAAAGCAGCAACACTTAGTTACCAGGAAAATAACATGAAGTAGCTATAAATCTCTCTTTAAGAGAGAAAAAAAAAAGAAAAAGAAAAAGAAAAAGAAAAAAGACTATACAAGTAATATCTTGAATCTTTATTTTCCTAGCAAAATGTCTAAATTGTAAGACCAACAACTAAATGATGAAAGAAAAATAGTCAGCAAATTTCCACCTGTTTTATGTCTTGCCTCACTTGTGATTAATGGAACACATGGGCAAAAAGACAAACATTAAGGGAAGAAGAGATTATCTTCCACGATGCAGATCAAGAACAGTATCTCTTAGGGAGGCACTGGGGACCAACACAGCAACAAAGAAATACTTCTGCAGAGAAATGGAATTATTTGAAAGATTTCCATCTGACAGTATTCAGGTATTTCACACGCTATGACCGAGTTCCTTACAGTAAGAATGGGTTCCATATGACTGTATTCATTCAACTGACAGTATATGACAGTGTATGTCCTGAACCGAGGAAGAATTGCTATGGACATGGTCCATCAAGGGCACCTGAGAGCAGTAAGAGAGAATTCCAGATCTTGTAACTGCAGTGACCATGCATTCTCCATGCAACCTACAAGCAGCTCCAAAGAGCAATGGCCATAATTTACTAATCAAGGAGATAATGAGAAATTTGCAAGCTAATGGATGGACATTTTTCATAGAAGAAATGGACATAGTATTGATAGAAACTTTGAAGAACCTGAAAAGTTTTCCATCAAAGATTTTAAGGAAGACAAATATGCATGTATGCTAATTATTGTTTAAAAACCTGCTTTCTTTGCTTAGTTCTTGCAGCACAACATAATGAAATCCATTTAAGAGGGCTCTAATAAATAAGTCATGGATTTCTAAAAACGCTCCACAAAAATGCTTGGAAAAAAAAAAAAAAGCTAATGAACAGGACACAATAAATGGGAATCACACAAAAAAAGAATTTGTCCCAGTATTCTGAACAGCCTTCTTAAAAGAACACCAGCAAAGTTCAAATCTCCAGGAAAACATGTTTATGGATATTGATGCATTTTTATTTGAATGTTGAATAGATAAACATACACCCTCAGGGAAAATAAAATCTCCCTCAAATCAAGGAATCATTTTCTTGAAATATGTCCAGATAATTAAAAATCTGTAATGACAGATATTAATGACGGAAATGTTAACACCATTCCGAATTACTTTTATATTTTTTTCTGTGCTTACACTGCTAACTGTAGGTTATACACATCCAGAAGAAAGAAATGCTTCTAGTTCAGATATGAGTGATAAATTATGAAGGGAGGAGCCACCTTGTACTGGGACAAAATAGGAGTCTTAACTACCAACGTTAAAGCACATAAAGCAAGGTAAAGCACGTAAGTTTTCTGTTGGCAAATGCATAAGCCTTCTCATTTCAAATACAAGCTAACCATTAATAAACACCTTATTGAAAGCACCTTATCTTTCACCAATGTGCTGTTTTGCATCTTCTTCTGAAGAAAACATGATTAGTTACAGGTATTTGACATGGAATCTGACTTAATAAAGACTGAATTTCTGAGGTCATTTGTTTCTATTCTCATTCCTACATGCTAACTATATGTCTGCCAAATGAAAACAATGTAAACCTCACAGTAGTTAAAGAAGTTAACTACTAAGAGAACAAACTAAGGCAAAGGTTTAGCCCAAAAGCTGGATCAGTGCATCTCAGGTTCCTTCACTAAAACTTATGGTGAAATTCTGTATTGTGTGTTCTCAGAAGGGCTTCCCAGTAATCCCAATCAGAAGTTAGTATGAAGCTTGATAGAAAAAATACTGTGGAAGAACCTACTGGAAGATTAAAAAAAAATAAATTAATTAAAAACGTGCTGTAGGTATTTTAATCTTTTAATTACAGTATGAAAACAGATGTAAAAACTACTGCCAACTTCAAGCTGCTTGTTCACCAGTGCCTTGCCATGAAGGACTACTCCTTATTTTGGAGGCCGAAGACTTACCTCTCTGCTATTAAGAATTTTCATCTCCAGTTTGGGTACCTCCCATTATGAAGTCCCTATGAACTTGTCCATATCAAACTACCTAAACTGTAAAGGCAACCATCTACAGAAGACAACATACATGTAATCTCACTAAAACAAACATAAAACACAAAAGATTCATAGCTTGTGACAGAAGGGTGTAGCTGCTCCTGAAAATCTGCAACAGACCTTTTTGACTCTACCCACCTGAGTGGGATTCTCCGCGAGTACATTAATCTGGATAAAAGGACTCAGATCATGAGTTTCCCACCAGAGAAGACCGAGTTACAGTTCAATAACACCCCCACCCAGACACAGCGTTCAGAAGAATCAGACAGAATCAATTTACTACCTGAAAAAAAAGGCACATCTCAGGTTGAGAGTGTATAAAAAAGAAGTAGCAGAAAAGAAGTACCAGAAAAAAAGTAGCAGAAAAATATGATTTTAAAACCCAATGAACAGGTCGTCATTCTCAGCCTTTCAGAAATAACACTGGATCGCCTCCAAATTCCATAGGTAGAAAATTATCAACAAATGAAAAAAAATTACCAAAATGATATGCTTCTAAGATGTAAAATATCCCACATAAGCCAACCAATATTAAACTATTTTATTTCATGAAGACCCTGCAGTGGGAATAGTTAGCATCATACAGCTATATGTTTCTACAACCAATTAAATTTGAATTTACAGTTTTATGGACTGATAGCTCACTAGGGCCTCTTTGAAGAGCTTTCAGTGTAAAGGGACCTTAAAGTGAATATTACCGTAACTGAGAACAAGCTTCATGTATCTCAACATTTGCAAAAAGAAAAATAATGGTTAGTTAAGATGTTCTGACGAAAGTAGTTTTTAGATACTAAATATATTTGAGGCTCTGTTACTGTTGGTCGTAGTCAAGAAGAGATTGTAGTACCAATCTTTTGTAGATTGTAGATTTACAAGGAGAGGCTGTGAGAACTGAGAATATTTAGCCTGGAGAATGCTCAGGGTGATCTTACTGATGTGTATCAATACCTGGCTGGAGGGAATACAGCAAGTGGATGAGAAAATAAACATGTTGAGAAATTAGATGCCCAAATGCCTGCAGTCTATAATGTGTAGCAGTATCTCAAAGACTGAAGAAAGAGTGCATACAAAAAAGAAGTAAAGAAGATGGGGAAAAAAAAACAAAACAAAACAAAAAAAAACATCAATCCCTCTCCTGCCTGTGTGCAAACACTTGTATTGGCATAACTGATATAAGCAGTTAATATAAGCTTCACAAAAGATTCAATAATAATGTTGATCACAAAAAAAATGATTTTTCCCCTGAACCTAGTACATTAGTTCATTGCATCAGAAAAGTTTCAGAATACAGTTTGTGTTAAAAAGACTTCAAACAAAGCAAGTAAGATAGCTTCATATTCAAATAATTCCTTTTTTTTTCAAGTTACTCCTTATTCTAGGAAGTTATTGAATTATAGAACATCCACTCAAATCTATTACTAATTTCTCCTAACAACAGCCTAAATACAGATTTTTTAACAGTATAAATAACATGTTAGAAGCTCTTATAAAAAAGTATTTTTTGCTTAAGGAAGACTAATTTGAAAAAGTTAGCTGCACTTACTTGAGAAAATCCATAGCTGTTTCATCAATATTTATCACACGAAGGGTGAGGACTGGGTTCTGCTTAACGCTTTCTGGAAGATTATGATCAACACTTCGGAAAGTTAGGTTAGCTCCCTGTTGGCAAAACATAGAATGGTTTACAAACAGGTCACATAGTTTGTAGAATATGCTCTGCAAGACTTTCAGAAGTATGATCATTAAAGTCTTGCTATGAAACGATGGAAAAAGTGTAAGTAAGGTCAGTTAACCTTATTAACAGAGCTTTCCTAACACTAAATAAAAACAAACAGACTTCAAAATAAAACTTTATCTTCTACGTGGAGGTTTGTCTAGTAAGAGCATCTACTCTACCCTAATTCACAACTGAGTAATGTGATACTATGGATTGTTGTTCCCTCAGCCAGGCTCTACTTTTGTATTTTTCTTATCCCTTCATTCTTATGGAATCCAAAACTCACTGGACCACAGAACAGAGGATCACAGAAGGTGCCACAATGATTCTCTGAGAGCCAAGTTTTCAGACTATAAGAAACCCTCTACAGTTACACTCAATAACCTACGATCATATTTAATATAAACAAACAACCAAAAGGTAGACATCCCAAAGTTCAAATAATCCTTGCAATGCTTAAATATGTAGTTATTCTCTAAAATTACTGTATTTCAGTAATAAAAATTGAATAAAAACACACTAATAGTAGTAAAAAGTTCTATTCAGTACTGTCCCTTCTGAGTATTAAAATTCCTCTTCCCTCCAAGCTGGGGACAGGGGACATAGCTTCTTTAACTTTGGAAAATATGTGAGGTAACTGGTTTGTGAGATGGAGAGGAAGGAAAAAAAAAAAAAAAGAAGAAGTAAACTAGAAACAAAGAACATTGTGAAGAATCAAAAAAGCAGTAGCTCTAACTATAATATCCATGCAGGCTTGGATTACAAAAATTCCAACACCCAAAGTAGGAAGATATTGCTGCTGTGCAAGTGTGTCAATCACTTGGACTTTGTGAGAGATTTGTGTATCTTAATGTCATCCGAGAAACTGAGCTTGAAGATATGGATATTCACAAATACGACATCATTCCAAAGAGATAATGAACTCCGGGACAGTACATATTGTGGATGTCTTTAAGACACACCTTTATTTAATACACATTCCCATAATTCCATTTGCAGGTTGCAAAGATACAAATGACAACCAAAAAAAAAAAAAAAAAAAAAGGAGTTAGCTTCAATCTCCATACCATAAACAAAGTCATCTATTTCATTTTGGAAACTCCTATATGGCAGCTACATGTAAACTGCTAGGGTTACTCAAGTGCTTACAAAAGGGTTACAAAATGCTAAGAGCTGATGTTGCCTTTATTTACCTTCATTCAAATGCATTGGTTGCTCTAAACTTAAGATTTACAGGAGTATGCAGCAAAAACATCCTGTATTTCAAAATTTATGAATATTTTTGAAAATGCCTGTATTTAAAAACAATGAACACTTCACCAAGTACAGATGTACAGCAGCACAGAAGACACAATATGATCCACAGTCAACAATCAGGTTATCTGGTGTATCAAGTCTACCACAGTTTCAAATGCTCAGTTAAGTAGAAACTTGACTATACATGCTACTTATTCAAATGATGTTTCAAACAATTACCTTTTTAAAGAAAAGAAACAAAACAAAACAAAACATTGTAACAAAAGCTCTCTCTATAAAGCTCGTGGTAAATATTTTCAAACTTTTAAGTTAAAACCAATTCCCTCATGCTTAAAAAAATATTCAGTCAATGCCTTCATCAAAAACACCAGCAAACCTCACAAAGATCATTACTTTTTTAAGAAGTACTTAGGTCTTCTACTTCAGAACTCTCCTTCCCAAATAGTTCTTTTTAGCTACAAAAAGGTCTACATTGTCTGCAGTCCTGTGCCCTCTAGTGGAAAATCTACAAACTGAAGCCAAAAGTGGAATCCCTAAATCATGGGAGAGAAAAATAATCCAGACTTCTGAAAAACTTTTAGTTTAACAGCTATTACTGAAGGGAAGACCAGAAGTCTTCCCCTAAATGCTAGATAACACAATTTTCAGTTTGAATATCTAAATATTATATCTAAATATTTATTTTCAAATCACCAATAATGCCTTGCATTCAGTAGAATACTTACAATATAGAAGTCACTAAGATCATAAGCTTTTCCCTTCTTTTGTCCTCGCTGATGATGATAAATTCCCTTCTGAATGAAAGGCAAGGCATTTGTTCTGTGAAATAATTCAAAACTAATCTTAAAACAATTACACTTTTTTATGTTCGATAAGTACAGTGAAAGATGTTTTATAATTTATTTATTTTTTTTAAGTAACTTAACCTACCTGTTTTTTCCAAACTGCCGGAATTCATACACAGTAAGAGATTGGTCATATGCAAAAAAGAATCCAATCAACTCTCTACAGGCATCACGACCATTTCTAAAAGGAAAATTGAAAAGCACCTTTATGTTTTTGCATCTACACAAATCTAATTCAACCTAAACACAAATAACACTTCTATTTTGAAATATGCATTTTATATCCAATCTTGCATATCGCACGATCTTTATCTTTGAAAGAGCCATCTATTTTCACTAAACCATTCTGGAATCCATCTTCTGGATTTGGGAACACATCTTAATGCAATATTCTGTTCCATAACATTAAGAACGTCTTTCAAAGCTTCGTGTTTTAGTATGCCAATATAATTTTCATTCCCTAAAGGATGATGTAAATCTGGACTACTGCATTCTTTATGGTAGATGAAGCTATGGGGCTGAATCCTTGACTATGTCTATACAGCCCACTGCTCCAGAGCTGAAGAATATGTTTATGTCACCACTACTCAATTCAGAACAAAGATGCCCTCAGCTTGTAAGCTTAGTATGTAAGGAGCTACAAAAAAGATAAAGGCATCCTTTCAATCCACAGTGGTTGCCACACACTAAGAAAAGGCTAAAAGAATTTACAATTAAGTGACACGCAATGGTGAAGAGCACTCTTTTACATCCCTGTGCCAATTGTCCTGCACAGAGCCGTGACTGACATGATGGTAACATTACTTATGTATCTTAATGCTGTACAATGGGACGGTAAACCCACTGCACCAGCCATGTCAGGTGTATTATATGCTCTCTACCTGCATAGCATATACTTTTTTTCTACACATGTAACAGAAAAGGAAAAATTCAGTGCAATTAAATATTTCAACAAGGTAACAACTATCATTCATAAATTCATAGAATTAAAAAGCTTTACAGAATGTGTGACTACCTTGATATAATCCTACTATCAAAGCGTAGCTTGTTAGAGAGAACGCTTTCAGTCAATCCTGATTTGGTCCTTATTCTGTGAAAATAATGCAGCATATTAATGATATCTATACACTCACAAAGCAATGGTGCATATGAAAATAACCATTTCAAAACAGCGAAAAAAAATGTAAAATACGGTATCCTTGGCAACTGGCTGAGGATATGGTTCTTGTAGTTGAATTAGAAAGCAACTCTGAGTTGCAATGTGGAAAGCACACTGTAATTACATCATATGAGATTACATCTACAGAAAGCATAGACATGAATGGGATATTTTGTTTATATGCACTTATGTCAAGAATTAAACCTCTACCAACCATCATGCTTACACCACTCAATCAATTTTCTTGCAAAATACCCATGTGGGGGCTTCTTTCCCCATTTAGATACTTTATATTGATTATAACTAGTTCCCAAAACAGAGATTTGTTTATGTGATGAGTATAGCAGATTGAGACTGAGAGATTGTTCTTGAAACAGTTTTTTGCCTTTTTTTTCTTTTAAATAAAATGATGATGTTTGTTGAAAAAGACTTCAGAAGATCATGTTAAAACATACAAAGCAGGGATATTTGCCTGCATGTTGAGTAAGATTAACATAATAAAAACAGGAACTGAAGAATCATGTTGTTTTCAGCATGCATTGCTGAAAATCAAAATATTTTCTCATTTTTTCTTAAGCTGTTGGAGTTCCTGTTTTAATGCTCACAGTTCAGAAATTACATTTAAATGCCAATTTTTCAGCAGAAATCAAAACATGAAGGAAAAGTATGATTACATTGTTAAGATCTACATAAGCATTTATAGATGTATATTTATGTAATTTTAAGCACCTCAGGATGGGAATCTCTAAAAGGATACATCAGCATTGCAAGGATTCAACCAACTCAGACTGAGAAAACCCTGTGATGAACAGTATCAGTATGAGCTTAAGATGGTTCTTCCATGTTTTATAAATACTATGAATCATTATACACAGAGAATCCACAAATAGGTCCCACTAGGCAATTATAGAAATGGGGGAGGCAAACAATAAGACGTCAGATGAAGTTATTTGTTCCAAGTGAGGAATAAAACACCTGGAAAGGCAAAGAGAGACTGCAGAGCCCAAAATAACAACAACAAAAAATATTTCTAAAGAATGACCACTAGAGAAAACTTACTTTGTTTCATGCAGTGTCCTTTTTCTAAAACGCATGGGTGTGTTCCCAAGTCCCAGAAGTCCATGAGCTTCCTTGGAAACATCAGCACGTGTGGATTGTTCTGGGTCACTTATAACAGCTCTGACCAAAAAGAACAGGGAGAAGCTCCCTGACTAACACTAAGTTTAAATTTCAGTTTTAACTTATTCTTACTCAAGGAAGAAAAACAAACAAAATAAATAAATAAAAATGCCATGTGAATAATGCAATAATAACACATTGAAGTTAGCCATTACACCTGCATAAATTTGAGGGAGGGTTTCTTGTTTATTTGGTTGGTTGTTCTTTTAGGTTTTGTTTTTTTGTTGTTGTTTTTTGTTTGTTTGTTTGTTTGTGTTTGTTTTTACAAATTCTGAAATCCATTACTCTAAATCAAATACATGAAAGAACAGTCTGGTGGTGCACAACTATGTAATAACTTTGCAGATAGGCAAATTATTTTAAGTATATTTTCTTAGAGTTATGGAAGTGATATTAAAATATCAAGAAGTAAACTGATTATTAAGATAATCAGCTGAGTAACAGTATCAGTTTAATCTTAGTATCTTAGTATCAGTTTAACAAATAAACAAAAGAGAAGACCCCTTAAAATACATGCTATTGAAATAATTAATAATCAGAAGGAAAAAAAAAAATTTGCATAGCTAATGTAAATTTATAAATTTTCTCTCTGATCTGTGCAGATCCAACTTTGCACACATCAGTTATAATAATTTAACTGCAAGATTGGTTCTATTAAAACAATCAAAAAACCTTTTGTGTTTCCTTTAATAGATTTTCCATGTGACAGTTTTGAACTAATCTTCCCCGATTAACATCCTGCTATCTGATACCAATTTGTTTGGCAGCACTGGCACAGTTACATTTGGAAAATAAACAGAGATTTTTTCAATTAAAAGTTCATCTTGATGCAGCTGCAGCACTACTGGATATTGTTTTGACTTTGTCAACAGAGCAGGAGATGCACGGATACATGCAAAAATAAGGAGAAGCAGCTGAAGAAGGTTAAGAATGGAATGAACATCTATGATCCAAGATGCATAAAACCAATCCAACACCAGCAGCACTGAAACACTTCAACACAACTAGCATCTTTTTAACACAATCTCTGTAATCATCAGCTCTAACTACATCATTGTAAAGATATGATACGGGACAAGCATTTCTTAGTTGTTGTTTGCTTTGTTTTAATCGGTGATTTCTGTACTTAAAGATACATTTAGCTTTCTGGGCTGCAATCACACATCGCTGGCTCATGTCGAGCTTCTCATCAACTGACACCCCCAGGTCCTTCTTCTCAGGGCTGCTCTCAATTCGTTCTCTGCCCAGCCTACATTTATGCTTGGGATTGCCCTGACCCAGATGCAGGACCTTGCACTTGGCTTTGTTCAGAACAAGTTTATGGGAACAATAATAAGAAAAATAAGTTTAATATACTCATCTTTACCTATTCATTACTTTTTTTTTCTCCTCCTTAACCTACGATGGGATCTTTGTACGTAGAAACAATGCTTTCTTGGAGGTAAAGGCATAGCAATGAAGTTAGGAGAGCTTTCCTGTACAACCTAGATCAACTTGATTAATCTGCTCCTTTTTTTTTTTTCCTTCCTGATTAACACTCATATAATAACTCCTTTACTTCAGAGAGATGTTGTGTCAATATTAATAAAGGAATTTTAGTAAAGGTGACAGCCTTAGAAGAGGAAATAAATACTAAAGATATGTAATTTGTAACAATAGGTATCCATGTATTTTGCAGACGTAAAAGAAGGTTATTTCTGAAAAGTACTGTTACTGTAAAACCCATAAATTAGATTCAGATGTAAAATCAACACTTCTTCTCAGAAGAAAAATGAACTTAAACATAGCACTTGAAAGTGATTTTAGATTAAAAAGGTTTTTCACTTAAAGGGATTTTAGAAATAGCACTATGTAAGACTACATAAGAGTTACAATGAGGTCATCAAAACATCTTCCAAGCAAGAGAAGTCAAACACTCACTGACCTAAATTCTTTGTAGGGAACACTGTAGTTTAACGTTGTAAATTCACTTACCTGGATAACTGATCCACCATCACTTGTTCTACCACAGCCTGTTTTCTCCGCTCTGCAGCAACATCCTCCTGTAAAGAAAAACTGACTGAGAGTAAATGAAATTTAACAAGCACATCAAATACTAAAAGAGCTCTTAGGACAGTGTACAGAGATCACAATCTTACAAATGTCACAATTAATTTGGAATTTTCAAGGGTTTTCTTCATCTTTTCAATTAGAGTCCTATTTGCATGACAAATAATATTCTCTGCTACACACTCAACTTGTCTATGCATATTAGATGTCAATAAATATGAGATTTCTAGTATTTCTGCTGACAGACAGCTTTCCTTATCTTTTATTTCCAATAAATTTTCTAAGTACGTTACAGCCTGAGGAATTTCACACTATTCCAAGTACCGTGGTTGACACAGATTCCCACTGAAAGAATGAGACTCCAGCAATAGCTGGTAAAATAAATAAATAAATAAGGATAAGTTTATTAATGTTAAAAGTTTAGTCTCAGCGCTCAATTTCTATTTGCTGCATGCCAGAATAATTTTCTACTGAAACAGACCAACCTGAAAACCCTTTCCTTATAAAAGAGAGATCATCCTAAGGGGGCAGGAGATTAGGAGATTTAACAGGATCTTACAGCCATTTTTACGTTAGAGTAACAGCCAAACATAACTTTGTGCCGTTCACTGTGAAGTGCTTGGTTGTTGATCATCATTGGTTTCATAGAAAGAAAACCCAAGGCACAAGAGGATGCTGAAGGTCAGAACAGAGGCCACTGGCAACCATTATGCCCCCCATCTCACTTCATCCTCCAAATCTCCAAACTTTTTCACCACACTTACATTTCCTTTTTCTTCCCCCAACTTTATTTTTGAGAAAATAGAGATTGTTTCCGAGGGGTTTAGACAACCTCTTTGATGACTTGTTAGCTATTATGAATCTGAAGAATTAAGATATTTTTATGGTTATTTTTTTCCCCCTGCATAGATTATCACACACCAACCAAATTCTAGATACATCAAGTCTTCCCATGGCTGAAGAAGAATTAAAAGTTGGTTCCAAAACAGAATGTAACTAATGGATAATCCATAAATCCCCAGAGATGCTATGGGTATTGTTCACAAATCTTCAGGTAAATACTGATTAGCATTAGCCAAAAACAATGAAAAATTTAACACCAGACCAACAGGTGTTTATACTGATTTTAAGCCTTAAAAGATTTCTAAATTGTAGCAGATTGGGGACTTTTTATTTTGCTTTCATATTTCATTTTTGCATCTAACTAACAGATCTACTGGTATTCCAAATTACTGAATATCTGACATTAAGAAGCATTATGTAAAGGAAGACACAGTGATAATGCACAGCAGTGTTTCTTAAAACTCAACGTATTCCAAGGATTGCTCTTATAGATCTAAAACAGCTAGCATGATAAAAACTGATTTTGAAAATTCAACTTTGTATTTCAGTTGAATACTAGAAGGTCACTAAATGTACTCTCAGAAGAAAATCTTCCATTCACCTCTTGGACAAAATCTCTACTACGAATTTACATAACTGCTGAGGTAGACATTGAGCTTACAGCAACTCTCGATGTTTAATAAGATGCAACTCTTTTGTCCACAAAAGAATTATTTATAGAAAACAAACCTTCCAAAAATATTTTTATCATATATAGTGTTCTTTGGCTATCGTACATTTACTGCAATCCATCTTGGATAAGACAATTCTCTACCCAAGCTAAAGAAAATTTAAAAGAAAATGTGATTTAATGTTAGAGGTTTTAGCAATGATTACGGTAAAAGGAAATGTTAAAAATATTGTCATCTTAAGCAAATTTTTAAAGCACTTTAAAATCAAATGCGTATAATTGAGACAACATATATCCAATTGCATTATTGTAATAAGGAGTAGTTACTTCTGATTTTTCCGTTATTCCTACTTCTGTCAGAATCTTGAACCTGAGAGAACCCTGGAGAGGCTCCTAGAAAGAGAGAGACAGCCTGTGCAACCATGAGTGCTAATCAGTAACAGAAGGATTTCTAAAGGTCCCTGTGACACATTGCTGGGACACCTGCTGGCTTCCTTTTAAAACATGCCAGCTGCAGTGTACCTGTCATTTGTGGTTGGGCACTGCTCCTTTTCTCAGTCTTTTCACGGTATTTGATTTAGCATTAAGTAGTTACTCTAATGATACTTCAAAACAGTTTGCCCCACTAGCCTCACCCAACAATACAGATCTTTAAAATAATTCTAAAAATAATGAACGGGAAGTTCTTCATAAGACTACTTTCCAAAAAGATTTTCTGATCGTGAAAATGATCAGTAGCCTCAATAGTGCAACATTCACTATTATTAAGCAAATAATTAGATTTTATATGAGACAAGTCCCACTTTAACGAGATTAGAAATCAAATAGATGTTTGCAAGGTGAACTTCAGTGCATAATGATGAGCAAACAAAATAAATGAAAAAATATTTACTTTTATAGTCTCATAAAATTTGTTATGGCTTAGTATTCCATCAGAATGTTAGAATGCTAACTCTGCTCAGCAATACGTACAAAATTCACTTATGAAAGACATCACTCTGCATATGCAAATAGTGAAGCACAGAGTAGCAAGTCTCAAGGTTCTTCATCACTGTAAATAATCCCAAAATCAAGATTTAGCCTTAAATGTACAATACTCCTTTTGCACAGTCCTAAAGAGAGTAAAAATCTGTCTGTACGTAAGAAATTAAAGAAACTTACTGGGTATAAGTAAGTTTATTATAGTGAAGCCATGCCTGTTTCCACTCTGGGGGCCTCTCTCTCCCCCAGAATCAATAGGGTAAGAGGAAACCAGAGGGGAACTAACAGAGCATTGGAGATGAAGCAATTGAAAGGAGAGGCTAAAGGAGTTTGGCTTTGTTTACTTTGCAGAGGAAGCAGCTATAAAGTGTTCTAAAAGCTTCCTAAAACCAAAAGACAGTTACAAAGGGTTTTTTGTTGTTGTTGTTTATTTTTTACTTTTGCAGCAGTGGCCAACATTATGAAAGGAGGTCAATGTCACAAATGGAGCCATGGGAGGCTTGGTAAGGGTAATAGGAAGAACAGCTTCACAAGGCAAGTAACACAGCAAAGGAGTATGTTTCTTAGAAATGCTGTAGAACTCCATCCTTGGATCTTGAAGATTCAGCCAAAGCCATAGCTGACCTGATCTAATACTAGCAGCAGAGCCCATATTGCTTATGAAGCGGGGTCTCATCACATACTCCATTTCAAGAGATAACAACGGAAAACAGCTTATTTACGCTAGAAACTAGTCAGAGTAAAAGCTGATGCAATCATGAAATCCATGAATTGTGGAATGCAGGCTCAGGTAGGAGCTACAGACAAGAAGAAATAGAACAGTATGGTCAGTTTCACGAGTCACTCAGTTGATCTGCTTAGCTGTATTTATTTATGTTTAATTTGCATTCTTATTTATACATATTGCTGCATAAAATACAAGCATTGCAAATAAGATTAAAAAATTGCTCACTGGATTGCTCAGTTCAACTCCCACTAAAATAGATGTTCAAACCCCCATGGTTGCAATTACAGACTAGGACCAAATCATCAAAAGTCTAACTTCCATTGAACATCTGGGAAGTCATTCTGCAAGTCTAGAAAGTTAACAGCCTAATACCAGCTAAAACACTTACAGCTTCTGATTTTCTCACACCATGCTGCATATTGTAGGGCTTGCTTGTGTAGCACTGTTGCAGAAGAGCTTTCTCATCAAGAGCTGTAAGATCGTCCTTGTGCCCAACTTTGAGCTGTGTACCCTATACAAAAACACATTATTTTCAGAAATCAAGTTTAATTATTAAAAACAATTTTCCTCAACAATTTATTAAAAAGGGTTGTTTATTTGAAAAAGTCTTTCTCCTTCTTCATGCCAATTAGAAAAAGTAAAGACATTTTAAGCCAAGATTTCTATGAAAATTGAACTTATAAATCTTGCTCTCAAGTCTTGCCTTAAAGCTTTTGAGCCCTTAACAACAACTATCAACCATATTAAAAAAATAAATAAATAAAAAATCAGAAGTACCTTGGTCCAAAGTACCAATGCTTTGTGAAAAACCATTAGCAAGTCATAGATGGTAGACTGTTAGTACCTCACTGAAGAAAAGAGCTCATTCTTTCTCTGTTGCATTCAAGAACAGCCAAGAGAAAGCAGCAGATTTGCCATCACATGCAAAGTTCACCATCACAAAAGTGCCATTTCTTGACCAGCAAAGAAGTTAAATAAAGGCTGGATAAGGAACAGCTGAAGTATATTGCTGAACTAGGTCTAAGAGACTTGTAAATCAGTCTGAATATATTACAGAAATATTTCCCACATGGGGGATATGAGCAAGGAGACTGTATGAACAAAGGAGACTGCATTTACAGAAGCTGGGAAGGAGGAAACATGGGACACAAATCAGTACTGTAGGTTTCATTACCTATTCTGCTCTAGGAGCAGCTTCTTTTCAGAGAATTTATTGCAAATCCCACAAATCAGATGATAAATATCTTGAAATCTATTGAAATTTATTATTTAATCAGATAGTAATAATGTCTAGCAGAATAGTCTTTGTTAGATATATTTAAATCTGTCACAAAAACTGACATGCACAGCTTCTAGCACTCAGCATGCATCTTTCTGGAAACCAAAAGCACTAGGAATGCACCAATTCTGCCTTTTCTCTCGCAGTTTATGCTTGTGTTGGTTTTACCCTGTTGGGCAACTGAACTCTACCACAACCATTCTCTCACTCACCCTCCCCGAAGGAAAAGGGAGAGAAAATATGATGGATAGGGATGAGATGTTAGGACTGATAAATTAGGGCTGAAGGGTTGAGAAGAGGTCAGAAGGATTACTCAACAGTTATCATCATGAGCAAAACACGACTCAGCACAGGGAGACAAACATAATTTATTGTTTACCACTAGCAGGCTATCACAGTGAGAAACTAAAAGCAAATTAAAAATCCCTTCCTCCCATCCACCTTCTTCTAACCCCTCCCCCTGAACAGTGCAGGGGACCAGGGACTAGGGGCTGTGGTCAGTCCCTAACACTGTCTCCGCTGCTCCTTCATGGTCGCTCTTCAAGCACTGTTCCCACATGGCTCTATCCCACGGGGTCCATCCCCCAGGAGCAAATTGCTCCAGCACGGGTCCCCTATGGGTGGCAGCTCCCCCCAGACCCCTGCTCCTGCGTGGGCTCCTCTCCACGGGCTGCAGCTCCAGCCCGGGGCCTGCTCCTGCGGGGGCTCTCCATGGGCCGCAGCCTCCTCCAGGCCACATCCACCTGCTCCACCAGGGGCTCCTCCACCCATGGGGGGGCTGCAGTGTGGAGATCTGCTCCGTGTGGGACCCATGGGCTGCAGGGGGACAGCCTGCTCCACCAGGGGCCTCTCCACAGGCCGCAGGGGAACTGCTGCTGCGTGCTTGGAGCATCTCCTGCCCTCCTGCTGCACTGACCTTGGGGGCTGCAGGGCTGCTTCTTACTCCTCTCTCCCCAAGGCTATTGTGCAGTTGTTTGTTTGTTGGTTTTTTTTTTACCCCTTTCTTAACTGTGCCCTCCCAGAGGCCCAACCAGCATCGCTCCATGGCTTGGCTCTGGCCAGTGGCGGGACCCTTTTGGAGCTGGCTCTGCTCTGACATGGGGCAGCTCCTGGGATCTGCTCACAGAGACCACTCCTGCAGCCCCCTACTATGTAAATCCAATACAGTTTGCTACCTATTTATTCAGTTTCAGACTAACTTGACTACTCCTGTAAATACCCTTCTGATGGGCTTGCAGTACAACACATAAAGGATTCACATCTTGGAAAACATGGCATGATTGTGTCAGATCAGTGCATAAGAGTGAAAACGTTAAAAGCAAAAGTAAAACTACAACAAAACACCGAAAATGGTATTCTTCACTGCCATGAAACAAACATAAACTTAAGAAGACAACAGAATTGTTTCCTTCACTCAGTTCTTTTACCTATAGAATCTTATACTTCTACATTCTCCAAATTTTGTCCGAGTTTTAGAAGAGTGGCTCTAATGGGACAACATCCCTTTAGAAGTATAAATAATATGTGCAAAAGAGACCTCAGTCCACACAGCCATAAATCTTTGTCTTCTGTAAAACTGTCCCTCTTTATTACACTGAGCATTAAGCAAGTAAATAAGTAATCTCGTTGCCATTTATCACAAACTTTTTATCTGAAAAGCAATATATACAGTATGTGCTTAAGGAAGCTCAGCATCTGCATATTTTGCCTTTCATTAAGATCCCTAAGTGGTCATCCACCCTCAGCACAGTCTAGCATTTGACCAGTCCTCACAGATGTTGCTCACTTTTGTTTCCTGTTCCTTGCTAGAAACCTTTTCTCTTTGACCTCTTTACATCTGAAATGACATATTTTGCTCTGTGCAGACAATTTTCTCTACTCTCTCTTCCAGAACAGGTCAGTTTTTCCCATCTTTGTTTTCACATTTTTCCTCCACTGATCTTCCCTTGTTTGCACCTTAGTCTTAATTTAAAAATAAACAAAAAAAAAATGGAAGAATCAATACAGCTTGCAGTCCAACTTTGCAGACTAGCTGTACTGGATCTTAAGAAAGGCCAAAGCAAAAAATACAGATATTATCTTCCATTATTTTAAAAAATTCTTTCTATTTTCAGTGTTAGGAGCTTTCAAAGGTACAGACCGCATATTTCACCCCTTCTTTTCTAAATCTTAGGTACAATCATAATTTAACATAATATTAAAAAATAAATAAGATGGAACGCATCTCTGTATTTGGAAATAACATTTTATCAAGTTCTTTTTACTCTCATCGTCTTCAGCAGAAAACTTATTCCTATCAATTACGCTAATATTGACACTTAGGATAGATGTACACTATAAGGGCAAATGTTACATCTCTTACCAGAAAACAAAAGCACACTTTTGTTTCTCAGAGCACCAGTTTCTTGTTCTAGAGGAACTGAAGCAAACTTTCTTATTTTATATCCTACTCAACATTAAATGTTGAAACCATACAGGGAAATGTCTTTACAATAAATACATGAAAGAAGTTATTTACACGCACATGCAAGTCACTCTACACACTGTAATGAAATACCCACTCAAATTTACTACTTAAAAATGCAATTTTTACTTTGCCAGCTACCTTTATTGAAGTTTCTGGACACTGTTGGGGGCCTTTTTTCTTTTCTGCAATTCTCTCAGAATACTGCTTATATTCTTCCTTCACATCTGCTTCATACTGACGATACTTCAATTTATATTTGTCTGTTGGGGATGGCAGATCTTCTGGTATTATCTTCTCTAAAACAGAATGCTAGAGCAAAGAACAATCGATATAAATGCCTCTGGTTGATATATTGAAGGAGAACACCATTTTTATAATTCATATACACTAAAACTTATGAAACTACTTGACAACTGTGCTTCATATTACGGAAAAAATGCAAATATGACTGCACATTCAGGCTTCATTTTCATGGAGTTCTTCACATTCTGTTTTTTTTTTTTGTTTTTTTTTTGGGGGGGGTAATCTAAGTAGTACACAGCCAAATAGCTTTACACAAAGTCAAGACCCTGTGGTGCTGTTCTATGAGACAATGTTACAGATGACTAAAACAGGAATTCTCACATTTGATTTTGGATGGCTGAAAATGGGCTGATGAGGTTTTTTTCCAGTCACAGTTTCTAATAAGTTTGGATGGCAGATGAGTATTAGTCCCTACATTACCTTCCCTACAACACCAGTCAGAAAGGCTGTGAAGCCAACTAAGTACCTTCCTAACTTTATGTTCCTTCCAGTGCTCTATGCAGTAGGAACAACAGCAGTGTGAGAAGCCCAGGACTCCATTCTTCTTTCTCTCCCCAGATAACACTTTCAACGTTTACGTGATATCCCTTCAATGCTAAAAAAATAAGATGATCTTATCTAGCATCTCTGCTTGGCACATCTCATCTTGAAGCAGCAGTGAACAGTCCTGTATTCAAAAATCATTTTTCAAAAAAAAAACAGAAGATTTATGTTCTTGAAAGGGCAGCCTTCTCTTTCAAAAGAGGATCTACATCCCTTCACTGGTTAATACCTGAATGATAAGACAATATTCAAATTATTCCTCCAAAAGTGACCTATTTTGGGAAGATTTACTTATGTAGTCTGTTATCAAGGAAGTCAGAATATATCTTGCTAAAGAAACGCTCAGTCAGGGCCCAGAAGCAAGCAACGCAGAAATAAAGACCACTCAGAGGAATATATTAAAACATTTCAGAAAATCTTCTCCCCAAAAGTAAAAGTCAAGTCAAGAAAAAAAAAAAAAGAGAGACAAGAGAGATGGCAAAAAGAGGGTAAATGATCAGAAGATGCATTACTGCAAATTTAGCACTAAAGTATTTAAAACATAATGAAGGCAGGAAGTAGACGAGATAAAGGAAAGCAGAGAACGAAAGACCTTGAAACAGTCAAAGCCTTAACAACCTTTTGTTAACTCTCCTGCATCTAGACAGATTTATATGTATGAACTTAATATTTTTTTTAAAAAAAAAGGTATAACAAGATGTGAAATTATAGGCATCCAGAGCTGAGAAGAGTATAGCAACTCAAATACATACACACTGCACTTATAATGCCATACAGAGGAAAAATAGCCATCTGTGGTTAAACATCTACAGTTGTATTTTAAGATGTGTATAAATACCTACATTGGGTATGTAGATATTCTGAGAACTACTGCACTACTAGTCCAGTACTCTCTGGTTGTACAATCCATACAGACAGCCTAAATTAATGAACGTGAGTTGGTATGTTCTCATTATGTTGGAACTCTAAGAAACCATAAAACTGTTATGCTTCTGGTAGTATGGAGAAGTTTAAACAATACAAATGAACAGGTGAGAAGCTGCAGCAAAGTAATTATGTTCAAATCACCTTTTCAGAAAGCTACTTCTATTTGTCCTTGTGATGGATGTTTTGTACTTTACAGCTTTTATTCACAATCTTACTAATTACCTTCTGTAACACTGGAAGAAGTGAAGCAACCTGAAGGAGGGAAAGAAAAAAAAAAAAAAAAGAGGAAAAAAGAGGACACGATGCCTTCCCTGGAGGAGATACCAATACTGATCAGGAAGGAGACTCTTAGGAGACACTTCTACAGAGTACAAGGTGTGGAGGACAGGGAGGCATGGCAGCACACATTCAGATCAGAGGCTATAGCTCATACTGAGAAACTGCAAGGCTCGGGTCGTTTGCATTCAGCAGGGGTAAGGAAACCTCTTTCCCCCCACCTCTGAGTATGCAGCAACTCAGAAAGTCTTTGACTGTACAGCATCCATGTGTAGATGCAAGACACAATGTGCAGGGATTAAGCACATTAAGCACAAAAACTTAATTCTTCGCTATTCTACCTCATTGCTCTACATTTTCTCTATTAAAAAAAAATAAATACTTCAGCTTTTATTTAAATACATTTTATTCTGTTTCAAGCTGAGAAAACATTTGGTCATATAGGGAAACATATAAAAGGATGATCCTGTCACATTCACCTTAATAGCTCTAGCTGGTTCATAGTCCTGCCATAAAGGTCAATATATTATTTGCTTCAAGGGGTACAGATTATATGTAATTGAATTTATAATTGTTTTCCCTCTGGCAACACTGCTGTTCTAGACAAACTCATTCAGTATTTCTTAGGTTTACTTAATTTCTTTTTTGAAATACTGTAATCCTAAGCATTGTATTTTCCAATTCTTCCATCAATTAGAAACATTGATAAGTTAGGATATTTCCTGCATTTCCTAACCAAATAAAAATGTATGGTAACATGTTAAAAAGATTGTGACTATGACAGAAAATTATGTTGGCAGTACTATCTAAAATTTTTAAACTAATTCAGGAATATCTGATCTCTCAAATTAAAAAGCCAGATTAAAACAGACAGATTAAAAAGTCTCCTAATTGAACTATTTGCTCTTACACAAAAGAAGTTAAAACATATTTCACTTTGAGACCATATACCACCGTACTCTGCTATTCAGTTGCTAATTTTGTCAGTGTATATTTTTTCAGCTACTTTACCTCTGTTTTCTTCTGACAAGGCCTTCTACAAATCTGTTTAAAAGAGCAATTAAATAGTAATTAGCAAAATCTCCTCTGTGTGAATAGACAAATAAAACATTGTCAAATTCCTTTTTTCCAAACTTAATTCAGACATAAAAGTTCAAAGGAAAACTCTTCTTACATTCAGGGAACAATTGTAATAACCAAGTAATTAAATTAATTCTTAAATTTATTATACTGGATATTGAATCCTGAACAGTGCTATAAATCTATAAATCAGAATATTAACATCTGGACTACTGATTTCCCTTACAAAGTATCTAAGCCTGGTGGCAATTAAGTTTCTTAGTCATCCAGGAATAAAAATGTTGGTACGCGTTCAGGAAATTTTAAAAATAAAACTGTTAATATGTTATATTAACATAAATATGTTAAACATAATTCCAAACATAATTCCGAAGTCAAAATCACAGTTGTGTTTTAAGGACAAGAGACTAAACAAAACTCTAAGAATGGTTGCATTTAACTTCAAAGTTTCCTTTTCACCAAAAGTAACTATTCTTCCACAAAATTAATACTCACTCTTTGCAAACCTAGTTTTTTTTTTCTTCAATTGTATGCTTAATGACCACGATTGATCTTTATTATTTTTGTAAGTTACACTTTGTTTAGAAAGTGGGGAACTTTTGTTTACCTATCTCAAAAGTATTAAGTTTTTCAGTTGCTTTGACGAATAGTAAATAAAGTTAGTTATTAAAATATTCCTTAAAATTGAGTACAATGCAAAGAATGAATGCATCTACCAATGAAGAAGAGTAAAGAAACTGGACTTTTGAAATATTCTAGGCTTCTCAGTAAAAAGTATTTTGCCAAAAGTATTTTGAACCAATAGCATTAGATGAGAATTTAATCTAAAAAAAAAGAGGAGCTTTTATGAAAATGCTAAAGATATTTTTCTAAATTACTACTAAAGGGGCAAATTTTGAAAAGATTTGTAGTGACAGACCTACCTGTTGAGATGGGAGATGCTGCGCAGGTGGCATTTGTAATGATGTTCTCCAGTCTGGAGATGAATCTAGAGGGCAAGTATGAGGACAATCCCTACTGTACGGTATGTAAGAGTTCCCATCCTAAAATTAAAAATGATAGTAATCATAATTGTTTTATATTTGGTGTCATATTTTTACAAACTCCTGTGACACATGAACTCTGAAAACTATTCAAGACAAAACTGATTTATAATTACCTCTTCATCAGAATCTCCCAGCCTCCTTAGATCTAGGCATGGCACCCTGCAGGAAGTTAAAATCATTTTAAGAGCTGTATGTTCTCTCATTTTTCAATTACAGTAAAAGCAAGCTGCCTACTAGTTATTATATCATGTACATTATTATAGTTGTTATATTATATATATGTATTAGCTCCTTCACAAAAGTTTCCCTACTCTGAACAGGGTTTCATTACAACTGGAAACAGCCTACTTTGGAAATGCCTATTAGTCCCTCTTACAACACCTCAGGAACTGGACACTCAGCTTTTCCTTTTTCCCAGCTGCTGAGTACACCAGCAGCATGACCCTTCTTCACTCCCAGCCTCAGAGAGTCCAGCAAAGCCATCCTGGCTCCTCTGCACTCCCCACCAGGAGCTGCTGCAACAAAATCATAAATCAAGGACTCCTTATCCCTGTCTTCCACAGCAGGTCTGTGGCAACATCCCTCTATAATTAGTCACCAGAGAGCCAACAGCGAACAAATAGCTCCTTGGGATGCAAACCTTTCAAATTATTTGGACAAGATTAATACAATGGAAGCCAACTATGCAGTGAAGTAAACAATACTTCAGTATTTCATTTTGCTTAAAGAAATGAAAACATCTCCAAATTATTAATGCATCTCTGAGCCTTATGTCTTCACTTTAGCTATACTCTGGAGCACCACAACTGCATTCATTTTTGCATTTTACTGCCAGTATTTCCAAACAAACCTTTTATAACAAGATTGCTTCTTCAAATAAAAGAGCTCTTTAATTCCCAGTCATTTTTTATTGCAGAATGACTGACAATGTGTAGAAATTGAACTTCTTTGAGGAAGATATGAACAATCCAAGGTCATGGTGACACATACTTGAAAAATAATGTAGAAAGATATACTGGCTTTAAGGCACTTCACTAACATAAATGCATAATCAAGAACTTTAAATATAATTAATAGAGAACAAACCTAAGATGATAAATTTCATGCAACAGTAATTTACACACCAATACATGCATATGCAGGATGCTAATAATGCAGACTTAAACTAGAAGCAGACTTACTCTGGTGGGCGAGGACCACGAGAAGCCCGTGTATCTGGTCTCCACCCCTAAAAGGACACAGTATTATTACATGCTGACAAGGATCAGGATTAAAATACATAGCTCTCCCTTTCAGCTTCCCTTGGAATATTCAGAAACATTGCCTCAAAATATCTATCCTTGATGCCACTGAGATGCCACTAAGGAAAGTGCAAAACAAAAAATTTACAATGAAAGTTGATTGTTACAGATCATGAGACAAGAAGACTCAACATCCATCAAGACAAAAATTTCTAGTCATTAAGAATCCAGATACTTTCTGTGCCAGCTATCAACAATACATTAAAAATAATTCGTGTTCTTGGGATTTTGATTGTATAATCACTTTTCACCAGGTCACGTGGTTCTAATTGGTTGGGACATTTCTTAAACAACCCCTCAGCCAGCCCATAAACCAAAACCACAGTACAGACAATCAGCTGGCTGACACGGTGGTAGTGCAGACCCCAAAACTGCACAGGTTTTTGGTATAGCTCTATCTTCTCAGCTTTAGTGCAACAACACATGATGGTGCCTAGGCAGCTTCTGTACTCACACTGCTAATTTTGCATGACCGACATGGATCTTCAAACTCAACTAGGCAAGAACATGGGGAGAGGAAGACTTGAGTCAAAGCTTCATCTCCCTCACTACTGCATTTCTGAAAACAGCCAACAGCAAATCCCTAGAGACGACTGTATGACCGGAGTTAGCATATTATAACATTCCCCCAGCTAGCTTTCCAGTCAGGAAAGAAACTGTGCTTTGCGCATGTCCTGCTAGCATCTTGGTTTTTAACTTTTTTTTTTTTTTTTTTTTTTTTTAACAGCACTGAGATCTCAAGATGACAGTCTGAACTGCGCAGATATCCTGTTTCCAGCTGCGGCCTAATACCTTTCATGATATGAGAGCTGCCACAGTACTCTAACTGCTTTCTTCCCCACAAATCCTTGTAGCATATTCCTGAAAAAAAACAGGTTCAGAGCTGAGCAACACCACCCCCTTGTGCCTTCAGAAAAGGGTATTCAGAAGAAGCATCTCTTCAGGCAGGTTGCAAATAATAAGCAGCACCACCATGTGGTCAAATATGTGAAAAGCTTTTAAGAGATAAGTGCAATTTACTCTTATTCCTTAGACTAAACTAACCAAAGTCTTGCTTTCTATGCATACACAGTGCACCAAGTCACATGTATTTTTTCAATGCATTAAATCACAAGTACACATTTTTCTTATTTTTTTTTTTCAACTGCCTTAAGGAAAAGAACACACTATATTCTCGATTTTAATGTTAATATTTTAGTCTTTGTAAATTCCTCTCCTGGAAGTCATCAAATCAGGAAGAAAGCAAACAAAATCATCCTGAAGACTGTCCATATTTACTAGGTGAAGGACATAGTGCTTGCAGGCTGAGGGAATATTACAGAAGTTTATTTCATGGGCATAAACAATTCAGTATCTGTGGGAAAAAAACAATTGTTATAAAAATATTAATATTTACCTTAGCTATAATAAAACCAATGGCTTTCATAATCCAAGGTCATATTTGCACTAACTAGGCTTTCAAAAGGTAGTCTGAGTTTTTGCTACAGTAATCTTGTGGGTGTTGTCTGCCTATCTTATCTCAAAATGTTGGCTGTTACCTGAAAAAAAAATCCCTTTCATAATGAGTGATGAGCACTGCAATTTATTTCACACCGTGACAGTTTGAAATGATGCCTTCTGAAATTATGTTTTGGGGGTTGCTTTACTTTATTACGTTTTTGTTTTCCAAAAAAGCAATCACACCTGTTGCTAGTTTCAGCAGGAATCTGAAAAAGCACAAAAAGTCTCAATTGAAAACCCTAGTTTGTTCCTGAGTTACCTGCATCCTACCTATGTATGCAGAAGATTCGTTATTTTAGGATGTGTTTCTTTTTGCAATCCTTTCCTTTATTTGAGAAACTGTCATGCTGATTTGTCATACTAAACTATCACCTTCTGACAAAAGTAATTTCTCTAATTTTCCTTCTTTACAGAATTTCTTAAAAAGCCTTGAACTAGAAACACATGACTGTAACCACGATTAAAGTTTTGTAAAAGATTCAAAGCAGGGATGGAGAACAACCGCAAGCCTTCCATTAACATACTTGACTACGTTTTTTTCCCCTCGATGACAGCTGAGCCTGCCGTCGAGGGGATGCAGCAACTCCTTCAACTTTCAACTCCATTCAAATTGAATAGCAGCCTTCAGAATAAACTAGAAAACAGAAAAGAGCATTAGAAATTTGCATGCTTTCAATGGGAGTACTTCTGTAAATAAAAAATTGTTTTAGAGACAACGTTTCCATCGCTGATAATTTGGGTATTTTCATCAGCAAGCTCCCAAACGTTGCTAGGTTCCCTTTTTCACCACTCCTTAAGTTCAGTTTTTCCTTGCTAACGCTTTACCAGATTCTCCGTCCAATTTACCTCTTGGTCTCAAGTCCTACCCCCTTTCCCATGAGCTTCTTTGGGCACCTCCCGTTGCAGCGTTAGGGTTTGTTACCCCTCGGGAAGGCGAAGCCGCGTTACCGCCCTGGCCCAGGTGCTGCGGGCAGGCCCTGCTGGCACGCAGCCACCCCACACCGACATTTTTCCCCGGTGCTCTCCCCGGGAGGGCTGCGTTTCCCTCCACCCCGCCGGCTGAGGCACCCAGAGCCCGTCGTTTTCAAGTCACCATTAACAACGGCTGGTCCCGTTGCTACCCTCTGCGGGGCACTCAGCTCCCCAGCACCCGTTACCAGGCAGGCAGCCGAGCCGAGGGGAGGGGAGGGCAGGCGGGCCGGGCGCTCGGCCCCTCTCCTCCCGCACCCCCCGGCCTGAGGGCGGCCCCGCTCCCGGCCGTTCCCCTGCGGGCTGAGGGCGGCCCCGCGCCTGCGCCCCGACCCCGGGCCCGGTCCCGGCTGGCGTCGGAGCTCGGTGCCGGCCGTCCGGCCCGGAGGGCTGTGTGCCAGGTGCTGCCAAAGCGAGGCAAAAGCTGTCGTTTATTGCAAAGCTAGTGACTGCGGTGGAGATGTATGGCTGGAGGCTATTAATTTCAACCCCCTGGTTTGTTTTCAGAAGCAAAGATACTCTGTTTCTACACAAAAATAAACAATTCGGTCAGTTTCAGTGAGTGAAACACCAGAAGTGTTGGTCCCTTTCACTAAAGAGTGCTTCCTCCACAGAAACAAATCCACTTTATTTTCCTTAAAAAAAAAGTGGCAAAAGTTAAGGAATTATACCGTAGTACTTAAAAGCTACGCATTGAAAAACAAACAACAAAACAGCATTCCACAGTCAAACCTACCTCTTAAATAATTCCTGGCATTGAAGGGTGGCAGTTTCATGGGCACATGGGCTAAGTGAACACAAAAATAATAGAAAATAACTAAGGTCTGGACAGAACTGACTGTTGCAAAGGAGAAAAAATGCTTTTCTAAACACTGACCTAAAAACGCCGCCATCAAACTAACATAAAACAAAACACACACACACCCCCCCAAAAAAAAAAAAAAAAAAAACACCACCCAAGCCCTACAGTTCTTGAATGATATGTAGTAATACATCTATTGGTACTGTCGTAAGAAAAGTGTATTACAATGAAGCAGAAGGCCAGATTCTACAGTGTTAAATATGAATCAGGGACACTAGTGCTAATGGGTATTAGCAATTACTAGGCAGCTGCCAAGTTTAACCACTGATGGCTGGGGAATAAAGAAAATTATCCAACGTAATGCAGTAAGGTTTCAATTGACATACAAAACTATACATCATTCCTAAGGAGACAGACAAATGAGAATTATTTTAACAGTATTTGTGGCTGAATTTCTCTCCAAAGAAAGAAACTTGTCTATGAACACATCTCTAAGACTTAACATGTACTGGTTTTCATTCCTCCCCACCCCCAGAAGTTTTCCAAAAAGTGCTGAATTCAACAGTGCATGCTCTTTAATAAACTCAAGTCACAGTTCAAGTGGTACTAAGCTCACTAGTTATAAAACATTTACAAAGCACCTATTCTTTAGTCTAAATTACAAGATATTCCAACATTTTAGTGAAGCATCAGATATAATTACAGTGCATTATATACAGAGTACAGAAATATTTTCATAGGAAAAAATAAATAGAAAAAATACGTAAACATCCTCAGTGAAACTTTGCTGCCATTGATGACACTTAGGGAACCATCACAGACAAGAATACAGGCAGCTTTCACCCCTCTTTTTAAAGCATATAGCAGTGCATGGAGCTTCATTGGAAACAGTTTAAAGTGCATACAACATTGTGGAAAAACAAAATCATTAGCTTTTGTAAATTTTATACATGCAGATTTCATTCATATCTATTACGTCTCCTCAATCCCATCTCTGATTCTATGACGTTTTTGTTTATCATTTCTTGGTCTTCTACCACATCTGGCTCAAAACGGTGTACTTCACACTCATCATATAATTCATGCTCTTCTATTTTGTAATCATCATCAACATCCTCCTGAAAATCTTCATTACCATCATCTTCTCTGTCATCTAGTTCTTTCTCTTGAGGGTGTTCCGCAAATGACTGAATGAGATCTTCAAGTTTCTCATTACAAATGTGGTTGACATCTTAAAATGCACAAAAAAAGGTTTCAATTACTGGACAGATTCCAAGTTTCAGAGGCAGCTTAGAAGCAGCATATTCATTTTCTGTTTTTCTCTTTTTTAATAACTCAACTAATGCAGAAATTCCCCAAATTTCTAATGAACCATTCTTAACATTGAAGATTTGTCTTGGACTCTATTTGTCTTTTGGAAGCCTCCAGAGGAAACAAATAGACAATTTACTGTTCAACGCAATCATGCAAGTATTGCCCACAGCCCCAGAGGTCCCCATTTGGGAATCCTCAGACTGAAGTTAGACCAGTACTAACAGACTGCTCAGGAACTCACATTCAAGAAACATATTTTAACAAAGTGTGACTGCTATTTGACCTAGTTCAATGCACTTTAGCACTTATTCTTACAAAACAAACAAACAATACATCAAGATGTGGTATCAGATATACTTCAATCAGGAAGAATGGTACACCTCAGGAATAAATTAATTCCATGCACACTTAACCAAAGATACAGGAGCTGAACATTATTACAGAAAGATCTGTTTATTCTTTTAAAATATAAACTACTTGGGTACCTATGCTACTGAAAATTCAAGTACCTGTCATCTTGTTTTCTGATTTATCCAATCCACTTTCTTTCATCAGTCGTCTAATTGATTGGATCTGTGTCATTATTTCATCTTTCTGCTCACAAGCTAAAGCATTGACACTGGAAAAGAGAGATGTCAACAGCTGAAAGATTACCTTGGAAGTGAGTGTTTTATAACAATACGTAGGATTGCAGTATTTCTTTTAGTAGATAAATGCCATACTTAGCAAACACTTTTAGGTCAACGAGAATGCGTCCCATGAAGTTGAGAGATCTTGACATACTAGAGGGCAGGGCAATCACCAACTGTGTGAAGTTTAACAGGAGAATGTGCCAGAATCTGCCCTGGGACAGAGCAATTCTGTATATACATGTATGTACAGATGAGAGGCTGAAAAGCAGCCTCGTGGAAGCAATCTGGCGGCCAGCGATAGGGTCCTAAGGAACGGCATGAATCTGCATCAGGAGAGGTTCAGTTTGGATGTCAGGAAAAGGTTTTTTACTGAGAGGGTTGTCGGGCACTGGGACAGGTTCCCCAGGGAAGTGGTCATGGCACTGGGCCTGCCAGAGTCCAAGCAGCATTTGGACAATGCTCTCAGACACATGGTATTGATTTATAGGTAGTCCTATGTAGAACAAGGAGTTGGACTCAAAGACCCTTGTGCATCCCTTCCAACTCAGGATATTCTGTGATTCTATGATCACGCACACCTACTGAGTAATTTAGTTGCTGAATTCAAATGCTGGAGCTCCAATGGCTACTAAGGTGTAGCAGTGACTACAGAAAGCAACAACCACCCAAGTGATTCTATTTTTAGGATGACAATGCCTAATATAGAGTTATTGAGTTCAGAGGCTTTTCTCTCTTTGTTTACTCTCTCTCCTCTCCTCCCCATCACTGCTAGAAATTTCTTAAGCAAATTGGCCAGTGAATTTACTGTTTAATAGTCACAGCACATAGTGGGTTCAGAAGTACACTTAAGGAACAATCATGAAATTCTGCATGTTTTAAACTAGGCTTTATGAAAGCTGTCAGTCTACACCCAATATACAGCATGGATACTTTTATTTGTGGTACATGTGTAAGGCCCTACCTTCTTAAGCAAAGAACATCTTTAAAACTACAAGGAGGTAATATTACTTATTCCCTTGTTTTTATACTACTACAGACTAGTTATAGTTCCCTAAAGCACACACATTCATTTATCAGGTTGCTTTCAAAACATAGAAATAAACAGCTATACACTGATAACCAGTTTCATCTTCTAATGATATTGAAGACATTCATTTTGCTACCAGAAATCTAATCCTCACAAGGCTTTTCAAATGATGCTGACCTTATTTTTCCAGTATTATTCTCCTCAGTCCACATTAAAGTTTAACTTGTTAAGCCACAGTAACTTGATCGTAAGTCTGAGCTTTTGCATTTATGTTGGTAAACAAGAGAGGAGATGTCTCTAGAAAACGCCCTAAATGGCAGACGAGGTACTACCTGTAAAAGGCTACAGAAATAGTAAGCAATTAAAGATGGTTGCTAAAAAATGTTCTCTATCTATAAGAAACTTTTTTTGAACTTTTTGTTAACATTTTGGAAAATTTCAATTTACAGACAAGAATACTAACTAAAATGTTTTCAAATCACTCACCAGTTTGACAGTGGATCCAACTGAGTCAATAAAGAATTTAACATTTTCTCTGTCTGTGCTAGGTGCTGCTCCAGTTCTAAAAGCTGATGTTCTAGCAAAAGAAAAAAAAAAAGGAGGGAGGGAGGGGCAAGGCGAACACTCTACATTATGAAATTTATTTACAATACCGAAAGGATATTACTTTGTAACAGTGGTTGGACAGATTCAAAATACAGTTGTTTGTTTTTTTTTTTCTCTATAGAAGTCTAGAATGTGAAAAGGAGGTTGTAGCTTTAAAAACAGAAGCTTTACAATGTATAACTGAAATACTTCTCATCTGGTAACGCCTCTAGTAGTGTCTAACAGTATATGCTGGTAGACACTGAGACTGTGACTGTCACCGTCCCAGCCTCTGAAACTGTGCAGCTCCAAGACTTCCTGAGCCAACAGTAGTGCCTTCATACACTGTCATTAATTTGCTCACTCACACCTTGCAACTACATTCAATGCTTCAGGCACTACAGTTGAGAGGAGTAACTCTTTCTAAAATACTATTAAACTTGGGAAGAAAGAAAAATGCAATACATAAGAGTGGTAAGTAAGCAGTGTAACAGACCACTGCTGAAACCAATTGCAGATCTGATGTACAGGGACACCAAAAGAGGCTGATAAATTGTTTAATTAACTGTCTATAAGAGGGCCAAAAAGAAGTATGAGAATAACAGAACTTCTGTGTGCCCTTTTTCTCCAAAGGAAAGCCCACTTCTCGGCATGTCCAAAATAGTCTGAATCTGACAGCCAAGGGTACTCTGTATCATGAAGAAAAAGATACCATCATTTACTTATTTTCTTACTTTGTCACCTCTATAAACCTCTCATGGTTTTGACAAATCTCTAATTTGGCCCAGAAATACAACAGTCTGTATCAAATTGTCTATACTATTCTGTTATCAATACAGTTCAATTCTAAAGCTAGTTAATGTATTCTAGTTCAATATCCTATTAATTTTAAAGAATATTATATCATATTTAAACAACCTATTCTATTGAAGGAAAATTAAATCAGGTCTCAAGTGAAAAAACATCACACATTACAAGGTAGAGAACCTTTACAAGGTTACAAGGTATTACTGTATCTCTTCTAAAGAATACTACCATCTGGAGTTTGCAAACAAACCTAATGAGCGTTTGAAATATATAGAATAAAGTGGATTTTTTAGGTTCCTAATAGCACTTAAGTAACTGCAAAGACTGTTCCTGTTCAGATAGACTGCATTAATTAAAATACGTAGCTTTGTTTCAGTAGGATATACACATCTGGTGAATGTTTCCATACTAAACGGTATCTTACCGGTTTCCTTTGCTTTGTCTTCTGTGCTTTTTTCCTTCTTAGCGAGATTTTCTTCATGTGCCTTCATCTTCAATAAATAAAATTGTGTTAAAGGCTGCATTAACTATTCTGATATTAAAAATAAAAATACATTTACAAATTCAGTGACAGCAAATAGCAACCATAAACATTTGCACTCAATTAATGAAACTATTTCTGCTATGCCTTCTTGCAATATTAAAGTAACACTTCTGATTTCAAACAACGACAATATAACAGAGAAAAGTCATAAAGGAAGCGGTTGCTTCTTCATCTCCAGTTTTCAAAAATGAACTGAAGGAACCTTCTACATTATTGGATCTAATCTCCTACCATTAATTAGGAGATAAAACTCCTTTTCTTAAACTAATAAAGCCGTTATTATAAAAATACTTATTTTTCTGTTCCACAAGCATAAGTGTACAGAGTTTTAATATACAAAATACAGTTTTTAATGATGTTAAATTTTATATACAACCTAATTACAATGATTATTAGAACCAAACTATTCAACCTTTATCTTCATCTTACTAAGCAGCTGTATTCCTCTTGCACGGGAGATGATATAAAACTGACTATGGACATGAAGATACTGTCTCTCCTGCTTCTCATGTTTAACCCTGACTTTTATTTATTCCCCTCTTTCCTCCCTTAAAAGAGGGGCTGACAGTGTGTGTGTGTGCCTAGGCTGCTCATTATTCTATCCAATTGCTACCCTAAGGCTATTATTCTACAGGAATCACCTCCTTCCCATACATGAGGTCATTCTCAAATACGAAAAAGAAGTGAAACACTAATGAGACTTCAGTTACAGCCTCGGGTAACAGCACTGTTTGCATTCTCAGATTCTTATTTGAGACTGGGGGAGAAGCATGAGATTTTCATTAAGTGTCTGAAAATATGTAGTGTCAGAAGCCTTCTTCAGCAGGAAGAATCATATATGCTACAATTTTAACTGTGGTTTACGTTCAAATTCAAACCGAGCACAAAATGTCATTCAGACAGCCATGCTTGGTGGGGAGCAAGTATTACATTTCCTTCTAATTTCAATAACTGAATGCTTTAAGGCTTACCTTTAGGAATTTGTATGCTGCAAACACTCCCACTCCAAGAGCATACAACGGCATAAGGGTGAACGCTAAGTCTCTACCATTTCCTCTTGTCCTCTCACTCTTTATCTGTTTTTCCATTGCATTTCTCATCTGTTGAATACTCTGGTAGTTATGACCCTCGGAATTTCCTGGATTCAGGTGAACTTGATGAACTGCCTGAGGGCTACCTTAAAAATTGAAATGAGAGAAAGAAGACAAAATAAAAAAGTGAAATCGAAGGTGTAATTAGTTTCACAACTGGAATTTCCCCTCCCACTTTGTTTTTCGCTCCTGTAAATGGTGTGGTCAGCCCTACCTCAAAATAAAGTTACCTACAGTACTCTTCTGTATACGGAATGTAAAGTTAAGTCTAGGTAGAAAAGACTCTCGAATTAAGTTTCTATCTTCCTTTAACATACAAGTTTTCAATAAATAAATAAGTAAACAGTCGAAATACACATGCTGTATTGTTGCTTTGGTTGTTTGAGCAATAAATTCAGTGTTATGCACCTACCCCCACAGGCTGTACTTCTGCGAATCAAACATTCAGCCAGATAACTATGCAACAGCAAACAGCAGCCCGGCCCATTCAGTGAAACCTTTCCTAAAGAAAGGCTCCTGGGCTCCTCTCAATACCTTACTTGACAGATTTGGTAAGAGCCGGTGCCGACGCGTCCCACCTGCTGTCCTGGCTGAAGTTCCAACCCAGTCCCTAACCTGTCAGCGCCACAGCCACCGGCAACACCACGCCACCTACCCACTCACTGCAGCTGCCATATATATATCCAATATATATAAGTATTCCAGTGACAGAGCAACATCAGTAAATCGATGCTCTAAGACCCAAGAGCCGCCTCACGCCTCCCTCACCCCCCACCCCCCCGCCCGCCATTTCGCGGCGGCTCCCTCCGGGCTTCCCCGGGCAGAGCCGGCCCGGCGGCTGCCCGCGGTACCTCCGTGCTGCGCCCGGGGATCGTGAGGGCCGGGGCCGGCCCTGGGGCCCCGCGGAGCCCTGCCGGCCCTGCCGCCGCCTCCCCCGAGCATCCTGGGCGCGGCGAGGAGCGCGCAGAGCACCAGCACCGCCGACACCACCGCCTGCTGCAGCACCGACAGCGCCATGGCCGCGGCCGCGCCGCCTCCCTGGCGCCGGAGGAGCTGCGAGCCGCCGGCCGGCCCCACACCGCCCCCCGGCGGGCTCGGAGCGGCTGCCGGCTCCCCGCACCGCCCCGAGGGAGCGGGGGCAGCTGCGGGGCTCGGCGAGGCTCCGGAGGGATTGGGCGGGTGAGGGGGGGGGGGGAGTCGTGAAGGTTCTGGAAAGGGCTCGGGGCGCGGAGCGTTGGGGCGGCTGCGGAGCCATGGGGCCGGGGCTGTGGGCGGCGGTGCTGGCCCTGGGGCTGGGGCTGGAGGCGGCGTGGGCTCAGCCCATCTTCCCCAGCATCACCAACAGGCTGTTCATCAGGCAGTGCGTGCGGGTCCACAACGAGTTCCGCCGCCGGGTCGTGCCCTCCGCCAGCAACATGCGGCAAATGGTAGGGAAGAGCCCCAGGCAGGCGAGGCTGGCGTGCAGTCGCCGCCTCGCTTCGTCGGGGAGAAGGGTTTGTAGGAGGCTGGAGGTTTGTAGGGTGGGAGCTGGGTGGGCAGTGCCTGGTGGCGAGGGAGAGAGAGCCTCCGCCTCTCCGACTGGACCGCGTTTTGCTGGGGCAGGGTGAAACAAAACCGAAGGTGCTGAAAGTGGGAGGGTTTGGTGGTTAGGGCAGTGCTGTGCAGCAAGAAGAGGTAAATGTGGGAAACTGTGTGACAGCTCAAGGGGTGCTGTTCGAGGAAGGCTTGGGAACAGGTGCTGGTGGCAGATAATAGCTTTGCGGGCATGGGTGTGAAGCCAGAATGGCAGCTAGGGAGGATATATCCCTGCAGGCTGGTTAAAGACACTGTGCTTAGTGTTCAGGAATAGGAAAACCAGAAAAAAAAATGATGAAAAAATAAACAAATAAGTATTTGAAAACGCTCTTAGAAAAAGCAACAGACCTTAGGAAGAAAACCGTATTGGCAACCACGTGGAGATGAAGAGTGAACCAAAACGTATGTATAAAGCCCAGCCTAGGCATTGAAACCCAAGATCTTTTATATAAGACATAAAACTATGTACTTTAAGGATAGAGGAAACCTGCTGAAAAACGGTCATGAGTGGAGCACAAATAAAAAGGGTGTTTGTTAAATAATCAGAAGTTACGTTATAGACTGGTGATAGACTGCAAAGAAATAATAACTAGCAGAAAGAATTATTGGCCAAACAAGCATTTATTTTATGACACTAACTTTGTAAAGTGGTCTTATGTGTATTTAAAACATTACAGTAGGATAGGTAAGTATTTGTTGCTGAAGAATCTCTTAAAAATACATCAAAAATTTTTTTTCATCTGAATCTAGAGGAGGTGTCCATTTTTTACTTTAACTTTTATGTAAATAATGGAAATCCTGAATGACCTGTTCAATAGGAAAAAATACCCCAAAAGTTTCGTGCTTACTGACTAATTTCTTACCTGAAGATAAAAGTGCATTCCAGACATCTTTTTTGGTGCTAGCAAGTGCTTGTACAAAGCTAATTTTCAACAGTGAAGGGAAAAAAAATCCTAATGTAATACATTCCTATTTCTCTGCTGCCGTAGGAAACATCAAAATAAAACATGGATATATGCCTCAAGCAAGCAAAAGCATTGTTTATGTAACTCCAATATATAATGTCTATCATTGGTATATCATGATCTATATGTGCCTACTTTATCACCTGACTGGTTTTATCTGACTGAGATTCTCCTGTAACTTGACATTGCACAACTATTTCTACTTTAATGTTTTGCAGAGCTGGGATGCAGCTTTGGCAAGGACGGCCAGGGCATGGGCAAATAAATGCGTTTTTAAAAGTAACAGGTATTTAAGTAAGAGATACCAGTGTCATCCTACTTTTGAATCTGTTGGAGAGAATATTTGGATTGGAAGTTATCAAATATTTGATGTTCAGACTGCCGTTAGCACATGGTATAAGAATAACATATTCTACAATTTCTCACTGCACACGTGTATTAAGAATTGCGATCGTTACATTCAGGTAAGAATCATTTTCAGTAAAATGCTATGAACAGTTCTTGTATAGTACCTACCAGATAAATCAGAGACTGTAACTAATACAGAATTGTGTATGGGGTTTATAGTGACTGGCAGCTTACTGTCTTCTTTGCCAATCTCAAGGAGTGGCAATAGTGCAAGCTACCCCTACACTGGTCTACTCTCTTTTATATAAAATCCTGTAATAATAAGCTATAATTCTTTATTGTAGGATTGTTGTCACTGAAAGCCTCACTACTCATTTAATTGTATCAGTACTATGTGAACTCTATAAAATAGTTGCTCCAAGTTCTCCAACTGCATACCCACACGCTTCTTAATTCTGTACATTTGGAGTTGCTGTTAGAAGTAAATACAGTAATTGCAGAATGCTTTTGAGAATTCTCTAATAGAAGAGTTAACATGAGAAAATCATATCCTTTACACATCTAGTAAGAAAGGAAGACCAAAAAACAGAGCATCCGCAACAAAAGAGGCAATTTGCAATACATTTCTGTCAGTGGTAATTCCAACAAACTTAATTCTGTTAAGAAAATAGTGCTTTTCTTTGAACACTTAATATTTTAAATGGATTTATTTATTGTTGTATTTAAAAAACAAGCATTTGAAAACAAACTAGTATAAGTTATGACCAAACATAGAATAAAATAGTTCAGTTAGAAGAGCCCTTCAAAGATCATTTAGTACAATTGCATGACCTCTTCAGGGCTGTGAAAAAGTTACTGAAAGCATTATCCAAATGCCTCTGGAACACCAACAGGTGTGGGGCATCAAACACCTCACTAGGAAGCCTGTTCCAGTGTTGGATCACCCTCACAGTAAAGAAGTTTTTCCTTGTCCGGTCTGAACCTCCCCTGCTGCAGCTTCGTGCCGTTCCCACATGCTCTGCCATCAGTTGCAAGGGAGAAGAGACTGGCAGTTCCCTCCCTCATCAAGAAGTTGTAGGGAGTTGTAATGTGAGAGTTTAAATGTTTTGTTCTGCCTTCTACATATTCAAAAGCAAGGCTGGAGAACTTGCATTTTGCTTTCTATTGAGCAGTAAATCTCTAGAAGCTTACAACTACCATTTGAAGATTTGTTGTTTGATCTTTTCCTACAGAGAATTTTGGAGGCTTTTCCACATTTTTCTTGGAGTGATACTGGACTCTAAGCTTTCTTTCCCCCAATTCAGGTTGTTTGCTTCTTGCTTGTTCTACATGGTTAAGTCCAAACAAAATAGTCATGCCTTTCAGGCAGGAATAGGAAGGAAACTAATCACTGGGGAAAAAAAAATAAAATAAAATAAAAAAGCAAATTACATGGGTAAAACACCAGTGAATGTGTAAAAGTACACATTTCTTAAAAGTCAATGAGCAAAGACCCTGCATGATCCAGGGGCCACCATGGTCTTGGAAGGTTTGGACAAAGAATTGAAAATGGGTACAATTTACAAATCATAAATAGATAGGCTTTGTAGACATGCTGAGAGAACCATGATCCAGAAATCTCAAAGCAGCGGAAATGTGCAAAATTCAGACTGTTACACCAAGGGCCCTGAAATGCTGTCCGTAATCTGGGACTCAGGTAGTTTCACATTAAACACTTAAATCCTTTTCTGAGAAAGATTAGGTCTTCTTAACAACCACTTCTAGCTGTTAACACTGGTAAGATGGAACTTCAGGGGACATTCATTTTGGGGGATGTTCATTTTGTCAGTCTGAGGCCTGCACTATCAGAAAGTGATAGTAAACCACTCTGTCTTTGCTTTCCAGAAGTAAAAACAAAGATCATCCAGATGTTCTAGGTATATAGTTAAAATTTCTTCACTGAATTCGGTGCAGTTTGGTTAGTCATATGCAGGAAGAATCTCCCAAGAAAAGGCAGAGGATGCTCGAATTGGAAGTGATAGTAAACCATCTTCTCTTAAGTAGGGCAGATAACGCTGTTTAGTCTGAATTGCACAGTGCTAAAGCTTTCAGACTTGTAGTTACCATTTACTTGTAGACCATTTCCAGCACACATGAGAAGCCCTTCTTGCAGCCCCAAGTTATAAGTGCTTAAAGCTCCTATGTAAAGGAGCTATCAGGAAGTTGCCCCCTAATTTCTTTGAAACACAGGGACCGTAAAGTCAGTGATGCTTACTGAGATTGTTCTATAGAAGATTCTGGAAACTTGCAGCATAGATCACATAATCTTGAGGTGTGAAAATTTAAAAGTTCATCTTAAGATGCTTTCCTACCAGCGTTTTTTTTTTTTATGAGAAAACAGATGTTGCAAAATGAGGGTAATATCTACGGTCTCTTAAAACAACTTGGTATTTCCTAGATATTCAACTAGGTTGCTATCGAGTGTAGTTTTTAATTTATTTTTAAACTTTTTTTTAGGTTGTTTGGGACAAGTCATACAAACTAGGCTGTGCTGTTGTTTTTTGTGAGGAAATTGGAGGAATAAGAAATGCAGCAAATTTTATTTGCAACTATGCACCATCGTGAGTCTCTGTTTTAAATATTGAGAAAATGAAAGTAATTGTAAAAAAGTTCACTGAAAGTAAAATGGGGTTTTCATTTGTTGTTACCCTCGTAAATACCATCAGAGAGAGTGATGGTTGTCTGATTTAGTTATGAAGAGAGCCATGACTGCTAGAACATGTATTTGCTTGTTTTTTCTAATCTGTTAACTTTACTGATAAAGTCATTCTGTGCTGATCTTAAGCAAATCCCAAACACTGGCTTGTGCTCCACTTCATTGATTTTATTTATTTATTTTTTTTTTACTACGAACCAGAAGAAATGAGAAAGTTGCTGTAAGCAACTGGAATTGGAGCTGGAATTACCTCTTGCAGTTCTGTACTCTTTTTATGCAGTGGGCTTTTTATGCTGTTTCAGCTTTTTTTTTTTTGTATCTTCAGAAATGAGTTGATAACAGCCCAGTTGTTAGATCTGTTGCTTTTTCTTTCTGTGTAAATGAGAAAAATAAAATTATACTACCATTTCTTTCCAATTTAATAGCTGTAATTGTACCAAGTATTGTTTAGGCATTAGAAAACACTAAAAGATCAATGAAAGAAATTGCTGACTGAAACTGAAACACTAACTCATTTTACAGTTAAATCAATACTCTGGAAAAAAAAAAAAAAAAAAAAAAAAAAAACATCCAGCCAGTACTGTTCCTAAAGCAGTAGGAGCTTGAAAACACAGATTTCAGTATTTCAATAAATTTCAGTAAAAAGTCTGAAAGAAAAATAGTATCTTTTTAAGACTCTCTTCTTCTACATGGACAGAACGATGACAATGAAAAGAAAGATTTCAAAATTATTCCAAGGTTTTTAATGAATTGTGAGCAGCATATTGTGTTTTCAGTGTATTTACTTCAATACATGATTTACTTAAAAATATATGAGGCAACCCGTCTCATAGAAACTTTTATTTTTCTTTTGTAGTGGTAATTTTCTGAGAAGACCATATAAAGAAGGAGTACCATGTAGTGGATGTTCAAAAGGGGACATCTGTAGATATAAATTGTGTAGTAAGTAAAAGCAAATGCAAAATACAAAATGTAAAGGAAAAAATAGAACCACCTACTTAATAAAGACTTGCAAACTGTGGTTTGCTCCTTGCTGGTGCTCTGGCAGGTCCAATTTGCAGGTCATTGTAAACAACTCCTAAGGCCATTTATATTCAAAGAACAAATACATTGTTCATGATACTGAATTTAGATCTCAGTGATAATTATCAAGTGTCCATTTGATTATAGACAGGCATAACTCATGATTGCAGTTAAGTGTATTCTGTTGCACTCTGATACTTTGCTGACTTCATTAGCCATACCAAAGAAATCAGCATCTACATACTTTTTCAAGTAGTATTTAGCAGATACTCTTGAGCAGTCTAATGGGTTTCAGAGACTGCAAAGCTACTAATCAGTTGTATTAAAACTAAAATATGGAGATTGCAGTTACTGAGTCTGTTGTGACCATTTTGTTTAGCCATACCCAAATTACGTTTGAGAATGAGTACAGCTGATGCTATACATGAGGGGGAATGGCCTCAAGTTGCACCAGGGGAGGTTTAGGTTGGAAATTAGGAGACATTTCTTCTTAAAAAGAGTAATTAGGCACCCAGGGAGGTGGTGGAGTTACCATCCCTGGGGGTGTTACAGGAAAGGTTGGACATGGTGCTCAGGGAGATGGTTTAGTGGGTGACATTGGTAGTAAGGGGATGGTTGGACCAGATGATCTTGGAGGTCGTTTCCAACCTTAATGATTCTGGAATTTTATGATATATGAGTATATATGCTATGTATGAGTAAGGAGTATAGCTGATCACTCTGTAAATGGTCACAGTAACAGCAGGAAAGTTGTTCTGCTTCTGTAATTCATGCCAGAGTTGTAATTTTTTTATTTATTTTTTTCTCAAAAGCATGTTGTCTTTCTCACATAGTTACATATGTGTGAGAAGTAAGCACATAACTTAGTTAATTCTTCAGCTATGAAATATTTCCCCATGGCAATGAATTGTATTTATTCCTTAAACTGAGTAATTCTGTTAACTCTTTATTGATGAGGAAACAAGTTAGTGTCATGAATGGCTAAATATGCATCAAGTTTTAATAGAGTGAAACAGTAACAGACAGTAGGGTGTCTCTCTTCAGAAGGTTCCAGACCTATAGCTTCCACCTACTGGGAAGTCACAAGCTGGGAGTTTCATGTGGCTAGAGTAAGGACATACATTTTTTAAGTTTCATTCAATAACTGGGAGGAAGGCTTGTAGTTTAGCAGGTAGTTATTATCTTTGCTTAGTATATATTAGTATAGCTTTAAAAGCATTCAGCAATCCTGCAGGTCTCTTTTAGGTAGGAGACACATCTGAAGAACAGTTAGATGGACTATGAGGTTATACTTCATCCCAGGATTAGGACCCACTTAGGAAACAGTCTGTCTCCTATGCTCAGTCATATAATTGTATATGGTAGTATGTACTAACTCATGTGTATATTGTGAATATTAACATGATAGATACATTATTTTAAGAAGCACAAAGGTGAGAGGGGCTCAAACTGAAAATAAAGGGACTGTATGGGGCTTTATTTTCATTTTTATATGGGGCTTTTACCTATCAATGTTATTATTACAAGCAATAATATCTTTATGAAGTATTTCAAAGTATTGCTGTTTAGGTTTTATCAAAACATTTTGGCTTTTTTATTTTTAAGGTTTATTGGTGCAAATTCTCAGGTTTGTCAAATTCTCTTTATTGTAAATCTGATTGGTTAGTTTTAACTAACTAGTAAAAATTTAAGGAGAGAGAAATACTGGCTGTGTGGTAAAACTGTTTCTTTTTTTTTCTCCTTTTCCCAGAAAATGCAGAACGTGATAAAATTATCTGTACGTATTACAATTTCACACTGCTGTATATATTCCTTATTTGCTATAAATGTATGTTTTTGCAACAAAACTTACATTTATATGTTTATTTATAGATTACTCAAGATGGTATCCACCTTGGGAGTTCAGAATTGTATGTGATGAGGCTTGCATCGTGCTTATAGTTTTAAGAGCATGGTTCATGTTTCTTGGTTTATTAATTGCTTTTTTAATCAAAAAGAATTTTCCAGACATGGCTACGTCCATATAACTGTATTTGAAATACATACTATGTTCTGAAGATAATCTCTAATGAATTAAGCAAAAATCTTTTTGCCATAACTTTAAAGACAGCTTTCTTTTCAAGTAATTTTGTTACTACTTTATTCTGTTTATAAAAAGATAACGTGCTATAAAACTGAACATACTTGTAGGTAAGACCCATGCTGGGAAAACATTAAGCTAAAGATGGCATCTGATAAGATCTGAGGTATTGTTTTTAATTACCAAATTTACATATTCAACTGAATTTAATTACCACATTTGCATAGTATATTCCTGGAATTCAAGGAGAAAATTACTTATCAGTTAAATAACTGTTACGATTCATCCTAAGCCAATATTTGAAGTGACAATTGCTGAATTTGGATGCTGAGAGGAAGTACATCATATTATGTACTCAGTCCTATTTCCTAGAGTGACAGAATGTTCCAACTAAAATATATAAAGTAAGAAGGTTCTGTAGAAACAGTTCTTTAGAAATCTTGATGTTTAACAAGTTAGTACAATCTGGTTTTTATTCAGTAATGTATTTATTGTTCCTCCTTCAAAATAAAATGCCAAACCTTGTGTTTCATTTGTAAACCTTTTATTTTATTTGTTTTAACCTGTACTGTTACTTATGCATAAAGTATTTCCTGTTCTGTAAGTGTTCTAAATTTTTAATAATAAATTTTCTGTTATTTTTTTCTGGAAACCTGCTTAAGTCCTTTTATTCAACACAGATTTTATTCTATATCTAAGAGAGCAAGTCTTTAATTCATATGCTTTAATTTCACTTTCTCTTAAAAACAAATTATATTTACACAAGGATCTGAAGCTGTTTTTGTTACCAGTTTAATAAAGTAAATAAAGTTTAATTTTCTTAATTATATCAGTTTTATCTAATAAATGCTAAAATAACTGTTAAAATACATTATTATTGGGTAATGTTTCACTGTTATAAAACAACAAAAAAAAGTCAATTTTTTTTATTATTTTCTTACTGTTCAGAACTCAATCTGAACTTAAAGGAATCTTCCATGAGTTCGTCTTTTGGAACAAATTTGTTTTATATTTCCTTTCTTTGTGTCTATGATAGACAACTCAGATCTAAAACGCTGCAGTTGATGATTTAAATCTGTGCTGGTATTTTCCACTGATGGCATAAAAAAAAAAAATAAATTATAAAAGAGTCTCAAAGAAAATAAGCTAGACTTCTGTTGTAGATTAATTTAATCAGACATGATAGCTATTTCTTCAGTAAGTTTTCTATTCTAAAATTACTCAAACACAGAACAGACTTTAAATATATTAGCCTTTTATTTAAAATTTGGATTACATTCTCAAATCTAGGAGTCTAATACCTAAGACCATAAATAGGCAACTCCTTCATACAAAATTGCACAGTATGAAAGTTCCTGAGCAGCAGCTCTTCCCGGTGCTTTACCTGAAAGTTAGGTCTCTGAAGATAAAATCTTTATTTAGATGGCTTCTTATGGTTGTAAAGCTTAATTTCGAACTTGGTAAGGAAAAAGATGGCTTAGTACCTGCAATATAAAATTTTGTGCATAGATGACCTAATTTTCTATTATACTTTGCTACCGAGAAGAGTTAGAATAACTATAGTCTCAGTATTGTGAGGCACTGGAATGATATATCACCTACACACTGACAGGCTGTTACCATCCTCAGTGATGGTTCTTGTGTCCACACAAAAATACTTTGCTCCATTCCCTAATTTGCCTAATACCCCAATGTCTTTGTGAGGAAGTCTAGGTGTGGCTGAGAAGGTAGTTCATTCCAAATAACATTTTTCTAAAAACAGCATGGAGGTGGACTGTAACGGCTTTCTGTATCCTCTGTCAGGAGATTCCTGAGTATTTTTCAGTAATATTTCAATAGTATTATAGTGGTTCTTGAATGTACACATTTTCATGCTACTGCCATGCACCAACTATTTCAGGTGTTATCCTAAGAAAATGGATGTACAATGGACAGCAGAAAAGCCTTATTTTTGGAATCTTCTCATTTAGCACCTTGAAATTAAAAATAAAGAGATAACCAGAGATGCAGCACAACTAGGCATACACATGTAACAAGCTTCCTGTATCTATGTTGTTGAGATCATTCAAAATCCCTCATTGTGCACAACCCAGTGGAGCTTCAGCTCCATGAAGGAATGACAGGAGCACAGAGAGGTTGAGGTTAGAAGGCACCTCTGGAACCTAACCATGGGATCTTTTTTTTCAAATAATTGGGCTGTACAGCTTCCTGCCCATGCCTCACTCATTGTGCTAAATCTCACTTGAGATTTATGCAGGGACAGGCAATGTTTGTATTGTCCAGACAAATACTGTGTGGATATCCAAATCACAAGGCTTCATTTTCATCTGGTTTGTGAGAAAGGCTGATTAATGCTGGTGAAAGATTATAATTCTTTTTATGAAAACATCACTTCTAGATGCTTATGGGCAGACAGCACTTCTGCTTTAATTAGATGTAATCACTAGATGGAGCCAGAGTCATCTTCTCCAAGAAAGCATCTTCCAGGAGTTTATACTCGATGATCCTTCAAACTCAGGATATTTTATGATTCTGTGATCTTACAACCCGGACTATCCTGCATATATCAAATTTTTCTGCTTCAAAAAGGTCTCAGTTTTCAGTCTCCAAGCAGAACATTTCTGCTGCACAAATATAAAACTGCTAGATCACTGGATTGCTAAATTAATGGCGCAGTTTTACTACATTGCTAATATTTTTTGTATGAATTGCTTGTCAATGTAATATAGTCATGTTTTTACATAAAGTCCATCTGAGAAAAAGCGTGTTCTTACATCTGAGTTTCCTCATAGCAGTATGTAGCTGAGGGGGTCCAAGTTTCCCAGGTAAGATTTATGTTTTTTCTCCTACCAAGCACCAGCTCAGTATACAAAGCTCTGTTAATAACACCCAAGCATGTAGATGTTAAACTGAAACTGATTTTAAACATATTTGTTGTTACGAACATAGCTTAATACGTGCCTTTTCAGATAATAACTGTCAGTAAAATGAAGTCATTTGACCTGGCTTAGCAAAGAGGCAAGATAACTTCTAAGCGACAAGTAGATGATGAGCCTTCATCGATGTTCAGTTTAGAAGGAGGGGAGGGGAGCACTGACCATAATGGTGAGGGCCCCATCACTCTTGCCAATGCCTACACCCCATTTCTGGACAGAGCAAGACAGCAGATGAGAATAGAAACTCTGATAGATAAGTGACCTTGGCAATGGTAGCGGTACACCAGGTGCCAATTGCAACAGGTGGATCTATTAGATGTAGGTGAGGTCATGACCATCACATAACATTCTGGAGGCAGATGAAACCACAGCCACCCACTGACAAGGGAACAGGTAACCCCGGGGCCTGCTCCTGCAGGGGCTCTCCATGGGCCGCAGCCTCCTCCAGACCACATCCACCTGCTCCAACGGGGGCTCCTCCACCCATGGGGGGGCTGCAGTGTGGAGATCTGCTCCGTGTGGGACCCATGGGCTGCAGGGGGACAGCCTGCTCCACCAGGGGCCTCTCCACAGGCCACAAGGGAACTGCTGCTGCGTGCCTGGAGCACCTCCTGCCCTCCTGCTGCACTCACCTGCGGGTCTGCAGGGCTGCTTCTCACTCCTTGCTCTTCCAGCTTTGTTGTTGTTGTTGTTTTTGTTGTTGTTGTTTTTTCCTTTCTTCAATCTGCCCTCACAGAGGCACAAACAACATCACATATTGGCTCATCTCTGGCCAGCATCAGGCCCCTTACCTAGTATGGGGCAGCTTCTGGATTCTTACAGAAGCCACCCCTACGGACCCCTGCTACCAAAACCTTGCCACATAAACCCACTACACTGTGATCTTTCTGGGAGAGTTTCAAAGCACTGGAAACTATTGTAAAACAAAATGGGAAGCAAGGACAAATCATGTCCTGATCCCTCTCTGTCCAAGTCTATTGTGCCTCTGAGGGCTGCAACCATCCCCCTACCACCAATGTCACCCACTAAACCATGTCCCTAAGCACCACATCCAACCTTTCCTTGAACACCCCCAGGGACGGTGACTCCACCACCTCCCTGGGCAACCCGTCTCAATGCCTGACTGCTCTTTCTGAGCAGAAATGTCTCCTCATTTCCAACCTGAACCTCCCCTGGTGCACCTTGAGGCCATTCGCTCTAGTCCTATCACTAGTTATCTGTGAGAAGACGATGACCCCCAGCTCCCCACACCTTCTTCTCAGGTAGATGTAGAGAGCAATAAGGCCTCCCCTGAGCATCCTCTTTTCCAGACAAAACAACCCCAGTTCCCTCAGCCGCTCCTCACAGGACTTGTGTTCACCAGCTTCATAGCCCTTCTCTGGACATGCTCCAGGGCCTTGACATCCTTCTTGTATTGAGGGGTCCAAAACTGAGCACAGTACTCGAGGTGTGGCCTCACCAGAGCTGAGTATATGTACATGGGGATGATCACTTCCCTGATCCTGCTGGCTACACTATTGCTGATACAAGCCAAGATGCTGTTGGCCTTCTTGGCTACCTGGGCACACTGCTCGCTCAGGTTCAGGTAAGTATCAACCATCACCCCCAGATTCTTTTCCTATGCACAGCTTTCAAGCAACTCTGCCCCAAGCCTGTAATGCTGCATGGGGTTGTTGTGACCAAAGTGCAGGACCCAGCACTTATTGGTGCTGAACCTCATCCCATTCGTCTCTGCTGTGAGGGCCCCTCTGTAAGGGCTGTGGTAAGCCTGTCGAACAAAAATAATTGTAGGTCCCCTTTTTGTTTCTCTCCCAAAAGATCCAAAACTTCAGAAGGTGCCTACACTGTTGCCTCTTGCAGCTGGTGCTACCTTCATGAAATCGGACAACTCATGGCAGGCATAAGGGGAGGAGGCTGCAGAGAATTAGTAATGCATTAACATCCATACGCATTCACAGAGATAAATATTTAATTGCATGTCTCCCATTAAGGGGATAGATAGATGTAAATGTTGGGGGGCTACAGGTTTGAAAAAAAATAAATTAACCAGCTTGTAGAACAGCTGGTGAGAATACAAATCCCAGCACTGCCCATCCTACTGCCCCAGAAAGGGATCAGGCTTGGAATTTTACCTCAGGAGTGGTAATCCTACAGCTTCTCTCCTCACATGAGCACAGAAAGCTCTTCCAAGAATTTCAGCCTATTAGATAAACAGCTGGCTAGTGAAGGTGAGAATCAACACCCTCATTTATGCTTGGGATTTCAATGTCATACTTTTGCTAAACACCAAATTAGAAGCTTAGAAGGTTCCACAGCAAGCTGCTGCTTAGGAACAATTTTTATTGTTTGTTTTTGTCCTGGTGGGGACACAAAATTTAATATATGCAGTTTCCCTAATTCCATTTATTCCTAGAGTAACTCTGAAATGGAAGAAAGATTCTACAAAATAATTGCAGTTGACTTGGCACAACTAAGCTGCACAGTAGGAAAAGCACCTGAACAGCAGATCTGTATTGTGTCATAGCTACAATCTTTATGGTTGACGGAGGTTTTAGCAAAGTTGCTGCGCAGCACCTCTTCAGATAAGACCTGCAGCCACAGAATGGCTTGGCATTCAACCAGGATGGAAGGCATTCAAAGAAGAGGCAGACATTTAAGTGTGGCAGTACCTCTGGGCAATATGCATGGCAGATGCGTGTTCCTCAGCTTACCCTCAGACAGCCAGCGGTGATGTCAGATGGTTCTGTACCTTGTGAAGCAATTCCACTTCCTGTTGCTCTGACTTTGAAGAGCTTGCACACCCAGAGGACTACAGAGAAACTGCTTAGCAGCATTATCTCCACCTAAGGGATATTTCTTTTAAAAACTTAAGAAAAAATACCGAGAGCATTGAAGAATTATGAAAATCACATCTTTTTTTTCTGCAGTGCTCTTACTGGATCTCTTTGCCTGCTGTCGTGCGTATGCACAATATTCTTTGCCTGACATTGAAGATGCAAAGTTCATTAAAGACTGTGTGAGCGCTCACAACAACTTTCGATCCAAAACGAATCCACCAGCCAGCAATATGTTTCGCATGGTAAGGAGGCATTTGTGATTGGTTTGAAAATTAACATAGATGGTGCTGCTGAGTTAGCCCACCTTACTCTCCAGTTGCTCTGTGCTTTCCTTTCTGTTTCTGTCAATGATTTTGGTACTATATCTGATAGTCCTTTGTAGGAAATAAAAAAGCAATTAATTTTCACAGTACTGTTCTGTCTTATTAATTGGAAGAGGATTCATTGTCTGGGGACAGGTTGCAGCTCTAAACTTCAGCCATAGCAAAGGACTGTGTTACAAAAAAATAAACGTAATGTTCAGTTCTCAGCGTTGCATTTATCTTTTTCAAAGAGGGACAGTAATCTTCTTTTTATGTTAGTCCAGCTTTCATACAGGGAAGCTGCTTGGCATTAGAAAGCTCCTGAAAGGCAACGTGGCTTATTGAAAATCTAGCACTTCACCTTGTGCCTTCCAGTCTAGAATCCGTATTGAAGAAAGGGGGTTGCCCCTTTAGACACCCGCATAGACACCTCATCTTCCTTTGCTGTGCTGTTTAGAGAGTAGGGATACCAGTAGCTGGGCTGGAAAACAGATCTTCCCATAAACATAATGGATATCAGAGCAGGCCGTGGATAGGTCTCAGCTTGCTCAATGGAGTATGTAAGGAATAGGTAGAGAGAGAGCTGGGGGAGGCAAACCCAGTCAGTTTACGTCGTTACTTTGAACCCTCCAGCAGTGCCGCTTAGCTGAAAAGGAAGTTAAATGCACAACTGCAGCCTGATATAATTTCTGTGAAAGGAAGTTCAGATAACGATGTAAAAGTCAGACTACTCAAAATGTTAATTTATTGGCATTTTGTTATAAAAAATAATTAAAAACAAGTTTGCTTTAGAATGCTAGAAAACAGGAGTAAATTTAGCTGCTCAGACCAAAGATCGTGCAGTCCTGGAAGGACAAATATACAGAAACTCTTGAATGAGAGGTGCTACATTTTATTTAAAGGCTTGTGATGGGTTTTTCTTGCGTGACTTTTTTTCAGCCTATGCAAGCTTCTATCACCCTTAATATCTCGTAGCAAAATTGCAGTCTTAACTACATGATATGTAAAAATCTCCTTGCGTTTGATTTGGTCTTGCTAATTGCTAGCTTCCTTTGATAGTCTCTGATCCTTGTGCTGGAAAGAGCAAGTAATCATTGCTTATTTGCATACTTCACAAGACATTCAGCTGTCTCCGCAGAAAGCTACAGAGCATCCATAGTATTTGACAATCCCCCATATTTTCTGTGCCCTTTCCAGTTCCAGTGTCCCTTTTTAAGACGAGGCACTGCACACAGTATTTAACAGGACTTCTTCAGTGGTGAACTTATATATTTGGGTTCACTCTCCAGTCCCTCTCGAGGAATTTCTAATACTTTAACTACCTTAATCTATGCTAAGCATAGATTTACAAGCAGTAAGAGTCAGCTCCAAATCTGTCATGAATACTAAGTCAAAATTATTTTTCCTCCTCATGTGCCTTTATTTGTATTTTTGTATACTGAATTTGACCTGCTGTTTTATTGCCTAGTTATCCAGCAGCATAAAATCTTTCTCTAAGTCTCATAAACCAGTCTCCTCATGGACCAGGCAGCTTAAACACTGCTGTCCAGCTCTAAGTATTGTAACAAGTCAGATACCACAGGACAGGGATAGATACTATATGTCTAGCAATATCTGAGGGAGAAAGAAGAAGAAAAAATTTGTTGTGGGAGTTGAAAAGACAGAGAAAGAATCTGAATGTTCAGTGGGAGTCAGGGGAAAAGAAATCTTTGCAATCTTCTGTTTAAAACTGTTTGAATCCAACTAAGTCACTGCAATGCAGTGTTATTATGTTTTTTTGTGTGTTTGTTTTCAGCATTATTATGCCTATTATGTTTTCTTTCCTTTGTACAGTCCTGGGACCCTGCTTTAGCTAAGTCTGCCAAAGCATGGGCAAAGAAGTGCAAGTTTCGGCACAACAGCTACCTTAAAATACCACAGAAGATGCACCCCACCTTTACTTTTGTAGGAGAAAACATCTGGACTGGCACAGCCTCCATCTTTTCTGTGCATGCAGCTCTGAATGACTGGTTTAATGAATTCAAAAGCTACGATTTCAACACCCGTAGATGTACTAGCATATGTGGTCACTATACACAGGTGAGTTTTTTCTCTGTCTAGTGTAATGGTTTCAGAGAAAAAATGCAGGCTTAGACCAGACTGCTTTGGAACAGGAATTATGGCAGTGGTTTTGCCCTGCAGTTTACTGCTGGATGAGATTGGAACTATATTCTGAGCTGCCGGGGTGTCTGAGCCCTCTGTTCACTAATGGTTGAAAAGGATTATCCCCCTAACAATGTCATGTTTCCAAGGGAGCCAGGTAATAAGTGCAAAACCACCTAATGGTCTCAAGTCAGACTCTGCTCAAGTCAGGTCTCTGCTGTACTTCGAGCTGTTGATGTTGCTCCTGTATTGTCTGTTTTAAGCTGCCACAAGATCCATCAGTTCAGCCACTAGTACCTTCTGATTCAATACTGTGAATTCTGGTTGTTTTTTGAGTCCTTGAACAGGTGCATCACATATTTCACTTTGCCTTTCAGGTTGTTTGGGCAACAAGTTACAAAGTTGGCTGTGCAGTTCACTTCTGCCACACAGTAGAAAATTTTCAAGGACTCGACAGAGCAGCACATTTTGTTTGTAACTATGGGCCAGCGTAAGTCAATTATGGCATTTGGGGTTTCATTTTTCTGCTTTTTAACTAACCTATGACTGACCTGGTATCAGATGTTACTAATGGCAGGAGCAGTTGTAACAAATTTCTGAAGAAGCTATGTCCACATGTTAGTGGTTCCCCTGTCTGTTTAGAGCATAAGGTGCTGGGCAGAGTCTGGGCTGCAGAAAATCCCTTTCTAAAAAAGCAGGTGAGCAGGCTCAGGCTGAGGGCACTCACCATCAGCAAGCATTGCCAGATAAAATCTGTTTTGAGTTCAGTCTCTGCAGGAATAGTAGGAACGGTGCAATTGAATTAATCGCAGAAGTAATTGCACGTCAAGTACTGTGTTCAGTTTTGGCCCTTCACTACAAGTAAGATACTGAGTTTCTGGAATGTGTTCAGGGAAGAGCTGGTGAAGGGACTGGAGAACAAGACTCATGAGGAGCGTCTGAGGGAGCTGGCATTTTTAGTTTGGAGAAGAGGAGACTGAGGGGAGACCTCATCTCTCTCTACAACTGCCTGGAAGGAGGCTGCAGCAAGGAGTGTGTTAGTCTCATTTCTCAGGTGACAAGTGACAGGATGTGAGGAAATGATCTTAAGTTGCACCGTGGGGAGGTTTAGACTAAGGACCAGGAATACTTTCTTCATGGAAAGGATGGCTAGGTACTGAAACACGCTCCCCAGGGAAGTGGTGGAATCCCTGTCCATGGAGGTGTTTAAGAGAAATCTGGATGTGGTGGCACTAAAGCACAAGATTTAGTAGTGGACTTGGTAGTGTTAGGTTGATGGTTGGAGTAGATGGGTTTAAGGGACTCTTCCAACCTAAGTGGTTCTATGAAAAAAGGAAGACAATTCTGTAGTTTATTCCATGCCCTGTGATTTCTGGACAGACATTTTACAGATTAATTTAAAGTATGTGTGGGTAAAGAGGGGCTAGAGGCAGATTCCTGTATAGTTAGTCTGAATAGTACAGTATTACCCAAGAAGCCTCCCCATGTCAGTGAAAGATTTAGTCTGATCCAAGAGGAATTTCAAATAATGATAATGATCATTTTTTTGCATAAAATTATTTTTCCCTGATAATAGGTTACAATGGCAAATTATTCTAGCAATATAATGAAACCATGTATTTAAATTATTTTCCAAAGACAGAGCTAACAAAGTATTGCTCTTCTGCTCTGCAGGGGGAATTACCCAACAAAACCTTATGAAGAGGGACCACCATGCAGTAGATGCAGTAATGACAAGTGTGTGGACAAGCTCTGTGGTAAGACCGAAGTGATCTGCTGAGGAGCTAAAAGTATCGCAATTATCGGTGGAAATACAGCAGAGGAGAAATGTGCTAAATGCATAGTGGGTCTGTAGCCCACCACAGACCAACAGGACTAAGCCCTGGTTAAAATAGTATAAGAAGGAATTGATTGGGATATTTTGTTATTTAAAGCTCCCAGAGATAGAAAACAGAGTTTCCAAAGAAGAGAAATATCAGACTATTTTTTGTCTTTTAACTGACCAAGAAGTCAAATCTAAAATATCCCTCACAGATATTCCCATCTGTTTTGGTTTTGTTTTGATTTTCTACAAGAAATAGTGTGTTTAACTTCTGCTTTCCTGCTTGTTTAATATTTTCTATCACATTTTGCAAAAAAAATATAGAGTTTGGAACCAATAATCAGGCTGTATTGAAAAACACACTTACTTCTACAGTTTTCTGAAATACCACAGTGAAAGCTTGTTTTTCCACGTTTGCACCTGTGGACTTTTGTTCTTACACCTAGTTCCAGATTTGTCAGAAACAGTGTTTTAAATAATCAGAGAGTAAAAAGCATGCAACGGTGTCTTAAATATGACTTTTGTACAGAGGTTTAATAGAGATGTTCTCTAGCAGCCAGGCACTAGATAGCTTCAGCTGTAGAAATAATTGAGCATTTGGTATTCTTATTTCCTTCTGTGACATCCTGGCTGACTCATCTCGAAGTCACAAGTTGATGCACCACAGAAAAACTAGAAGCATCACAAAGACTAGGGGAAGGGAGAGGAGGAAGAGAGCTTTTTAAGAGCTAGATCCTAGAACCAGTTTTACCATATTCTCCTATAGGACTAATCACAATGTCAGTAGGGGCACATGTGCAATCCTGCAAATGCATCAAAGCTCTTAGTAAAGATCTGTTTTTTTCTGACAAATTCTGTAGTTAGATTTGTCTGTCTCTAACTATTTAAATTTGATTTGTGTATCAATTTAAAATAAATTTCAAGTCTCCTTTTTATTTACTTCCCTCCTCCCTGTGCCACCAATACTTCCCATCGCAGCTGCTTCGCTTCTGCTTCTCCTGCTCAACAAAAAGCACTAACCCCACCTCAGTGGGGAGCCCCCTTGCTGACCGAGTTCCCCGCTGCCAGATGCTTGCGACACCGGCAGCACTGCTGCCATCAGCCAGGCAGCAGCACTGGCATGCTTTTTTGTGCTAAGAAACATCACTGAGTGACGGTCACATTTATGTCCTTTTTCTCATCTCTCCACAGTAAATGCAGGACGTGAGAAGCTGATAAGTACGTATCCAATTCTCTTTGTTGCTTTCCTATGAGCGTGGCTAAGCTGGACAGGTTCTCACACCTATTTCTTTGCTGTTTTTAAGGTTATGACAACTGGTATCCGGACTGGGACACGCAGCCCCGGCCACCACCGCGACCCCGTCCCTCCGGGCCTCCAGCCGACACCCCCCCAGCTGGGCAGCCACGTTCCTCTTGTGACAGCTACTGTCTTAGTGTCTTGATTTTAAGGCTGCTGTTTTTGGTACTGAGCGCTGCAGGTACTCTTTTAATACAGCGAAGGTTTCCACACACATTTATATATGAGTAATGATCATTTAAGATACTGATAGTGATCACACCACTATATCTTTGTCATAGAACTGCACACATTTAAAAAAAAAAAAAAAACACTCCATTATTTCTCCATTATATTTGTGATGTTTACCCACCATAAAAAGATCTTCCTCTGCATTCAGGGAAAGAATTAAATGGCAGTGCATAGAGTTATTGTAATTTATTATCATGGCTTCTATTTCTGTAAGAGCTTCTTAACTCTGGCTCAGGTATAGACTGCTGGAGGCACCATGTAGACAACACACTGCTGTATATACCAACAAGCCTTCTGGAAACCTGGAGCATCACAAAGACTTGTCTGAAGGGGCACTCTGTATCCAAAAGAAGCAATAACTCATTTCCATTAACTTTGAATTATCCCAACCATAATTTGTCGTAGATAGTTTGAGACTTAACTGTATGCATTCCTTTTTAAGAGCAGAAAGAATAAAGCTCGACCTTTACTACACTTAGCCTGTGTGTGTTACTCTCCATTAAAGCTGTGCTATTGGTAGTTGTACTATTCTGTACTATCCACGTGCTTGTCAAATTTCTTGTCATATTTCCTGCACAATGTGCTCTAGGTGATCCTGTTTGGGGGGAGGGCAGACTAGATGATCTCTGTGATTCTATGATACACAGCAAAATTTCACAATGCAAGAAAACTCTCAGTTCTTGTCTGCCACCATCTGTTATACTAAGAGATAAGTAACGTTTTAAATTAATGGCTTTAAATAAAGATCTGGAGAATATACATATATACATCTAGTTACTGAGGAATAAATAGTTTGATTAACAAAATAATGTTCTCAAAATTATGCATCAAGACCTTAAAAAACAACAGCAGCAACAAACATCAGCAACAACACAATTACTGTGTTTGCCTTTAACAGACAGGACCTGAACTGTCAGGAGGGATATTGGACATCACATAACAACATGCTCAGCAATAAAAGCAGTAGAGGAAGAAGGGGGCAGAAGTGGCTTCCAAAGTGGCCACTGCTTTTCCCCCTTCCTTCCACACCTGCTGAGCTGTCTTTATCCTGACCCATGAGTTTTTTCACTTTTGTTCTTCCTGCTTTCTCCTCCTGTCCTGCTGGGGACAGGGAGTGAGCAAGTGGCTACCTGGGTGCTTGGCTGCTGGCCGGGGTCAACCCACCTCTCACCTCAACCTACCTTCTGCTGTCAGACGTGGTCTGCAGGGGAGCTCTGAGCACCGTGTTTCATTCACATGATTCCCCCAGGAGGCCTTTTTGCCTGTAAGCAGCCTTGGGACCACAGGAGAAAGCCTGAACTTGATGGAGAGGCAATAGTTAAAGGCAGCGTGAGGAAAGGGTGGTGAGTCCGGGCAGGGAGTGTTGGGCAGGTGTGCCTGGGACTTCAACTCCTTCCTCACGGCTGTGAAGCCTGGTGTGGGTGCTGGGCACCAGGCACGAGGCAGCACCAAGCTTCATGGCACCCAACTCTGCCTGGTGCTCAGGTCACGGGGAGTGATTAAAGAATTACTAATGCCTGGAAAGAAAAATGGGTAGCAACATGTACCACGAATGTGTGGTCACAGGAGAATCCCATCAGCAAGTGCAGCATGTTTAGGTTGTTGTTACCCCTCCAACAAATCAATGTACAACCACAATGATTGCTCACGCTAGAGTAAAACTCACAGTTCACATCAATTATTCACATCTCATTGCATTTTGGCTCAGAGGAGCAGCCTTAACAGCAGTGCTGTTTTAATGAGAAACAGAAAAATTATACAAAACTTTATTGCAACATGTTTTGATTGCTGTGGGTGGGAGGAAAGGGCCAAAACCCCAAACAATGAAAAGCCAAAAGTTAGGAGAGCAGAAGCTTGCTCAACACAGTCAAAGAAAAAGAAATAGAAAAGGAAAAAGAGAGTGAGAGACAAAGCCTCTACAGCTCTGATGCGAACTTGCAGCTTAATTTCCTTATTCTCTTAGCAACGCTCTGAAATATGACTCATTTCCTGTGACAAACGCCGTCTTCAATTACCATGGCTAAGATAAGTCCAGCCCACAAGCCTTCGAAGCAAAACGCTGCCAGTGGAGCCAAACCCACTTTATTCAGCTGAACTATTCTGCTCTTAAAGCTGGAAGACCAGAGGCTGAGAATCATGATGAGCAGATTTTTCACTTGCGTGCTGGCTTTACTGCGTTTCTGCCTTTCTGCTGGCTCCTCTACACCACAGACATTGCCTGATATTGGAGATGCTGAGTTTATTGAGAAATGTGTGACAGAGCATAACAAATTCCGGTCTGCAGTGAACCCACCAGCCAGCGACATGCTCTACATGGTAAGGGGATCTTCACTGCTTATGTGCAAGCGGGCAGCACTGATCATTGTGGTTTTTTGCAGTTCTTAAAGATGATTTCTGTAATCAAATGTTAAAAAAAAAAAAAAAGAAAGAAAGAAAGAAAAAAGAAAGAAACGGTCTCCTGGAGTCATAGCAGCAATTCCTTTTTACAGCAGATAAGGCTCTGATTTTCAGATGGCTTTATATGGTTGGCTATGTGTATAGTTTTGCCTGGCTCAGTTTCTTTATCTGAAACTCGAGATTTCAACCCCCAAGCTGGTGCTGTAGCTGGAGCTGTGAAAAGCCTCCTCATTCCAAGGCATCGCAGCCTGGGGTGTGATTTATGTGCAGACCTCAGCACATCCTTTCATACTAGAGTTGGCGAGGGCGGAGAACATTGCCAAAAGGCTTTGAAGAGCTCTGCTTTAGCTTTCTCTGCAAATCTCTCATGGCCTGAGCCAGCAGAGCTATTAGCAGTGGTTCCTAGGCACCGGGCTGCAGAGGAAGCCAAAACAAATGCAACAAGTGCAGCAGCAGTGGGGGCTGAAGGCATCAGGTCCTGCACCACAGTGCCTGTCTCTGCAGTCATCAATGCAAAAGATAATCTGTCATGATTCAAAACATAGCCCAGCCTCTGCAAGTAGCCACCTCATGTTTAAGATGGTTTGTGGCACTTGGGAAGCTGTAAATGCATGCACAAGGTTGGCTTACGGGTTGTGAAGCTCACCTCTGCCTGATCTGGGAGGCATTGTTCAATCCCAGAAACTTGGGAGCTGCCTCTTGTAACAGCCACCACCTTTTGTGCTTTGGGTGGGAAATGCTTGAAACCTTTAATGCTAAAGGTTTCTTCTTGGGATAACGTGCAGAGGTCCATAATGATTGCCCTAATGCTGGCCTTTCCTCTTGCTTCCCTCTCATCATCCCACACGGCCACCACCAGAAGAGGACGTAACCCCATTCACAGTTAGCAACACCTAAAACAAAGTTCAAAACCAGCTCCATCTACATTTCTAGCTCTCAAACACCAGAAAAGAAGTGCCTGTTAGGGGGGTGTAGGCAAGCAGCTAGCAAGCTGCTGACAGGGAACAATTTGGTTTCTCTTCTGCTGTGTTTTTTATTTCAGATTTCTTTAGTGGGGCATTAGGAAACCTCTCCAGTGTTGGCCGCAGCTTTCCAGTGAACATTGATTTATCTTTTTGAAAAGTAGATCTGAAATTTGTAGAAAAAAAAGAGCAAATAAGCAAATAAGGGTCATTACAAAAAAAAGAAGTAAAATCATGGTAGCTTTCATTTAAAGCACTGAAAAAAAAATCCAAAACACCACCACCAACAAAAACAGTCTTGAGTATGACCTCTCGCAGGAATAATTTTACGTGGAGAAAGCAGTAAAATGTATGATCAAATCTTTTATGAAAGTAAAAGTATTGAAAACCACATGTATATTAATTTTTTAACCAACTAAAGCACTTCAAAAAAGAGGAAAAGAAGATGACTTGTTTTCAAGATAACAAGAGAAAAAAGAAACTTCTGTTTCCTGTAGATAACTGTTCACCTAGATAAGTAAAAGTGAAGAATATGAACACAAGGCATTTCCACCTTTTAGA